>NC_079153.1:58001566-58324825 GCF_947563725.1 Argiope bruennichi | reverse complement strand
ATCTAATATCGCATAATGTCTTATACATTGGGAATTGAATCTATTATTAGGTGTTGGAAAATCACGAACGTGATGTTAATTTTACTCAACAAGTAAGTTAGTCTATTAATTTTAATAACATTTTTACTAATAAACTACCTTTTACAATATCACTTATTATTATATTAATTTTAATAATCTTTTTACTAACAAACTACCTTTTACAATATCAATTATTATTATATTAATTTTAATAATCATTTTATTAATAAACTACCTTTTACAATATCAATTATTATTATATTAATTTTAATAATTATTTTACTACTTTTTACAATATCACTTCAACCGGAACATACTTCTTGAAGCTTCAATGGGTGAGTTTAGTTAAATTATATTGACATTTCCTTTTAAAGCAAAACTAGGGCTATTTTGGGACTGATCTTGTAATTTTGAACCGCGGCCAGATGACGAGGACGACACTTTAACTGGCATCCCTTCTTCAAACTTTTACACCTCACTAGAGGGAAAATGTCTGGTCCCAACGGATTCAACGTGCACCAGACCCGCTTGCACGACGGTTCTTCGGTTGAATCGGGTCGCGAACCTGAAGCCCTCGAGGCCTTTCTTCAATGAGATAAACTTTTTGGAAAAATCCTGCTGTTACATAAACTCCAGAACATTCTACGCATTTTCTAATAGATGGTTAAAATGACCTTCTAGCATAAGAGAAGCAATATACCTTTCTTCTGAGTTTCGCAAGATCACAGTTTCGTAAATTAAGATTAAATCAGCGATTCTCAACCTTTGGGGCGCGGCCCCCTAGGGGGGCGTGAGCACACTAGAAGGGGGCGCGAGAATATCCAAGAGAGAATATTATTTAAAAAATTGATTAACTGACTGAAAGGAAAGCACACATACACATAGAAATCAAAATACATTTCGACATATTTAATAACTTATTAAAGTAAAACAACATACTAAATTAAAACAAATTTAATCATTATTAGTGACTCCCTGGGGTTAGCAAAGTTTTTCAAAGGAAGGCTCAATATTAGAAATAGCCACTCTCACTTATGCCGAGATCTATATTTGTCTTCAAAGTAGCCACAGCAGAAAATCAATTTTCTCAAAGGTAGGATGTTGAAAATGGTAATAGAATGCTTAATGCCCTTGTTTTTAGTGCAATTAAAATTATCTCCAAACATAGCTTCTACAATTTCAACTGCTGCTGGCAAAATAAGTTCTTCACCAATGGTGTAAGGTTTTTTATATGAAACTGGCTATTTTATATGAAACTTTGTAAGATTCAATTAAAGCTTTTTTTTTTTTTCACAGACAATTTTTTTTAAAAAAATTATTTTTGGTTTTTATATGATTTTAATTTTAATTCGAAGAATTATCTGGGTTTGTTGACGTACTCACTATGAAGCGTTTCCAAATATCGTGTATTAGGTTTCATGCTGCCATTAGGCCAACATTTTTGAGCAAATGATACACGGGAGCATTTCTTCCTCATTTACTTCAGTACTGGTAAACCCAAAATTTAAGCATTCTTGAGAATATTCTATTTTCGGAACCACGCTCGTCTGTGTACTTGTTGATGCTTGACTGTCGTCTAATGCTCGCTTACTTCCGCTTAAAAATTTATCCATGAATCTGCATAAATCTGCTGCCGTAAATATTTAATATGATGAATTGCAATTAACATGAAAACATATATAACATACACATTCACGATATATTCGATAGAGATAGATTGTTAATGTCCAACAACTCTATAATTGATTTTTTTCTTTCTCGCATAAGAAATTAAAATTCTCAACAAAAAAATGATCAAGTTTCAGTCTCCAAAAAATTCTAACTCGAGATTTTGATTCATGTTTCACACTTCCTTGAAATTTTTTGGCATGATGCCTATCTGTGAACACGATGACTCAAAAGTGCTTTGAACTAGACAGATGACACTGCGTATATGTACTTTAGACGACATTCATAGATTTCCATAAAATTTTGAGTGAAATCCTTTCAGATAAAAATTTGTCTGGTTGGCTGTTCAAGCACAATTGAATTCGAAAACTTCAAAATGTAAAAGAAAGATATATAAAATCTAACACGTAGATTCTTATTAAATCCTGAAACAGATTTGTCAAAAGGCTAATGGTTTATTAATTTTTACTTTTGCATGAATGCAAACGCAGGAACTAATAAATGCAATGAGTTAATAAAAAAAATTCAGTATGTGATCTTGTGATTATCGTTGTAATTCCGTGTAAAATGTTCATTACATTCGGTCGGAAAGAAGACCATAGATTCCCCATATTTGCACCATAGATGCCACCATTATGCCAATGATTTATATATATGATATATTTTCATTATAACTTACCTATACAATTGATATGCTAAGGATAAGATCTGCATTAGAGAGTGTGCGAGAAAAATTCTATAGCTCTTACCGTTTTCGAGAAAATAAAGTAAACTGATATTTGCCGCTAAATAGCATATCATTTTCAAGCACAAAATTACTTTATCTAGTAATTACTATTATGATTATAGCACTGCCTCTATATTCAAATTAGTGGTAAAGGAACACCTTGAAAATATAACTTAATAAAGCTTTTCCAAAAAATTTTCAAACATATTTTTTTCAATTAGTAATAGTTGAACTTCATAGTAATTTTGAAAAACCAATGCCATGATTTTTTTATATGCATATTAATTTATCTTAACGCCTGAATATTTTGGTAACGTCGCCGTGATAAAGATAACAAATGCACTGATTTTAAATCCCTGTTATAAAGTATATCACAGCATATTATTTAATACCCATAAGTTATTTTAAAAAAATTATTTTGAAAGCTCTTTAACATTGAGTTCAAAAACAAATTTTATTAGCATGATTTCATTTATGTACCGCTTAATTTTAATCAGTTCAAAACTTTGTAGTTTGTGCAAGTAACAATAATTCAATTTAAGTTCTCGTAGCAAAATCAATTTCATCTTGACTATTTTCTAATTATAATTCACCAGAAGTAAAATGTGATTAGACAAAATGTAAAGGCTGGGAATTATTTTTACTGGTTTCATCTTTTTCAATAAAACAAAGCAAGAAAGTTTTCATTAAATCCAATATTTGAATATTTATTTTAATTTTGTCATATCATAGCAGATGTTGTTTCGCCATTTTTAAATTTACACAATATTTGCATGTTATTTTTAATTTTCAAATTGGTAGATAATGTAAAACTTTTACTTACTTCATTGTTTGAATCATAAAATATATTTCGATTTGGCTTATTAAAAGAAACCTAATATGGCAGAAATCATGATCTGCTTATTCAAAGTCTAGACATTATAATCTTCTGAAAGACGCTGATTATGTCTCTTTAAGGGTTGTATTTATTTAAAGATTTATTTCCAACAGATTATGTTCCATTTGTTTGATTTTTTTTCATTCGTACCATTTGTTTTATTCAAAATTTTCCCCGCATTTAAAGATTATGCCTAGTTTATTGAATCAAGACTTTATTGCATTATGTAATTATGAAATCTAAGCAATATTAAATAAAATAATCTATAAGAATAATGTCAGTTATTCGATTATCGAGATGATTTATATAATTTTATTCTATCTTCGTCTACCACCGTCGTCGTTCGTTCACCATATTAACAGCATTAATTTAATTATGTCTATACAATTTGATTAACTACAACACATCATACTAAGTACTCATAAAATCATATTTACATAATTACTTACTTACTGAACATAATCATACTTACATAATTTTATTTCAAACGGCAAAATTAACAACAAAAAAACAATAAGCGAAATAAATCATTCTAGTTATTGTATTGAAGTTGAGGGCTGTGTAAAAATTTTTTGCAAGAGTGGCGAAGAGTGGATTATCATTTATGACGTAAATAGTTGTATTGATCTTTCATGTGAAAGATAAATTAGCGAAACGATCATGACGAGCGCTGTCGAGATTTTCCCCCACACAATAATGTAAAATTCAGTAATTCTTTTATTTTAATTTCACATGGAAATGAAGGGAGAGAAGGTTATGTAAAAATTACTTGAGTTTTCAAGTCAAGTAAAAACTGGCGATCGAACGAATGTTAGGACTTGGTAGTAGGTTCGTTTCTTCGGTATTTCTAATGTTTTTTATTATATAGAAAATAGTGAGAGATAAATATTTTTTTATTATTATTTAGCAAAATCATATTTCTTAACAACGCCAGGATTTTTGAGTACGGTTTATTAACAACAGATATTCAATAATAGCTTTAAATGATACTAAAATAATAGGAAATCTTCGCAATATTAATGAAAAAATTGTTGATTTATTTTGATTATAAATAATTGTTTTATTTAAAAGTTTGAAATAGTTGGCATATTGGATAAATGTATGGTTAAGGAACATGAATCTTAGGAAGAATGGTATGGATTTTATCTCTGATTGTTAATTTAGTCAGCATTATTCATTTACTAATAGAACGATGTGCCGTTAAGCCGTAGTGCTCGTTGTAGTTAAGCTTTACTGGCTGATGGTGTTTTCCCTTTTTTTTGCGCGAAACACAAATATGAATCCATTTCTGCTAAGATTTATGGTTTGCAGATTTTTGTAAATTTATATTTTATTGAATCTATATTATGAATTTTATTTGATATATTTATATTTTCTTATATTTAATTCAACAGCAAAGAACCCATGTACTGGTATCCTTTAGAGTTTCCGAACGCCATGTTCTATTGCAAAACAAAGAAAAAAAGACTCGTTTCATTACTCTTAATCTGCGTTTAAGTTTTTTTTTTTTTAACTTTTTTTAATTTAAATGAACATTCAGGAAATCGATAATATATGTCAGGTTTTTTTATCACTTTTTAAATATTTTATTTTTTAATTTTATTTATTTATCTAATTTTTTTACATATAGGCCCAATGCGTTCTCTGTGATTTCTACCAGTTTTCAGCTACGGTAAGTACTGTTTCATGGCCCCTACTGCATATTAATTAAATATAACTTTACAGATTTTTTTATTATTATTATTGATAAATAGATATTGTTAGCCTCATTTGTCATTCAGAGAAAAAAATCTGCAACACATGTATATCAACTTTGATTTTTAATATAGAGGGTAGTGAATAAGAAATTTTAAATTAAAAGCATATATATATTTTTTTTATTTTGAGCAGCATTAAAACGATATAAATGAGTTTAACAGTAAACTAAAGTTTAATAATTATTAACTCAGAGAAAATTATTATTTACATGAAATTCTTTCATGACAAAACTCTTCTTACTTCGAGTAAAAATGTAATAAATGTATAACTTTATAAATCAATCATAAATTTTTTGTGATTTATTTTAAAAACTATAATTAACTATCAACTCAAAACTAAAAATGTACTTTTAATTAATATACACTTGCATCACTGCATAGTATAGATAAAGTGATTGCTTTATTACAAATGTGTTCTACTTCTTCTTTTTACATAAATATTAATTACAAAGCCTTTTCTGAACTTGCATTTATTATAATTAATAAATTAAAAGTCTTTTTAAATAACTAAATTTTACATTTTTTTTAAGAAGAAAATGCTGGAGTCTGAATATAAACAGTAAATTCCAAAATTTCGAAACAAATTCTGTGTATGTTTGAAAAATGTTCTGTTTCAATCCATATTGTTTAACCAATAGAAGACTTTGTAATGATTAACTGATTAGATTGTCTAATTTATGCATTTAAAAGTATTTTAGAACATTTAAGAATCAAGAAAACTCTTCAAATTATTTTTTAATGTACAAATCTGCTTCATGAAGAAAACGTTATCATTCTGAAGTTATCTGTCACGTTTAAATTTTTTAAAACGACAAACAAATACTTATGATCAGATTACATCACTATTTAAGATGAAAACATGTTCCATTCAATAGAGACTGAATGATCCTAATTTTTGCCTCACCCCGCTGAAAAGCATTTAAGTGTGCATAATAGTTTATTCAAAATATCAGTTTTTACTTATTTTTGTTGCATTATAGCCAGAAAGGTTACAATTATCATTTGAATTGCCGACACATTATTCTGTCGGCAGCCAACAGAATAATTATCATTTCACTACAGATATATCTATAATTCAATATAAGAATAGGATGAAATGTTTTGAATCTACTCAAAACTTCAAGGATGGCCCATATGAAAAAGCTCACCTCCCTTTGACATAGGCATAACAAAATGGAAAGCTGATTTAGCCAGTATGGCTCAATCATCTATTTCCTGTTTTTATTTCATTGTATTCGATTCTAAAATCAATTATTTTTGTTTCGTATTTCATTTGATCAAAAACAGTATATTTCTAGATTTTAAATTATCATTACATCTGATTTTCATTACTAGTAATGGCATATAAGATAAAAAAGTATAGATGAAATTGTATGTAATTGATGATATTTGTGAAATAACAAAAATACCTGCATAAACTTTAATAATTTTTAATTCAATACGTATAGGCTAAGATGAAAGCGATTAATTGGGTATTATTTATGCAGATTCTGAATTGTTAAGAATAAATACTATTTAAACACGTCGACGGTAACATATATACAATAAAATTTTTGTTTAAAAAACAGAAAAGATATTTTCTGAAAATTATAGCTTTATTTTTTATCTTCGTGTTTAAGCAAAATATTCATTTTTAATAAACATTTTTGCATAAAAGAGATTGAAGAAAAATCTAATGAAGAAAAAATATGTCAATTAAAAATTAAAAGTGTTTTGAGATTTGGATGAAATGATGTTTTCTTGTTAAAAAGCCAAAAATTTTGAAGAAACTGGAGAAAAATATTACTTTGTTTCTGAACTTCAAATAGACTCTATCTATATCTAATCTTTAATTTCTATATTTTGACTAATAAATTTTGTGGCAATTTCCATTTTTATCGTATTAGGGAGAATTAAAACAAATCTAACATCATTTCAGATTAACAGATTGCTTATTCTGTAGTTCAAAACTTACAGAATATTATTCTGCAGTATTCTACATCATTTGCATATTCTGTATTCTGTAGTTCAAAAACTACTGAATATTATTCTGCAATATTCTGCACTATTTGCATAATCTGTATTTTGTTGTTCAAAAATTACAGAACATCCGGAGGAATAATTACACTAAATTATGCACTAAGATTAAAGACTAAATTAAGAACAATATGCACTGTATTTCAATTTTTATAGTTTTTCATAAGAAAATTTTACAGAAATTTAGACTTTCGGAAAATGGTATTTAAGTACTTAAAATAGAGTTAAAATGTATAATATATAAGCGAATGTAATTTTCTAAAAAAGTGAAAAACAAAATTTAAATCGTTTTGTAAAGAAAAACTGTTTAGAAATTAAGAATATTGAATAAAATAAGTATAAAAAAAGTTTATATAAAAAAAGTTTTAACATAGTCAACAACAAGTTAAATAATTTATAATACTAAATTTGTAGATTAGAACGTTTCCATTTACCATACCAAATCTAATGTGAAAATTTATTTCCTTTCTAGGTGCTTGGATGTAATGGAAAAGTAAGTACTTCTTCGATAATATTTATTTAGTTATCCATACGTAAGAAATGTATATTTTCAGTGTCGTTAATTATAAAGAATTCTAAATATAACTACAGCGAAAACTCATTTGCAGTTTAAATTTCTTTAATCAAGATACAATTATTTCTTATTTTGCCTGACTGTTTTCGTGATACAAACTGAATCGAAATTCACAGTACAAATTATTTGAGGAATGAAACACAAAACAGGCCAAATAAAAACTTTAAGCGTAACCTGATGTGCTATAAAATATATGAAATTGGTCAGATTGCAGAACAATAAAGAGCAAAATCAATGGATTTGCAATGTCTTATACTTTGAGCAAACTACTCAAAATTTCTACCATTTAGAGCTATAAATATTGCATAGTTATGGTGTATGGCTAGGTGAATGCTTTCGAAAATCTGGCGATATTTTTGGCAGCATTTGCGAGGAATATTAAAAATTTTCTGACATGGATGGAAAGTTTGGTATCTCAGATTTCTAAATTATTTCATATTCACCGTTAAATAATAAAAATTAATAAAAGCAAAGGTATAAGTTTTTTTATACCAGTACGAAACGACTCAATAATGTTTTACTTCTTAACATAGTAAATGGGAAATGACTATACAATTTAAACCGTTACCCAAATTCATTCCAAATTTAGCGTATATTTTATGGTTAATGTGATGAATCGGTTAATATTAATAATAACCGGTCAATGCAATAAATTAATTAATTACATTTACCGGTTATTGTTAAAAATAACCTGTCAATGCTCTACATTGGTTAACTACTTTTAGAGTTATTATTAATAATAACTATTTAAGGCTGTAAATAAATCTGTTAATCATTTTTCTCGGTTAGTATTAAAATAATAAGTCAGTCGCATTAACAGAACAATGTCTACGGCTTTGGTGACAGGAACACATGCCATATTTTGTTTAACTTGCATCTTACGTATTTGAGTTTTCGTATACATATACACATTAATAGACTAATATATATTTTCTAATTCATTAATAGGCTGATAGGTAAATAAATAGTAAATAGATTTAATCTAAAACTATATATAAATCTACAACTTATAGGGATCATATGGTAAAATTCGCTTATCTAGCTTTATGAGTCTTTTTTAAGTTATTTTATTCATTTATCTGAACAGACATCGACATATAGCTAACCCTTTGATGCATTTTATTTAAAATATATTCAAATCTTCAATTCTAGTAATAAAAACCTTTCACAAAATTTCAGCTATTTAACTCGTGTTTTGAGATCCTTACGTTCATATACATCAGAAATTTTCTTTGGGCAAATTCCATCCCAACTTCGCCTGCAGATTTAGAAATTTAATGTAATAGCATATGTACCAAATTTTATTTCAGCAATTTTACCTGCATTTTTTTATTTATTTATTTATCGTATTTACAGACCGAAAAACAATTCCAAAATCGATTTTTTTTTTTTCAGTATCATAGAAATCTGGAGAACAGAGATTCATCAATTTTTTTTCTCATTATTGCTATATATTCTCCTTCTGTTTCTGGACATCGCATATCAGAAAGTAAAATAACAGTAGTATGAAGAGAAATCATTTGAGTGTCTACAAATCTGTAATGATGCTTTCAACAAGGAAAAAATTTAACTTGCATTGACACAAATTATTCTATGCATGAACGCAGTAGATTATTTTTATTAATTACGAACAGAAAATGCAACGGTTATATTCAAAATTGCTTATTAAAAAACATCGTTATCTACAAGATTCAATATCAGAAAATAAAGAATTTTTATTAATAATATTATTTCAAATTGACAAAATACATTTCACTGATTGATAACCATACTGAAATTAATGAGAAAATCGAATTTTTACGCATACTGAATTAAATATTTGAGACACATATAAGACACATTGGTCACCACTTCTTGAGTCAAAATCAATTTTTCTTTAAAGTAAAACAATTTCATTCCAGAGTTCTTTCATTATCCCTTGAAAATGAGATTCAAGTAGACACAATCGATCCTTTAATTACAATTTAACTATTCCTTTAAACAAGGATTAGTGAATCAGTATTGAATTTAGATCAGCAAGGTATCCAGTTCATTTAGATATGTCCTATCTAAAAGAACTGTAGTTTACTATTTACTTTTTTAATGCGCTATTTTTGTTTCTGCATGCGAAATTTATATTATTTTTGTATATTATCAATTTATGTTGCATTTTTATACTCATTTATTTATTTACTTTATAATGTATTATAAAGCAGGTCTTATTTCATCTTCAGGAATATAATAAATGTATGTAATACTATTATATCTATACACACAAAATGACTATATGATGTGATTTCATTTCCTTTACTCAAGAACTTTCTTTTTTCAAATATCTCAGAAATTATTTATAGATGAACTGTAAAGACGTCTTGCCCTTATTACCACCTAAATCGAATGGGAGAATGAAATGAAAGCTTAGAAATGATTAAATATCTTGCTGTGATATTTCGTATCTTATTTATTAAGATATTGGCAAGTTCTAGACATAAAGCAAGTTAAAGCATTATTCTGTCACAAATTTCTTGAAATGTAGATTTCTATGTTTAATTAAAATTAAACATAGAATATCATAGAAATTTAATTAAATATAAACATAGAAAATCATAGAATTATAATTAATTATAAACATAAAACCTGCGTCTGAAAAAAAGATACAATATGCCCCTAATTAAATGCAAGAAATCTTTATCACCCAAATACATTTTTTAAACACTTAAAAAATATTTCTTTTACCCTTTTCAAATCTAAATTGCCGTATAATAGAAGCATAAGTATAAAATTTGATATGCATTATGTTCACTTCTAAACAAGAGATTTAAAAATACAAAATGATTTCGTCTTAATAATATTAGATTATGTTGTCAGATCAGAAAAATTGATGAAAAATCTGAAAAAAAAATATTTTAAAAGAAATTAAATCATAAATATAAGTTTATACTTTAGCTGATATTAGTGAAACATTTACTGAAGTGATATTTTTTATCACTATATAAGACTGCATGCTGGCAAATTTGGAATGGCTTTATATTAATGAGTGATAATGCTTGCTCTTGTTATGCCATCCTTCTCGAGAAACCCATTTTCGAAATGAAAGAACTGGACAACATGATCCCAAATTTCAACCAGATCTATCATCTTTTGGACTTCTTCTTGTGTACAGCAGAGTCTATTCCCACCACCACCTCTAAAGGAAGCAATATCGACAGGATTTGTTGTAGGCGACTGCTGTATTTATCATAACCCAACCAAAACACTTGCCAATTCGCCGAACTGACATCCTCTTCGAGGCGGTTGGCCCCCAGCCGCAAAGTGGTCAATCTCAGGCTTTCCTCTTCATCTTCCCCAGTGCACCTATTATCCTGTTCAAAAGAAGGAGCAGGCCACCACTTTAAGAAAATCTGCTCAAAATTCTCTATAATCCTCCAACAAAAGAAAATTGACTTAAAACTTTCAAATAGTTGGTAAAAAATTGTCAATTTTTAACATCATTGCATTTAGATACTTCGAGACTAGATGGGAAATTAGTTAAAAGCTCGAAATTATAATTCTGGAATCGTATATAAACTTGAAAAATGTTTGCTCTGAATACACTCTTCTCTAGAAGATTATAAACGATTTCTAATCATAAGAAATAGATACCTAGAGAGCAATTTAACTTGAAAAGGACGTTTCTTTTATTAAATATCGTTTGTTCAGTAAAAAGTTTTATTTCCTTTTTTTTCTATCAACAGGTTTTAATTGAGCAATAAAGTTACATATTCGAAATTTATACTTCATTTCTAAAATTAAAAATACCAATTGCTAATCGGATAGTAAACAATCCATCCCAGTTTCATATGCATTAATTTGTTTTCTACTTATATCCAGGAAACATGTTGCTCATTAATTTTAGAAGGTAATTTAAATTGCATTAATCATAATATATCGTGATGTTTTCTGATTATTCTAATAGATAAGCTGTAAAGATAATTCGTAGTGAATAATTTTTGAAACTATATGCAAATTTTTTTGTTTTTATTCGTGCTAAAACTTAGTTTATATTAAATGAATCTAATAATTGTTGGGATGTTTTCTTAAAATAGTTGTACTTAAATAAGTTCTGAAGCGCGTAAGCATGGTTACTTACATTCTAATGATAGCAGTAATTTCCGAATTCTGTCATGCTTACTGGAACATATATTCTGAAGTAATTAAAATATTTATCCATTCTAATTATAATAGAGGATTCCGAATTCCGTTACGCTTGCTTGAACACTTGTTATTCATTAATTAATATCTACACTTTTAAATATGACAATGAATATTCCACTTCGAGTCTCCCATATTTTCTGTTAAGTAAATATATAATAAAATATTTGTAAGCTAGTATTTCATGAAAAATTGAAAACCCTTAGTGTAATGGTATCAATTAATGTTTACTAGTACGTATCAAATGCTTCAACCAAATTAAATCCGAAATTCACTGCTGATCTTGGGGACAAGAGTAAAGGAAATGTAAATACTCAGATCATTATTTTCCTCCCTATTAAACCAAGATGCTCATATTGCTTCTTCACGATACTGAACAGCATTCAGTCAAATAGTCCCGTGATGTTAATCTACAATATATTATACTAATATTATTTGAGGGGTACATTAGAGATACAAATATAACAAATATAACATTTTTTACAAACGAAATATAACTTAGGAGTGAAATAACTTTATTTTAAGAGCATTACTTGTTACTACAATAACGAATGGGAGTGAAGTAAAAAATACGCATTATTCCTCAGGTATAACTATTCTTCTGAATCCCATTATAACTTAGAAAGATTATTTTCATTGCAATTTGCAAACAGCATGAGATTGTGGCCCAATATATGTAGCTACTTAGATTCAAAGTAATCCCCATTCGCTAGGAAAAGTTTAAAGCGCTTATTCCCTACTGGATGTAAAATTCAATTAGTATTCATAATAATGTAACCAAATGAATATGGAATCGGTAAATGGCAAATTAAAATATCTGAAATTATTGCCTTTATGATCTGATGTTTTTACATGTTGAATCAGTGTCGTTCTATGTTTGTAAAACATTTTTTATCTTTACTTATAATAAAGTTAAAAGCGTGTGTGTGTGTGTGTGTCCTCGCTCTACAGAAGGGTGAGAATGCGTACATCGAAATAATTTTTTAAGTAATTAAAAATTAAACGAAATTGTGGGCGGGGTTTTATCCGTGATTTCATATAAAATAAAAATAAAACTTAAGGCTCAAAAGATTAACTTTTATCGACGTTTTACTATCACATTCATAAAATTAATTAAAATATTAAGTTAATTCTCACAATAAATTAAATTCCGTAAATTGTAATTTTCAGCATATATTTGTGTGGGATGAAATAAATATAATATTTAATATTTTCTAAAAAATAAGTGTGAGGAAAAACGGTCTTTTAAAATATCTGTATTATTAAGTTACTCCGTTTCAAGGCCAATCATTACCCGATGTTTCCCAAAGTTGTTTAGTCTACACTTATGAATTTATTACTTGTCCTAAAATAGTGATAATCAAAACTTCAGAACTCGGTCGGATTTGATCGCAAAGATAGACACGGCGTTGTATATATATATATATATATATATATATATATATATATATATATATATAAATTTGCTATGTCAAGTATATTTCACTGAATATGATTACTTAGGGGCGAAGGTCTGTATAAACTTTAGACTTCACAATTTTGTCTTATATTATTATTTATATTCAGATATAACTATTATTGTTTATATTTTGTCTAATATTCTTCTTTTTCATGTATTGACTAAAGCAAAATAAAATATTATTATTTACGTCTAAATCCTTTTGAAAGTGACACTAAAAAAATGTAATTTATGATCAATCAAAGAAATTTTTATGGAAAGATTCTTTTTTTATATTGCATAAATTATTAAAAAATATTCTATAATGCATATAAAACTTCAATGCTGAACAATTCTGCTTCCTATACTCACATTTTTAAGAAATGTACTTGGTTCCAACACAATAGCTTTTCTTTTAATTGAAGTTTAATCCCTTCATGAAGAATTTAAATTTTAAATTTCACGAGAGCTGATAAAAATTTAATAAGATATTTAGTTCAATAAATAGAACATCGTAAGTCTTCTATAATAGTACGAGATGTACGACGATCAAAATTTGCACTTTAAAAACAATTTTCTGAAGAAGCTTTTAAGATATTAAGTGTCATAAATTTTTAAAACTTTTATCGACTATTAATCCCGGTGAATCCAGTTGGTCGCCAAAGGCAGCTGGTGTTGCAATAAAATAATTGGAAAGCATAAAAGACTATTATTTTAATACGCATTAATGATTGCATTCTAACAACATGAGACAAATTGCAGTTAGATAATTGTTGCCCTGTACAGTTGATTTCGTTACTTTCTTTAAAGCTATTCAGAATGGTTTGAATACATCTGGCGATTATATAATTATTAGCATAATAATAAAAATATAATTTGTAATTATTAAAAATAAAAGGAAATATTGATATTCACCATTACTTTAAATTAAACATTCCTTATAAAATATGTAATTTATCTCTCCAGAATTTGTTTAATTACAATTGTTTGAGAGACAAATGTTCCATAATGCATAATTTTTCATTTGTGCCTGCTCTCAGGATGCATCAAATCACTCTTAAAGTCGGCTCACTGCAATATAAAATAGAAAAATAAACCCATTCATTGATGAATTTCATTCTTCAAAACTCTAATATCTCGGATAAATTCCTTTTCACGCTATAAACCATTTCCATTTTCTCTTTTATATTACTTCGAAAATTCCTAATTTAAAAGGTTTTGAATTATTTTGTAAACTATTTAAAAGCTTTTATATTTCTTCGCATTTCTTTTTTTTAAATAATTTTCTTTTACATTTCAGACTTCTGCTTTAATGAGCAATATAACATCGACTGAAGCTGTATGCATCATTTCTAACTGCTTACAGGTAAGACAAAACATTAATAATACATTCCAGAACTTTAATCTAAATTGCAGCAATAAAATGGGATTTTTAATGAAAAGCTCTTGATGCATTTTATCACATTTAATGAAAAGGTTCTTTTGTGGCAATTTGGAAAAACTTCTGTATAAAATTGTTGACTCCGATGCGAACTCTTTCATAGGGCTTATTAACATATGAACGTTAACACTTGATGAATATTCAACAGTAACACATAATTCTTTTCTTCAATTCCAAATGAATCGTGGCTAATGTTAGAGCAGATTTTTAATTGAAGAGGACTTTTAATGTTAAAATGTTACCAGAGACTTTGAAAGGGCATTAAAATTTCATTTTCAGGTGCCTCAAGCCTAGTAATTTTAAAAAGTAATTAATTCAAGTTTCAAAACTCAGATTTCTTCATGAAATAAAGGTAACTTCGTAATTTCTCTTTTTATTAGCATTTTTAACCTTTAGATGGCGCTGGTATCGCTTTAATGCGGAACGATATTTTTCAATAGTGAAATGGGTCGCAAAATATATTCATCAACCGATTCATTTCATGAAATGAATATTTTATTGCAGTTCAATTTCATTTTACGGCAACTTTCACTGCTCCTTTTTATACTATCGTTCTCTGCAAAAACTTGGAATTTTTTCCTTCTTTCCTCAAAATCAAACTTACTGGCTTCGAAAAATAATTTTGATAGATCGTGTTATTAAGAAATATTCAGGCAACTCATTAATTAATTAATTAATTAAACGTTGTTTTCAACTAACTGGAGTGTACGTTTATTCGCTAAATTAAAAACCCATCTTCTTTCTAATCTTTTTTCCCCCTTTTATCAAATTAACACATTGTGTAGCGTAAGCTTTGGTAAATGTTTAATTTTAGAAAAGAAAATAAAACCATTTTAGCCGTGAAATTAATTTTTTAAGTGTCTTGTTTCTATTATTAAAATAATATTTTTTCAGCTCAAAATTTCTTTAGCAGTTGAATTTAGAATGAAAGAAAAGCAATTCAAACTTAAATTATTCATGCATTTAATTTCAGTTTTTTTTTTTTTTTTACCTTTTTTTTTTAAAAAAAAAATCTGTTTGAAACTATTTTAAAAGTAAAAAGAAACTAAATTTAAATTAATAATTTCATTTCCTCTTTGTTAAATTTGATATATTTTTTTTTATTTTTATTTATTTATTTGTTTAAAACTTGATATTTCTGTTTTACTTTAAAATACTTCTAAACTTAAAAATTTGATTTTGAAAAAGATGTGGTTATTGAAAAAAGTTGCATCTTAATCAATGTGGAAACTATATATATATTTTTTGATAATAATTTATTTTTTAATTTCGATGCCTTATTTATATTTTGACATGCATTAAAAGCTTTGTCATAAAAAAGTATTAAATAGTTATTTAAAAATTTATACTACTTTTCCAAGTTAAAACATTAAATATAGTGAGTTACTTTTAAGAAAGTGCTGAGATTTATTTTTAAGATAGAGAATCAATCAAATAAAGAGTCACTTATTATCTCATATAAATGAAAATTATTTCCTTTCTATATTTCAATACGAATTATTTATTATTGTCCTTTTTAAATTAAATTCTTGTTTTAAACATGCTTCAATGAATTATTTGATGGCTTATGTGATAAATAATATTCATCAATTTCGTCATAAATCATTCATCACAATATTAAATTCTATTCATAATTTTATAATAAATTTCAATATTGAATATTGATATATAATTAAGATTAAGACAAACTGACATATTATCTTAAGCACATTATTAAGATTTAGTATGACAGAAAACACCAAATTTTAAATGAACAAAAATGTAATAATTATTAGAGAAAACCGGCAGTAAAATCGAAATGATAAATAGATTCATTAATAATCAGATATTCATAAATAACCACTCATAATATAATAATATTTTGCCACAAATTGAGATTTGAATTAACATTAATAATTATTTATCTCTTTTAATCAACCGAGAATTTTAATTGTTTACTTTTTTTATAATATTTACTCAATTCTATTAGGATAAATGAAATCTGAACAAATAATTATGTTTCTAAATTTTTCCTAAAAATAGGAAAATGCTTTTTAATACTAAGAAAATTAATTAGAAATTCATTTGATTATATTTTCCTTAAATTGAAAATAATCATTTATTAAAAAACAGAACTGAATAGAAGAAATGACTTATTGATAAGCAGTTATCTGATCAATTGTTTTTATTATTTATTTATTTTATAATTTATTCACATAAGTCTAATTAAAAAATATGATATCTGAGATTCAATATATAAATTTTATATTATCCAACTTAAAATTTTTATGTCTATGAAGCAGGAGATTTACTTTATTTTAGTTCTTGCTTTAATATGAATTTTTTCTATTAATATGAATTTTTTCTATTAATATGAATTTTTTCTATTAATATGAATTTTTTCTATTTTCCTATTAAAAAACATCACTGAACTGTATAAAAATCTAATTTTTAAACAAAAAAAAGTCTTAAACTTTCTTTTTTAAATTATATTTTCTTATTTAACGTTAATTGTTGTTATGTATTTATCTTTTTAAAAAATAACAATAATGAGGTAATGAGATTAAGAATATATGTCTCGATTAATATTCGCATTTAAAATTAATTACTCAAGAGTCTTTTCTTGGTTTGCCTAGTTAATAATATTCATTTTTTTTTCTATTGTAATGAATAACTTTTGAACAAAATTATGTTCTTGGAAACTTACGTCTTCCTCAGAAAATATTTTAATAGGTTAAGAAAATTAAAACTAGAAATTGAGTGAAAAAAAATTCCACCTAATTATATTTATAAAATTAAAAGCATCCATTGATTCCAAGATCATTTATTTATAGATCTGAATACGAATGCTTTATTGACAATAGCTCATAAATTATTTTTGTTGTTGCATTTATTGTACAATTTAATAAAACAATCTAAATAAAAATGTACAATATCTGGAACTATATACGATCTGCCCTTTCTTTACTGCAGAAATACCTTTAAAAATACCATTACACTGTTTATAATTATTATTTTTGAAATATGTAAAATTTTCTCACATTGTCTATATTTTTTTTTTAATTTTAAAGTTTATCCTTTCTACTTATTTATTTAAAATATCTAATAATAAATAGTTAACCAAATAAAGAATACAGAGAAAAATTATTTTCCTTTTTAAAAAATCCGTCTTTTTTATGATTTTATGGCCATCTTTCAAAAAGGAATATAATTTATTATGTCAGAATCTTTATGAAGAAAATGATTTATTCTTCGATTTCTACCCAGTTCCTTCAAAGAATTCCAAATATATGATAATTCTTCATCGATTTACGAGCGTATTAATAAATTTCATTTATTTATTTCCTTCTGGTAAGAAATCGAATCAGTACTTCAGGTCCCATTCAGTTTCTGAAAAAAATAGATAAAGTAATCAAATAGATAGAAAATATTCTAGTGGACAAAAAAATTGAAAAATTGGTTATTTTTACTTAATATTTTCATGTCAAATATAGAAGAATTATAAGCTGAAATATTTCAAAACTATTTATTTAAATGCAGTTTTAAGCACATTTCCTAGCTGGTTCTAAAAAATATTTTCATCATGTTGTTTTTTTATGAGACTACCTTTAATGCATAATCTGTAATAGAAGTATATTCATTGCAATAAATAGAAATTTAAAAGAAAAAACAATATTTTTTTTCCATTAAAGTAAATTTAGCTTTTAATTTTCCTTTGATTTTTTTTCCCTTATCCATATCAATTGTCATGTTTGATAAATTTTTTAATTCAATAAATAATTCTAAAAAGTAAAGTAACAATAACAACTCTCATTTTCAAGAATAACTGCTATCTTACAGTTTTTTTTCTATGCGTATTTTCCAAAAAATTGTTGACAACAAATAGCTATAAATATAAATAAAAAAATGTGTGATTTAATAATTTATTGTATATAATGTGCGTTAATGAATATAATATTTTATTATAATGATACTTTCGTAAAAGAAAATAATTTTTTTCTTAACTTTGTTAAGAAAAAATTGCGAAATATTATTCGCAATAATATTTTGAATACAACAGTATTCAAAATATTATTGCGAATTACAATTTACAAGTAATAATTGAGATAAAGCTTTATATTTGTCGTCTTTTAACTTTGGTATAGTACATTGAGAAGTGCTTGATGTAAATTTTCTAGAATATTTCATTATAGTTCAAGATAGTATTATAATGTTGGAACTTCCCTTTTATCACCATACTACACAAAGTAATTGGACAAGAGTTTGCATTTTTACCTCCTCATTTCACTATTAGCACAATTTTACCACCATTTTCTCCTATTTTTACCAATTTTAACCTATTAGCACAAGAAACTTAATAATACTGCAATGACATCTTCACGATGCTCTGTGGAATTCAGAATATTGAACAACATTCTAGAGATTCAATGTGCAAATAAGAAAGTTGGCCTTGATTCATTAATATTATAATAATTATTAAAGAATAGACAATGTATATAATTATTTAGAATATTCAAACACATATTTGTAGTAAAAAAATACGTATAAAAATTGACATTTTCAATATTTAGTACACTTAAGAATACAAAAGCATTAAATATATACTATAAGAATTTATATACTGCTGTTTACATCCTCATTTGCAAAACCTCCACTTAATGCTTCAATTGCAATCAGTAATTTATTTTATACCTCAAAAATAAAAATCCACTGACTGCAAAAATAAAAATAAAAAATTGTGTGTTTTTTTTAGCAAGTTCGACAAGGTCAACCACAGTTTACAGGCCGAAGGAGGCGGGATACCTTTGATGCCAGTGAGGTGCCTGAACTAACTTATGACGTCAGTGAAGATTCAGCAGTACACAAAGATTTCGATGACGCTGAGAGTCTGAGCGAGAGGGTGGATTTAGCAGATGCCCTACCCTCCATGAAAGAATTCTTAAATCGGTACACCTTCATTGATGACAAATCAGCCAAAGAACTGGAAGAACAAGTGGTTGACAGAATTGAAGTCACTGTGGCAGAGGACGAAGAAATTGACGATTTTTGACGAAGTTTTTCATTGCTTCCTGTTAAACTTCCAAACTACGGTCATGTAACTCAAATTTGAAATTTCTTTAAAGCTAAGTTTTTATGTAATATTAATTTTAAATTTATTTTGTAATGTATCGCTTATTATTTATTCAATAAAAAATGTTATTGCTTTTAATGTTTTAATGCTTTTGATGTATGCATTTATTTTATATTCGTCATCACTTCGGTCTAGTCTACTTAACAGCTTAGTAGAGATGCAACAAGGACATAAAGTAAATGATGAAGAAATTCTATACTTATCATAACTATTGCGCAAATTTTCTCTTAAGAATAAGGCTAAAAACGAAGTGAAAACTATAAAAACTTAAAGAAGAAATCCTATTACCAATCAACTTTTTTGCAACTTTTATATTAGTTCTTATTCAGTCAAAATTTTATTTCAGTGGACATTCCATAAAAAGAAATAGTCAGAAACCAAAATAACGAAGTGTTTGTAAAATTATATACATGTTATATTTTAATAAAAAATCTAATAAAATATTATTAGTAAAATTTCACTGACATGTAATAAACACAAACTGTTCTATCTTCTTTTGGATTGTATTGCAAACAGCGTATTATTGGAACAATGTAAATGTAATAATACCATCGTTCAATACCATCTAAAAAATACATACCCAAGATTTTATTACATTTCACACAGGAGGCATGAAATAAAGAAAAAATGAAGCGGACATATCTTTATGTTACAAAAAAAACACAATTGCCTTATTTTCAGTGGCATATTTGTCAAATTAAAATGTATATCATATTAATAAGAAAATTCAAATGATACACTGTAATTTGTAGTGTGGTATAAACATTTTATGGTTGCTTAATTAGCAATGGTTAATACGTAGCTCAAATTTCCCCTCCCCCAACTCACTTTTTTTTTTGTGCTTAAAGACTAATGTTAATGAAAGTAAATATTCTGAAATAAGGATAATCATAATATCAAATATTGAACGAACAAGTGAATATATCCCGAATACATGTTTAATGAAGTGATATATTTCAAGAAAATTTCAAAATTGCATTTTTCAGTCTAAAGTGGGGCTTTACTAAAATAAATCATAGTTTCTATTAAATATTTTTTTCGATTAAGAACAGCATAGTATGGTTTTTTAAAATTCATTGAAGGAACGGGATAGAAAAACACATTTCATTGAAGGAGATCTGAAGTTCAATTTCATCATCTACCACGTCTCCAGAATATATCTCCACCAAAATTGCGATGCTGTGCAAATACAACTGCAATTTTAAAAAATGAAGCACTGCTTTGTTGGCATAACAAGCCAAAAAAGCTTTGAATGATGTTAAAAAGTGATTAAAAACGTAATATATTAATTTCCATTCATTCTCTTTTCATTGCACTAACACTAGTGCATTATCATTTACACCAGCACAGAAGAGCTAAAAATTAAAATTCCACAAATTTAAAATAATAGAAACTTTTATAACCTTATCTAGATATTTAAAATAATTAGCAAAACAAATAACCTGTTCTCCATCCACAACTACTTCTTCGATCATGCCCATTTTGATTTATATGAAAAATCATGCACATAGGATATATCATCAATGTCTGCCTATTTGTCACCACTACCCCCATTTTTACAGAAAGCTACAAGTCTTCACTTCACTGGATTTTCTCTATGGGAAAAAAACCTTGACAACATTCCCATATTTTACAATTTTATTCACTAATTTATTTTATCAATTTGTAATCGCAGCTAACTCAGAATATTCTATGCTTGAAAATATAATTTAAATACGTACATTTTTGTTGTCATACAATGTTGTTTATTATGACTAAATTAATTACCATTAATATAGCCATTATATTACCATTAATAAGAGATAGTAATATAGCGATAGAGTTGATTATCGAGGCGGATATTAGGTTTTTATCTAGTTTTGAGTTAAAATCAGATTTTAATTAACTGTTTACAAATAATTATATTTTCTTCTAGATAAAATTTTAATTCAAATGATTAAATTGTTTGTAATATCAAAAGGTTAATTTGAATTTTATTTAACTGATTTATTTAATTTGATTTGTTTATAAGAAGGGAATTTTATAATCTAATTTACTCATTTTCTAATGCATTAGAGGGCTTAAAAAAGTAAAATCATGTGTTTCGATGATAATATTGTATTTTCTTAATTCATTTATAATTAGTAATTGTTGGTATAATTTTAGTTTATTTAAATCAGAATTGTTAGTAAATTTAAAGAAAACTAAATGCAAGATTTCAAACTATTTCTAAATTAATTATAAATGATAAATTTAATAAAAAATAAAAAAAATGTTAACAAAAAATATTTAGAATTTAATTTTTTTTTTAAATAAACAACAATATTTTAAGAAATTAAACTACAATAAATGTATATATAATACGATGAAAATGTCCAAGCATTCTTCAAAAATTTTAAATGTGTTATAAATATGATTAAAATTTATATTAGAATAACTAAAAATATTTCTTTTAGAGCATCATACCTTCCAAATTTCATGATGAATTCCATATTACTGATTTCAAAAATTAAATTTACACATTATATTAATAAAGATGCATTTTTTAACTTTCTTAATTTTCTTATTTCAAGGCACTTGTTGCTCATTTTTAAGTAGAATTCTCCGTCAAATCCATTTTAAGATTTTTTTCTTTTTGATTTTAATTATTTTATATAAATTATCATTTTTACTATTAGGAAACATTTCCATAAATAACCTGTTATCCTTTATAAGATTTAGCAAAATCCTTTATTTATTTTTAAAAATAGTCAAATGGAAGAATAGTCTCCAAATCATGGATTTAAGAAACATTCGAAAATTTAGTAAAATGAAAATAAAAAGAATTTCAATTTGAAAAAAGTTTTCCAATTTCCAAATAGTTGTTTTCATAAAATACGATTTCATGAAAAAGTGAAACTTCTAAAAGAAATTTTAAATTTTCCAATCTGCAGTATTGTATTTTCTGAAATTCCAAGTCTTGTTCAAAAAACTTTTCCTATGCAAAATTTTTTTAAACCAACAACATCTGAGGAAACTTTGACTACAAGAATCACCAAGACCATGAATTATTCCAACTTCTTCTAGCAAAGAGACATACATTTCCGTCTTTTTCCAAAATGTACTCTTTAAATTCTCAGACAAAAGATCAAGATTTCTTTTTGTATGAATTTTCAAAGAGATACCAAAGCTTTTTGGTAGAATATCATTCTTTTTCAAAAAAAATCAAGAATTGAAAAGTAAAATCTATTTAATTTTCAGTGATATATTATTTTGCATGTTTCGACTTTGGATAAGAATTTATCAAAAAATTCATAAACATCCGAATACCTCAAAAAATTCCAATGCGAACAACATTGGAATATATTATTATATATTCCAACGTTACAATATTTTATTGAGGGTGAATTTTTTGGGCCTATTTTTAAGTTGATTCATTACGGAAACCTACTTTTTATGATACTACAGTGAATTTAAATCAGCAATGGTTATGTTTTAGGGACCCTTTTAGCACAAGATATTGTACGAGATCTGCACGTGTTGTTCGATATTCTGAAAGGCAATCAATATCGTGAAGATTTAGCAATAGTATTCTTGGGCATTTCGTGCTAATAGGGGAGGATGGTAATGTCGGTCAATTTCATAGATAAGCTATCTAGCTCAAGAGTGGAAATGGTAAGATATGTGAAAATTCTCTTTCCTGTAATTTTGTTACAAAGAAGTTTAAAAAATAATTCAAATTAGATGAAATATTATCTTAACTTAATAAATAACTTTTGTTCCAAAGTTTCTCAAAGCTGCCTTTGCTAAAAAATTCGTTCCTAAGTGATTTGCAATTCCTTATCTCGCCTGCTTTTCAGCCTAATGATGGAACACCACATTGTAATAATGCCATCAGTTACATTATTTCCCACTTCCGTTCAATGTCACAGCTCCAACCCTTTATAAATAAAGGTGGAAAGGGCAGAGAGAGCTGAAATTACATTTTCCCATATTTTCTTATAACACGAAATTGAAGTGACTTGATAAGAGGTAATCCTAAAATATTTTACTAACCTCACTGCCCATGACAAATTATTTTTGGTGACTACATGGCTTGATATACTTGTTAATAATTTCAAATTGTATATTCTTCTTAGTTTTTGATGTTGCTTTTTTTCACATCAAGAACAATACATAATAAATATTGTTATTCTTATCTCGATTAAGGTCTAGTACACTTTATCATGCTTGTTTAAGGTTTGCTGATTATCTTATTAAGCTTGTGGTGAATAGCATATAAGCCAGTTAAAAACTACACAACACGAGCATATGCTTTTGTATCCTGGTTATGTTACTGGACTGCGAACCACAAGGCCCCAAGTTCTAACCTCGCGCATTTCGATCCCCACAATGGTGACCCGGACGGCGCATTTCAAGCTAAAGCGGACTTTCTTCGATCATTTAATTGTGAAGAAAGTCATTTCTTTACGAAAGGATTAAACCAACCAAAAACATCTTAATTAAGAGCATGCAAATTTTAAATGGCATGCGGATAAATTTCGTTCGATAATTATTTTTCAGACTATATGCTACAAATATTTCAGAAAAGAACTGAACAATTAAAAAAATAGATTACTTTTAAAATAATGTTTCTGCTAATACAAATATATTTGGATAACGACCTTTGCTATACCTGCTCCATTTTAAATCAGGATAAATTTGAAATTGAACTGGTGTCAACTTCTTTCATTCTTTCTTCTCTCTCTCTCTCTCTCTCTCTCTTGCCTTTTTTTTTTTTTTTTTTTTTTTTTTTTTTGAGGAAGGGAGGGAGTAAATATTATTTAAACTGTTGCAGAAATTAATCAACTAAAAATGTTTCGGTCCTTTCTCAAATGAATAGTATAAATTAAACATTTAAATTAATTTCTGAATGCATTCCTTTAAAAAATCTAGGGAAAAAATGCATAATATAAATCCGAAAAGAAAGAGTTTGGAACCTCAAATGATAGTCAGAAAATCATTAAATTAAATTAAATAAATACTGAATTTTTAAATATTTTCAATGAAAAATATTTCATACCAAGAAATGCTTTCACGTACATTTGAAAGTAACAAAAAATAAAATAAAAATTGTAAATATTTCTTCGTTAACTCAATTGCAGCCATAATCTGCACCAATGCCCTAATTTCAAGTATGAGTTAAAAAATAATAAAATAAAAATAAAAACTAACATCACAAGTTTGATTGCATCTATAATCTTCACCAATTTCAACAAAAGCAGTACTCTTATGCAGTATGAGATACAAAGTTTCTTAACGTAAGATTTCAAAATTTAGCGAGAGTCACGCCATTTCACTCCAGCATAAAAACTTCACAGTAAATGCTGTCAAACAAACTAAATTTACTTGACAAAAAAAAACTAAAAAAACTATCTAATTTACTTGACATGTTTTTAAGTAACTGACAAAATGTTACAGTCATCCTTATCTATAACTATCTTTATTTTTCAGACAGTTTTGTTCCCTCTTAGGAAAAACTCTCTTATATTCAATTTCTCTGGCATTGAATTTAAAAAAAACTGTTGTTTATAACGTATTTAGTTTTTTATAATACTGTACTATTTTTAATTTTTATTGTTTACATTTCATTTTTCATTTTCATTAGCTACTTGCTTCTAAAGTTTGTTGGGTGAATGCTGACTCAAAGGAAAATATCATTGTGTTAGTTAATTCTATTATATCGAGTTAATAATGCTGATAGTGGCAATAATTTTCCACTTCTCACGTTTATATTTATTTGCTGGTAAAAAATATTTTATTTATCACGACCTCTTATTGTTTATTTTGTAATACATCTGAACGTTCGTAGGTTAAATGAGCTTTAGTTTAATTGTTATTTATTCGTTTTACCATATTTAAATTACATTATAAAGCAATGCATTTTTGAAATCAAATTTTTCCACCAAAGCATTATTAAAATTTTATTGGGACTTTCAGCATTTTTGTAACTGATAATCTTCTTAATATTTTGTTCCAAAAATTCCTTCATGATTTTAGAAAATGATCAAAAATTGTGTGTGTGTGTGTGTGCGTGTGTGTGTGTGTGTGTGTGTGTGTGTGTGTGTGTGTGTGTGTGTGTGTGTGTGTGTGTGTGTGTGTGCGTGTGTGTGTGTGTGTGTGTGTGTGTGTGTGTGTGTGTGTGTGTGTGTGTGTGTGTGTGTGTGTGTGTGTGTGTGTGTGTGTGTGTGTGTAGTTTAATTAAATATTAGATACGCTTGTATATGTTATCTTTTTGTTTTTGCTGAAAAAATGCAACATATACAACATTGAAATTTTATACTATTTCATTCAAAGTTTACATTTTTAATCTCGTCTGCTAATTTACTATTGTTCCCAATTTGAATTGTAAATTGCATAAGAATCTCTTATTATTTCAAAAATTCTTACTCTAAATAAATACTTGCGGGCATAATTTAAAATGTTTAAACAATGCAGTTCGAAAATCATACACAACATGTAGATTCCTTATTTCCTTACTTTGAAATATCTTTAATTCCTTTATAATTTTATGGCACATTTTAAGCCCAAAAATGTATTAAATAAATAACTGATACGAAAGACGTAAATTAATAATCTTTTAAATCTTATAAATGTAGAATTTATTTCGCAAAGAATATTTAGAGATAAAATCATGATAATGATGTAAAAGCTTGATTTGAATATTCTGTGATATTCAGTTTTGCCAAAGAACATAATATTATGAGGGATAGGTATTTTTCAAAATACAGAAGAATATAAAATGTGAATAAAATTAATATTTTCAAGGAAAGCAAAATGCATTTCAAAATAAATACGCTTTACCGAAAAAATTTAAAACTTTTTATAAAACATTTTTTTAAAAAAAATGCCGAGATTCATTTATGCTCTCCTAAATAAAACTGAAAATCATGTAATATGTATTCATTTGTAAACCAAAACTCTTTTAAAGATGAAAGCGGTTCTAAATATCTGTAGTGAGATCTGAAATTATTAAAGCTCATTGTTTTATAATTCATAAATAAATCCTTTTTCCCCCATTCTTTTTTTTTTTACTGAAAAATGCTTAGTCACAATAAAGCTAAAGCTAATAAGTTTAACAATAGAAGGTCCGCGATTTCGATTACCCTTAAACCTCCGCCGGTGTCGTTTCGACACCGTGATATAAAATATATAAAATAATTGTAATAACTAAATAATTGCAAAATTATTGTTGAGTAAGGTTTAGTTTTGAGACTTTTTAATATTATTTCATGTAATTATCATACATTATGAGCTTTATATCACAAAAAAAAACTGTAACAAAACAAATTACTTCTGCAGATTCTTCTCACTTTCACCCAATCTTATATCTTCATCGGAATCTAAATTACAACAAGATAGCTCACCACCATCCGTTTCATTCTCAGAAAGGTCTAGCAACAAATTAGCAATTTCATCAGGGCTTAGACCTTTTTTACGAGCCATCGTTTCAGGATGTCTGCTCTGCACAAGGTTCGGAAATCAAATGTAATTTTTTTTTTTTTTTTTTTTTTTTTATGAGCAGATAACCAAATGCTGTGTAACGAAACACTTAGACGCGACAATTTTAGAATGGCTTATTCCTTTTCACTGTGAACCTAATAACACTGTCTGAAGACCAAACAAATGTGAGATAGTAGTTTGGAAGTTTGTTTTACTAACTATCGTTTATTGAACGACAGCTATTTATAATGATAAATTGCCTTGGTGTCGAAACGGCACCATCGGAGTTCTAGGTATATTTAGTTGTAAAATCTTTCCTAATTAACCTAGATCCACAAAACTTTTTCTGTGTAATCACCATGGAAAATGATTAAAAGTCACAAAAAATTTTCAAATTACCTGCAAAAAAGCGGAAAGGAGAACAAATTAAACAGGACTCCTGTGTCCAATCGACACCGACGGAACGGACGTTCTAGTGTTAATACATATTATAAGATAATTATAAATATATTTTAAATAAATAAGAAAGATTTAAAGTAATATTAAAATATATAATATTATAAATAAACTAGTTTTAAAGTAAGAAAAATTCTTACAAAAAATAAGGATACGTCCTATTTAATTTTAAAGAGAAGTGAACGAATTATGTCTAAAACATTGTCTGCCAGTCCAGCTTGTCATTATCTCTTTTCTTTTCAAGGTATATTTCCAAATGGCATCAGAAATTCAGCTTCTTAATTTACAGTTAATGAAATTAATATTAGATCACAGTTGATTATTATAAAAGTTGCCTTTACATTGTGTAGTGATAAATTTTTACGCCTCGAATAGAATAATATTCTTAATATATTTCCGAATAAAAAGAGGAGAAAAAGCTTAAAAAGTTATTTAAATTTATATTTTATAAATGAATTTTAATTAAAATGAATATTAAATCACTAAATTTTAAATTTTTTTCCTTACTTTTCTCACGTTTATTTATGTAGGTTTTTAATAAGAAAAATCTACATTTTAGTTTATTAAATTGAAATATAAAACAAAATTTTAAATAATCATTCTTGATTTCGTAATAAAATATACAATATTTTCAAAATTTAGCAGATTAAGTTATTTTTGTATGATTTTCTTCCAGATTTTCACTTGGTTCTTACATATTCCCTTAAATAAATTCTAAGACAAACTTTACAAACCAAATAAATTTTTCATAAATGATATATATTCTTTAAAAAAAAGAGAGTAGCTAATTTGTTATAAAAATTAATTTTAAAGAATAAATTAAAATCGAACAGATATTTACCCAAATATAAATATATCTAAGATATTCAACTTTTATATATTTATATTCACCTAAATATAAATATATAAAAAAATTACATTTTTTTCCATCAATATTAATATCACGTACTTGTTTTTTGTACTTCTTCTTCTTGCGTACAGCCGACCACCCCGCCACCACTGAACGTAGCAGTATCGACAGGATTTGTTGTGGCCGACTGCTATTTGTTTTTTGTACTGATAGAAAAATGATCAATGATTTTAAAAACATCTCCAAATTTTGTAACATCTCACACTTTTGACTTCATTAACACTTGTTGATTCTAAACTCAGAATTTATTTTGTTTCGTGCTGCCATCTAGGAAGACAAATATAAACGATTCAAGTAATCTTAAGATTAAAAAAAAATATCTCTGCATTCCAAACAAAAGCAATGACTAAGAAATAACAAATTTAAAAATATTTAATTCATTACCTATTGTTATTTCAGTTTCCAGAATTTTTTACTCTTCGTTCCCCTTCTTTAAAGATAAATGTAACCAATAAAGTATACGAAGTAATGTATTCTTACTTTACAAAATAAGCAATTGTTGATTTCAGAGGCAATAACAAAGATATATTCGTATCAGGTAAGTCAAATTATCTTCATTCTAATGAAAAATTTCAATTTTATTGCAGATAATGTGCCCAATAAAAGAAAAATGAGACAGAATATTCGTAAGCCGAACATTTCGTCATAACGTTTAAATATTCATGATTATTTTTATTTATTTAGAAACAGTTATTTTTTTCTTAAAATCAGAAAAAGTCAAAAATTAAAACTGGAAAACAAAAGAGAAAAAAATCAAGAACCTAATCATTCAACTAAAACCATTTCACTTCCATGAAAATAAATATATAATCCCAATTAATTCTTTAAATTACTAATTATTAATTTAATTTATTACTTTATTAGCCGCCTTTGGCCACAAGCCGGTTCACCAGCATTAATGTTCATTAATATTTTATATAACTAGGTCTCATTATAGGTTTTTCAGCAAAATGTTTTTAAGCTTCAAATTTTGATATATAATTCACTTATACTATTTGTACTACACATCTCACTATAATTTTCTCTCAGCGCCCGTAAAATTCAATTTTAAATTAGAGTGGAAATTATGAAACTGCAATTAATGTAAAGACTTTTTTACTAAATCCAAGCATTTTTTTTAAAATTCAGAACTGAAAACAGAGTTGTTTAGCATTGAATTCTTATGTGCACTACAGAATAATTTACATGATTATTAATATCTGAAAGAATTTTCAACAAAACTTTCATGGATTCTTCATAAAATTCAATTTTTAACTTTATTTTAAAAGTACATAAATGCTGTCAATAATAATATTTTATTTTTTTAGTTAATAAATATACTTTAAAAAAATCACGAAGTTTAAATTTTAAACAGCCCTTTGGTCTTATAGATTCATATTCTGCAAAATATTCTTGACACTCAAATTTCTAAATAAATAAATAAGCTTTTCTATCTTCAGCGATCAAATCTGACCAATCTATTACATTTTGAATATTACAATAGTAGAACAATTAACGTTTTCATAATCTACACAAATCACTCTTGATAAACTCTGGGAGATGATTGGCTTCTTTGAGACGGTTGATGAAGTGATAAGAAATCGCCCGTTTTTATAGAATAGTGATATTGAAATTTTCATAAATCAGTCATCTTTAATGATTGATTTAGTTGATTGGAGTGCAACTTTTTTTTTTATTTAAGGTATTAGTGACACAAGAATATTTTGTTAAATATGATTCACAGGGCAGATAATATATATAAAAATTTAAAATTTGTAATTCATCAGCATTTATTGACTCAATTTACGTAGAATATAAATATTTATTTCACTTAGACCATTCGTCAGCAGATGTATGTCTATTACTAAAGGTTTACAAATGAGCTGTTGCACTCCGATTGGAGTAGATATCTTGTAGATATTAAGCCGTATTTGCCTTAAATAAAATTGTTTCATTGAATTAGTAATATTGAAAACGATGATAGAAAACATTTCCTTGCATTTACTTTTTCAAAAACATCATAATTCATGTTTATTTCATTTCATACATACACGTGCTGAAAATTACACTTTTCAAGATTTTATTCTCGGTAACAGTTAACTTATATTTGAATCTGAGCTTTTATGAAAGTGATAGCAATACATTGATAAAAGCTAATTTTTTTTCCATGCACGCGAAACGTGTGCGTGCTGATTAAATTTTATTCTTATTTTATGGGAAATAAATTGTAGAAAAATATATTTAAATATTTATTTAAAAATTTATTAAAAAGTGAAATTTAATTTGTAATTAAAAACATTGGTATCATTAAAAAGATAATTTTATAAAACTCAATTTGATATAAAAATCATTTTTGTGCTCTAATGTTTTTGGAAGTTACAGAGGAAAACCGGTAAAATTTCGCTTAATTTTAATTAATTAAAATTCTAATTAAAAATTTAAAAAATCGCTCCAAGGTGCTCATTTCTGGCCTCAAAGTATACACGTGTCAAATTTGATAACTTTAGGGCGAACGGTCTGGCCTGTAGAGCGCTAAAACACACACTTCAAAGGGCTCTAAAATGCGTTCTATTGGTACAAATAAGATAAAAATTGAACGGCAAATAATTCAGATTATGCGGTTTACAATTTATTAATTTAAAAAAAAATTAGTACAAAAATTCATCACTGTAACACAAATGGTATTTATTTGCATATATTGAAAATGTGAAACATAATTTTTGTTAAGGCGCATGTCTATTACCATTTTTCTTAGGATAAATAGAATGCGGATTCTGCATGAACATTAGTTTTTTTCGCTGTTCGTCATGCCTACGTCGCAAGAAAACGCGCGACTGGTGAAATTGTTCTATCAGAACTAACAAAACTCCGTTGGAGCTCTAAAGGAATTTCGTCGTATGAAGGAGATACGAAGAGGTCCAATGTCACCAAGTTTCCTCCGCAAGATGATGCAGAAATTTGAAATAATTGGGCAACTATGGCATTCTTCCAGGCAGAGGACGAAAAAAAATCCCGTCTCCCAGCGTCGAAAATGTTGCGACCGCGCTCGTTGAAGTCAGCAGTGAAACGCCGCATAATAGTGTGAGTTTGCCAGTTGTTTCCCGTGTTCTGGATATGCCGTATTCAACTGTACAGATTTTGCATTTTTATCCATTCAAAATCAAGTCTGTGCACTTGTTGCAGGACTTAGAGGTCCGTAAAACTTTTCCCCTTCAGTATTTTGCTCGACTGGGGATTGGCACAACTTGGCCATGGAACATTCTGTGGAGTGATGAGGCCCACTTTTGCCTCAATGGGCAAGTTAACACCCACAACAGTCGAATTTATGCAGAGGAAAACCCTCATGTTATCCAGGAACAACCCTTGCATCCTGAAAAAGTGACAGCATGTTGTGGTTTTACAGCCACCTTTATCAATAGACCGTATTTCTTTGAAGAGATAATTTCAAATTGAATTCATACCTATTCCGTCACAGGACAACGGTACCATGATATGCTGAAGGATTTTGTAATCCCAACTCTTCTACAGCATGAATGCCTTTAAGACATCGTTTTCATGCAGGATGGTGCATCACCTCATATTGATCGTCGTGTAAGGCGATTATTAATTCAGCATTTCACAGAAATACGGGTTTACAGCAGTCATTTCCCAATAGATGGCCTCCTCGCTCGCCGGGCACCACTCCTTGCTACTTTTAGTTGTGGGTTCATTTGAAGGATAATATGTACCATCAAAGGCCATCATCTCTACCAGATCTGAAGGACAATATTCGGCGCCATATTCTTAATATTCCGGTAGACTCACTCCGGTCATCTATAGAAAATATGGTTAGAGCATATTGTTGAAAATGAAGGAGCACATATTGAGCAATTTTAATTTTACTTTATTTAACAATTATAAACCATATTAAATGGTTTTATGTGTATTACAGCGCCACCTAATGGTGAATTTTTGAACTAATTAGTTTTTTTAATTGAATAAATGTAAAGCGCATCATTGCAATAATCTGTAGATCAAATTTTATCTCATTTGAATCAATAGGACGCATTTTAGATCCCACTGAAGAAGTAACTAATTTCTTGCTAACCCTATATATAGATTTATTTACTTTGATTATTGCTTACTTTAAATTACTAATTCCAAATTTTTAATTCATAAATTCGAAAGTAAAGCAAACTGCAGATTTAAAAAAAAAAGAATTTAATGACAAGTACAGATTGAAATAGATTTCCATAATACTGTTCATGTAAAATTTCAATGAATGAAGCATAGTGATTCAATGAATGAAGCATAGTGATTCAATGAATGAAACATAGTGATTTAATGAATTAAGCATAGTGATTTTCAAATTATTTATTTATTTATTATTATTAATAGTTATTTATTTATCTTGCTTATGTTGTAGATTAGATGTTCTGAAGTGATTGATTGAATATACGTGCTTTGTTCATTAGAGACATTCCCCCGGATGAATTTCCCAGAGGAGTTACAAAAGACAAAAAATCATTATTTGTAAAAAAAGAAAATTACTTTAATATAGAATACACCTCTTTAGTCATTTTTTTCAGTTATAACATGAGCTATATTTATCTTATCATGGTTTGTCATCAAATAAGGTTGGAGCTATAGCTTCGGATGCTAAGTAACAAAGATTATTTGAATTTTTAGTAACAGAAGCCTTACCTATTTCTGGATAAATTTCCTGTTAATTTATCCGCTGACTCAGGAGTAGGAAATCATGACAAGATGCTTTAATTCATTCTGATGGTAAAAACTAAGCTCGAGAGTACACTCGAGAAAGGAAGATGCAATCTCTTCTTAAAAGATTTTCTCAGCATCAGATAACTGAAAGTAATCTAGAAATATGTACTTAACTGTCTTTACCATTCTCCTAACATGATTTACGTCCCCTGGTATACGAAATGATACCCCATTCTTTGGAATACAGCCAAGACAGATCATATAAACTCCAAAGAAGAGTTTTTATGATCTTTCTTTAGGTACTTTATTCTACCAATCTTGTCGAGTTTCACTCTGGTTTATCTAAATCTTTTGAAAAGCACTATTTCTATGCCAGAAGCTGTAATCATCGGTAAGTTGAGGCAACCTCATAAAACTTATTCAAAAATGTGGTGGTGTACAGGAGGGACACAACAGATTATGATTAAATAATCTTTCTAAGTTCAGTCATCTTTTATTTGAACTGTGTTGCTTGCTGTCGAATCTTATCAAAGTACTGGAATTTTATCTCTTTTACCTCATTTTCCATCGCTTGGTAAATAACCAAAGCTGGGATTCCAACAATTGTTCCCTTGCCTTGATGCCGATTAATTTGCCTTGAAAAATTATTATTATTATGCTGGGAGTAACTCCCCAACCCAGTGCCATGCTAATTAATAGCAGGAATTTAGCTTAAATTTATGCTGGCATTCTGTGTGTATATTTTATCTCTGTTTTTTTAAATCGTTGGTAAAAAAAAAGATCTATTTATGGCTAAGGTCTTAATATCCCGCTCAAAAGTTTCTGCATCAACCATCAATATGTAATCCCCATTTCTATAAGTAATTTTGCATCAATCAAAAACTTCAGAAAAACAGGGAATAAAAAAGTGTCATATACCTCCAATTGCTGATATTATTTGTATGATAAAGAAATGTTCTCTGTCAATAATTTTATCTAACACAATTTTATTGTATTTAAAGTAAAGGTTATCATACCTCACAATGCTAAAAATACCTTCACAATACTGCCTCATGAATCGAACAATAAGCCAATGGATCTTTATCGTCAATCGCAATGTAAACAGAGGACATGTAACTTGCCCTGGTGAGAACTAAAAGTCCTAACAATTAAAATCACCACGGGTAATATCCCTCCACAGCTAACATTATCAACAACTCAGAGAAGCAAATCGAAGGAAATGTCGATAGCAATTTTCAAGAATTAATTGAACAGCTACTACTCTTAAATCATGTTTTAATTTCATTAATAATGTTTAATGATTAGGGTGAAGAAAGTGACTAAAAACTATCAAAGGAATCTCCCAAAGTGTATATTGGAAACAGTAACAGCACCTAAAAACCTCCTTCAATCGCAAATGGCCTTTTGGTGGCAAAGGTTCGTAGTCGAAATAGGCGGAATGCGAAAAGACGTACAGATCGCAGAAATTAAAATCTTTACCAAAATAAAACTCATAACAAGTATATAGGTTATTAACAATGCAATTTTGTAATAAAATAAAATAACTAACAAATCTATCTGAAAAATGATTTTCTGAGCGAAATTTCAAAAATTCCTTGATTGATCAGGGTCACCTCATATTTGTCCGTTTGAGTTAAAAATTTTCATTAATCTTTGTATTAATATTATTATTGGAAAACGATAGTGATGCGAGAGTTAAACTTCAAGAAAGTTTTTAAAAAATTAAGAGACACTCTAAAATACATGTTAAATATAAAGAATAAATTTCACTGATCAAGACATTTCTTCTCCAATTTTTTCGGGGATAGAGGGAAGAGTTATTTTTATTATCAGTAGTCTAAATGAAATTTTGAATGTTTCCAGTGTTGATATTTTTAAGATTTCAAAGAATAATTAATAAAGCAACTGAAGTTATTCTTCCAAAAATTACGTTAGCACTTAGGTTCATGGCAATAATTATAGCAGACAAAGACCTTCAATATAATTTATTGAATTGTTTTACTTTAATAAAAGTCTAAGTTTATTAAATATTCAAAAAATGTATAATAAAAATCGGCTTTTAAATATTGTTGTTGTTGTTACTATGGCCCTTCTCATTGACAAGCCCGCTTGACGAAGTCAGCGATTTAATCCGAGATGAGCGTCTCTTGTTTTTCAGGTTCATCTAGGGCCAAGAGTACGACTTAGCTACTCATGCGTCACAAACCCCCTTTTTACAGGGGAAAGCATTCACATACCTCACAGATAGAGCACAGATGAAGAGCAATAGCTATGCCCAAGCCGGGACTCGAATCGGGGAGCCCGGATGATGGGGAATATGCGCTACCTCTATGTGAGGACGCCGGCCCTTTTAAATGCTAAAACATCGAACCAAAAAGCATGTTTTAAAACAAAATATTAAAGAGCAAAATAAGTATATAAAAAAGATTATTATTAAGTTTTAAAACATTCTTAAACAAAATCTATTTCCTATTTTTGAAACAATTTCATTTTAAAACTTTCTTAATAAGGCATATAATGATTTAAATTGTCTAAACTTATCCTTGAATTATCTCGAATTGTTTAAAAACTAAACTCGGAAAAAAATTAAGAAATTATGAAGGAAAACTCTCTTGGATTAACATATGTTTCCTTACCTTTAAATAAATATATCAGGAAATTATTCGTTCTATCATAATGCATTCTATTAGATGATCTAATCAAGACAATCTTAAAAGTCTTTTCTATTACTTTTAATCTGTAATGTTTTATCGACAGTACTTGTTGTTCTACGAAGTAATTGGTTTTAGAAAAAATTTATGAAATATTATTTCATTCTATTTTGTAATAGTAGTAATATAAACTTTGCTATAATAATTCCATGAACCCTTCAGGGACTGTAAATAATCATTCAAAGTAAATAATCATTGAGTATCTTGAGTGCACAAAATACGTTTAATGTTTTTATGGTGTTTTTTAGTATCATAACAGGAAAAGTCTTATAATCTTGAAATTCATACTCGTTTTTGGATGTAAATAAAAAGCTACTAAAAGTAACGTTATGACGTAAGTATATTCGAATTAAATTGGGAAAGGTTATTCATTTACTGCAAATGCCTACAGTATATCAAAAATTGCATTAATTTACCTTTAACCATCTTACCTTGACTAACTAGCACGCCGAGAATGTTGGCTATCTTTAATTCCAGTTAAATCGTTTAGATATATTTTCATTCCATGATTCCGTCAAATTTTTAGACATTAAAGCCATGTTATTTTAATTACCTTTCATGTGTGTTCTTCATTGTAAAGACAATGAAAAAAAAGAATGTATGACACTTTCTAGCATGATATCAAAGCCCCATGATATCAAAACCCTATTAAAAAGATGAATATGCGATTCCTTTATATTCTAAATTTTGCCAAATTTAACAGCTGAAGATCAAACATTCAGATCTTTGGATAGTAACACATCTACACACATCCAACTTTATTATTAGTAGAAAATTTCATTATAAATATATTTCAATTAAATTGGAAATTTGCTTAAAATTGCCTTCAGCATTTTACAGCTTTATAATTGAAAAAACACCTTGTTATTTCGAAATTCATATTCTTCATTTTTTATCATGTGAGAACGTGATGTTGTTTTGGTTAGGGGATTTTGAAGCTCGAAATCGCGTAGGCAATGAATAAAGCATAAATGACAATTTTCATCGTCATTTTATAATCGCATATATTTTTTTTACCTGCTTTTACCAGTATTGCATTATTATTATGTATGTTTCTTTGAAAGCAGATGCGTTTTTAAAAGGTTGACCTGATTTTATAGTTTTGCTTTATTATTACGTATGCTTCTTTGACAACAGATGCGTTTTTAAAAGCTTGACGTAGAACTATGACATTATAGCTGTTATTTCATCTGAAAATCGGTCGAGCTCCAAAACTTTGTTTGCCAGCTAGAAAAATTGAAAATGAAAGTATAAAAAAATTATCTTTATATGTACGTATTATATATATATATATATATATATATATATATATATACAGAGAGAGAGAGAGAGAGAGAGGGAGGGAGGGAGAGGAATAGAGACCGATAGAGAAGTCTCGTGATTGTTTCAAACCTGTTTAAACTAGTTAATGACTTAAATTAATTTAAGACAAATAATGACTTAAAAATAATAATGTTCCCACATGTTAACTTGAAATTTACGATCGTAGATTTCATTTTAATTTTTGTTTAATTCGTCTTGTAAACTACACAGATATTAAACAGAATTCTTCTTCTTTAGCTTTCAACAACGGAGGAGAATTGCGCAAATAAATATCGGATGAAACAATGAAAACGTTTTGAATTTCAGAACAATGTAAATTATTGTTGCAAGTTAGGAAATAATATTCTTTAAAAATTGCCAAATTTCAGGACTAATTTTCACGATTATTAAACTGAAGATATTAAAACGGCAATTGTTTTAAAAATTTTGCAAGAGTATAAAATGTATTTTTCTGCAATAATATTTTTGGAAGCTATCGCAGAAAAATGCCAAAATTCAACGTAATTTTTAATTAATTAAAAACTAATTTTAATAAATTTTTTAATGGTCCGATGTATATATATGCCAGATTTGGTAGCTGTTGATCAAATATTCCGATCCTTTGAGCGCCAATACTCTAGACACTTTCAACTTTAGTATCTGTAAGTAATTTCACTGAATGCACCTAAATTCAGGCATTGGAAATTTGAAGAAAATTTTCTTCAACATTTTCTAGTTTTATAATTGAAAATTCCTTGTTATTTCAAAATCTCTACTATATTGATACTCGTTCTTCAATGTCACAAATTAAAACTACAGAATGTAGGGTATAAAAACCTGCAATAAAAGTTACTAAAATTGGTGACCAATTTCTTCGGGGTTTAAATTCTATGTCAATTTCAAATTTTCCATTTTAATGAAACAAGAGCTTCGCTTCATTTTCTGCTTAATAAAAATTATTGTTGTGTATGAACTCACAAAACCTAATCATTTTTAATCAGTTTTTTTTATCGTTTGTTTTTTATCGTTATTCGAATCAAAAAGTAAAATTTTAGTCACATTTAAAAATTAAAAGTTTTTTTATCTAATGATACTAGATTTAGAAACATCTGTTTAAAAAATGGTTTTCATTTTTGGAATGAACTCTAAATATGCTTCTTGCATGGAAAAATATATGATAGATAGTTATTTTGCCAGATAAAAGGTGGTATTTCTCAAATTTGAGTTCTGCTTAACGCACCATTAATAATGACATTTTTATTGATTATTCTTTTCAAATTCTTTTGAAAACTTCAATTTTGTACTATAAGACAGAAAATTAATGCTGAAAGCTAAATTCGATGTTTTCTTAAAATTATTTTTCTTAATTCCATCTACCATTCTTGAAAATTTTAAAAATGAAATTTAAAAGAAATCCAAAAGAGTATTTAAATTACATTTTTATCATTTTCTGAAAATATCTTCTTATGTTTCATTTCGTGTTTGACAGTAAAATTGCTTTTTAACTGAAGTTTCTTTTTTTTAATCAATCATTTAAAAATACGTGTTTCATTATTGTTAGAAACATGGAAGCAACATCATGGAAACCAAATCTACGAACTTTCAAAAGGGTTTTTTAACTACAGTATGAAAGAAACGTTCTTATCTCTTTTCACTTTAAGTTATGTGATTACGTTCGAGGTGAATTTTTTGCAAAATGCTATAAAATGCTTTTATTTTTTAAATTTTTAAATAAACTATTTATTAAAATATCTATGAAAAAATGTGTCGATTAAAAGAGAAAAAAGTTTTAAAATATGAAAGTTTTGAAGTTTTTTTTAAGTATGGAAAGAGCTAAAAAGAGATATAATTAAAAAAAAATTAGCATATAGGAGTCATTCAAATATAGGAGTACATAACAATAGGAAATAAACTTTCACATATAAGATTTATATAAATATTTGTTTTACGGATATCTTTTTAAAAATTACTTTAATCCTTAACTAATAAATAAGCTGTATCGCTATGAATTTTTTAAATAAATAATGCTGTTAGACTAATAAATACCGTGAAACTTTCAATAATTTTGTCTATATGAAGCATTTTAAATCAACAGCTTGCTTATTCTGTACTCTGAACTGCAGAATATGTTGAGAAATTGTTATACAACATTTTTAAAAAAGAATATAATTTAAATTTTAATTCTTGAGGTTTACAGTAAGAAGATTTTACCGAATTTAGAACTGGAGAAAATGATAGTATAGGATGAAAAACGGCATTTAATCGCATAATCTACATTAAGATGTAGATTATGCGATTATAAAAATTTATGTCACTTCGCAAAGAATGAAAGTGGATATAAAATCCAAGATATCTTGTAAAGAAAATTATCCAGAAATTTAAAATACTGAATTTAAAAAAAAATGGATATTTTCGCCAAAAATCTACTTTTTAACGACAACCTAAAGTAAATTCTTCAGATCGAAAGTGAAATCTTTGTTAAACTAATAAATTTTGAGGGTGAATAGACAGATGCAATTTTAGAAAATGTTGAAATGTAAATAAACACTGAAGCAGCCTTGAAAACCAAATGCAACCACGAACCATGAAGAGAACATCCATTTCTTGTTATCTTATTACAGTATGCGCATTTTTTTTTATCTTAATTTCTTTTGTTACCATAAGATAAAATTTATGAGACATGAATTAAATTTGATTGGAAACAGCAATTAACATATAAAAAAAGCAAAGAAATTATGAATTTCCACATAAATCCTTTAAAATGTGGAAAAGCATAAAATAAATTTCCAGCTGAAACATATTAACGAAAAGGAAGTAAGGGGAAATAAATTCAAAGGTATTAGCAAAATTCATTAATTGGCAATATTTTAGTATTACCAAAATGAAAAGGTCCAATGATTATAATGGACATATAGAAAATAATGCAGCGTGTGCACTTTTTATGTCAATGCAGCATGCCTTTTGCCACTATTAAATAAAAAATATAAAACATAAACTAATTTTTATTTGAAATAAAAATTAACATATAATAAGAAAAGCAAATGAATTATAAACTTCCAAAAGAATCATTTGAAATATGGGAAAGCATAAAATAAATTTCCCTGTTGGAGGCATTTTGCAGTTGAAACTCATTAACGAAAAGGAAGCAAGGGGAAATAAATTCCAAGACAAAAAAGGATTAACAAAATTCACCAATTGGCGATATTTTAGTGCTACCAAAATAAAAAGGGTCAATGATTACAATAAACACAAGAACAATATTGCAGCGAGTGCATTTTTTATCTTAATACAACATGTCTTTTGCCATTATAAGATAAAAATTATAAAAAATAAATTGAATTTGATTTGAAGTAACAATTAATATATATTTATTGTTATTTCAAATCAAATTTAATTTATGTTTGATTTTATTATGTTATTAAGAAAAGAAAAGCAATTATCAACTTCCAATTGAATTGTTTAAAATATAGGGAAGCATAAAATAAATTTCCCTGTAGGAGACATTTGAAGCTAAAACTAATTAACGAAAAGGAAGCAAAGAGGGATAAATTCCAAGACAAAAAAAAATATTAACAAAGATCACCAACTGGTGATATTTTAGTGCTGATAAAATAAAATCGGGTAAATAATTACAATGAACACATGAATAGTAAATTATGCAAGATTTCATTAATAGTCAAATAATAAAATTGCACAAAGTGAGTTGAATGACATACAATATGAAACTTAAGGGAAATAATCTTTTATTACTGAACATTAGAGGCCCTTGAGTGCCGAGCAACATTTTTTTTTGTCAGACCTTTCCTGAATACAAGATATTGATCCTGAATACAAGGTGATTTCTCAAGCATTTTTTTCTTCTTTATTTTCTCCTATGTAAAGTACACAAAGATAAAATATTGTATTCTTCAAAAAAATTCGAACTCTAGGTTTTGATGAATTTCCATGTTTCACACATCCTTGAAATCAATTAAACACATTTTTGGAATTATGTCTGTCTGTTTCCGAGCACGTTAATTAAAACTAGATGCATGAAATTTAGTACATTACTAATTATGTAGATTTCTGTCAAATTTCGAATGAAATTCATGCAAAGTCTGTCTAAATATGTTAATTTGATAGCTTTCTTTCGCCACAGAATATCCTCGAACTTGGAATCTCTAGGATTCCTTGTCGGTTGAAAGGATGTACGTGGGAGTATTTATTAAGATAAAAAAATACACATATAAAATATCAATATACACATAAAAAGACATAAAATATCATCAATAAACATGCAAAGTAACTATATACAATATTATAATGATGAAGGATGTGTTCGGTGGGGAGTATGAGTAGATGAAATCTATTGAAGTTAATATGTTCTGGAGAAGAGCTTGGTTGAGAAATGAAACGAAAATTTATACTGGGCTTGGGTCTGGAGAAATCAATTCCTCGTTCTCTTGTAGGAACCGCACAAGATTTCTAATTTTAACATTGGACATCTTGTTTCTAGTAATGTTGGTCCACCAGATATTTTCTTGGTCTTGGGTGGGTTTTTTGAGATCAAAAGATGTGGTGAGAGGGCAGTTAGTGGCATAATGAAGGGGATCGCCTACTTCGCCACAGCCACATTGATCCGATCCTTTAATATTGAATCTCTTGAAATATGAAGGAAAAGGGCCATGGCCAGTTGCAAAGATAATGTCAAGCCTATTCCAAGATGATGGGTTAAAGGACACTTTCGAGATGATTTGATGGATGTTTCTGCCAGTTGAGTCCCATTCTTCCCATTCTTCTTGCCATCGCTGTAGGCTCAATTCTTTTAGAATACTTTTCAGATGGCTTTTAATTTGATAGCTGCAAAACGAAGAAAAACGGATTAACAAAATTTCGTAATGGATCGATTCAAAATTCAAATTTCAAAATTCAAAATTCGATTCAAAATTTCGTAAATTTCGTAAATACCTATCATGTTAAAAATCAAATCCATCAAGAAATTAACCATCTGCCGGTCTGTACTGTCATTAGCATGTAAATGCAATAACACAAACATGCAATGTCTTAAATATATGAAATCTGGTGTGAAATTTTGTGATTACAATTTTAGATTTGTGACAGCTTTTGGTTTCAATTGGTAGGAAAAAAAGGGATCAAAATACCCATTCGGTTTTCTGGTACTTGTATATTAACCGCATCTAAAAAATTAATCTCCTCTATATTAGGCTCTTTCGAAATAATTATTCACATTGGCATGAAATTAATAATGTACAAGTGCATTTACTAGAGGATATGCGAAAAATTTTCTGAGAAACCAGTTCAGGTAGCTATAAATAAAAAATAAAAATAAATAAAAACATTGTCAACACAAACATACATTCATATTAAACTATTGAATTTAATTCAGAAAACTAAATGTAATTTTACAAAAGGATAAAATCTTATTTAGAAATAAAGTGGACCCAAGATAACAAATCAGAAAACGGTCTGATATTTTGGAGGAAAACATATTCTGGAAAGGTAAATTTTATGAATTTTAGATCGTTTTTGAGATTTTATAAATTTTTAAAGCTAAATTATCATGTTTAATTGAGCTTCAGAAACGAAAAGTATAAACAGCAATTTTTTTATATATATATACAGTCTATGCAAATATTTTGCATTGCAGGGAAGTAAGAACTTAAACTATAAAAAAAAATGTTAGAGCTGAAGATTGCAAACTTAATTTCACATGAATCTTCTAGAATATCTGATGATAAATAAACAACACTAATTATTCTAAATGTGAAATCGTTAAATTTAGCTCATTAAATATCTTATTCTTTTCTCTCATATCAGATTTTAAAATGAAAAATATTTCATTATATTTGTAATCTGTGAAGTATAATAAAAATGAACTAGAATAGAAGCGGTTCATTTTTCAGTTTAACTCAATTCCTTAAGATAAATTTAGTGCTTGGATAAGTTAGAGAAAAATAAAGAGTAATTATAAGTTTTTAATATTCCTCAAAGACATTAAATATTCCTTAAAGACATTAAACATTACATTTAATATTCCTTAAAGACATTAAACATTACATTTAATATTCCTTAAAGACATTAAACATTACATTTAATATTCCTTAAAGACATTAAAATTGATATGGATAAAATGAATTCAACTTGACTAAAAAATCGTTTGAACAATTTATAATTTTATTTAAATTTTAAAATAATCCTATTATATACACACTGAAATAGTTTCTAAATAGCATTTACGTAAATAAATTATTTTATTGAAGTCAGTGTTTGATAATTAAATAAAGAGAGACTTGCTCAGAAAAAAAAAATGACTTGACAAAATATTTATTTGTGATATGGAAAATCAAACTTTCTACAAACAAATAAGTTAAAAGAATTTGTTTTCGTTTTATTTTATATGTTTTATTAAAAAATGTTAAAATACGTTTTATTTTATATATAAATTATCTATTTTCTTTAATTTTAATTACATTCTCCTAGCTAAAAGCATTTATAAATATATAAAAAGCTGCATTAAAGAGCAAAATTTTTATTTTTTCTGTAAATATTAAAATTGTAATAATAAATTATCATTATTTCACATTTAATATTATCCTTTCAAAGTTAATCTTAACATAAAATTAAAATAATACGAATTATAGTGACCTTCATGGTCCGGGTTACGAATTATGGTCCGGGTCATCAATATGGAAGATTATCCACTTATTCAATTCAATAATGGGGTAAAAAAACTAACATTTTCATTTTTAAAAAACTTTAAGAAATAATAATAAAATTAAAAGTTTTGTTTGCTAGTTAATGGAATATAAAGCACATATATATAAATGCCGTGAACACATTAAAAAAATGCAGTTGGCTCGTGCAACGCATAATTAATCCGCTGACACGGGCTCGCATCTTAAACCGCGACGTCATCTTGTTGAAATCAAGATCACCGCAGGCTTATTTTTAAGTTTCAGAGTAGCTATGTTCAACATCTATAACCACTGATTATATAAATTTTAATACTTTCACATTCCATTCAAAGTCTTAGTGGAATTGCTTACATGTGGGTAAATATTAGAAATGACACGTGTACTTCCATTCTCATCATCAGTATTTTAAGAGGATAATGTTCATTTCGCGTACGAGTAATTTGTCTGGGTGTATATAGTTCACACACATCTCGCTTCTCGAGATGGATGTTTTCTTACTAATAGATTTTTGATGACTTATTCGATGATTGACTAAGAAGAGATCAATGAACTTCTAAAAATTGCAAAATCAATTATGATTGTTGTATAAAATGAATATGAAAAATAAATCAGTCTTTCCTTACAATTTGCTTTCCTCTTCGTCTAAATTTTTCCTCTATTAATTTAATTAATTAGTAAAGCAAATTACTATCATGGCTTGAAGAAACACCATAACTATAATTTTTATAAATTATACTTAGTGATGAATGTTTGCAAAATTTTATAGAAATATATATATATATATATATATATATATATATCTTTACATGCTTACGCAAATTCGAAACTAAAAGAAGCCGTTGATAAAAAAAAAAAAATTAAGCTGTCTTGTAATTTAATGACAAGTCAGATTGAAATATATTTCTATTGTACTGTTATTGTAAAATTTCATACAAATAGACTAATAAACTTTTCATATAAAGACTAATACTTTTTAATATATATATTGGCCCTTTACAGAACAAATCATCTGACCTGGAATTGCGAAATATAATAAGTATATATTTTGAAGAGTAGGAATGCAAACTTTGAGAATATTTTTTTAAATTTTACTTAATTAAACACTAAGCTTGATTTTAGGGCTTTTCCGGAATAATTTTTGAAAATATTATTGGGCAAAACTAATTTCTAAGCATTCTAAAATGTCTAAAAAATTGGTAATACGAATTTAGTTATTGTGCATATTTTTCTTGAATTTCAGCAATCACAGCTTATTTGCATAATTTTCAAAAAGATATTTCATAGGTGCAATGAAATTCAAATGCTTTTAGATTTTTATCAAACATTTAATCTCTTGATATTCATCCATTGTTGAAAACAACAGAAGAAAGATTCAGATAATTATATGAGCAGTTTTTAATGAAGAATCCGGCAGTGAAATTAACAGTATTGTAAAAGATAACATGCAGCTCAGATAATTTAGTTTTCAATGGTTCTATGATGTCGTGGTACTCGAATACATTTTGAATATACATATTCAAGATAAAATATAAAGTTGTCTCGCAATTAAAATAACACGGCTGTAATGTCTGTCATAATTTGATGCTTAAAAGTAATTTACTGACAGTCTTATGAGTACCAAACTGTGCATAAACTATTTAATTGATTTTTTTTAAAAATGTGAAAGAATTAAACACAACTCGTATTCTAGGTGAACCAGCTGGTTACCAAAAGTAGCAAATTATATCAAATAATTGATTAATTTAAGTGAATGTTCATGATATTATCTGTAGTCAGATTGAATAAATATTATAGAATAATCAGTTTTGAAAAAGTAACAATAGTGGGATTTGAAACTTAAAAATAAACAAATTATTTATCTGTAATTATTATAGAGATTTTATTTTCTTGTAAAAAATAATTAATGTTAGAAAACATGTTAATAACATACGCTAAATACATCATATGCAATTAATTTCTTTCATTATCATTGAAAAAGTTTTGTTTCATATTTCCATATGCAACTGCAATAAGAAAGGCAAATTCAACACAAAAATCACAAAATCACATTTTCTTTTTATCTGAAATGGTAAGATTGATTAAAAACTTGATAAGCGTTGACATTTTTTAATTATTTTTTTTCCTTTGTCGGAAGCTGAATATTACTCCATTCTGAGTGAATTAAACCACTGATGAAAAGAATGAAAAAAAACCAACTACTTTCCCAAAAATAATTTTAAATATTTTTTTTACGCACTGAAACCTCATATTGTGAAACTCCTGTCGCCTAATCTGATTGTTTCACAAAAAGTTTCGCCATTTTCTTATGTTAATAATAACTTTGATTTTTTTTTTTTTTTTTCGTTTTTGTTATTTTTTTATCAGGACGTAAACAAAGTTGTTTCGGAATAAATTTGAAGGATAATGATGTTGATTATTTTTGAAAACATTTGGAAAGCTCAAAAATCTGTTGTGGGAAAAACTCTAATATGAATATAAATGTACGAACTTGTGCATATCTTGTGTCAAAACAACTTATGTTTACAGAAAGAAAAAAAATGAAGATATTTCCAATTCTACTTTCAGAATTTATTTCACCATATATGAGCCTAGTATGGGACACACTAAGATTGTCATAAGTCAAATATTTTCTTGCTGATGATGTCTGTAGAAATGGGTGCCGGCCAAGATGTGGTATTTGAGGTCTGATCACTGTTCTAAATTAAAAGTTAATTAATCAATTAATTATTAAATTAAAAAGCATCACACAGTTCTTTTTATTGTGTTAAACATTTTCCTAACTGTCTATATTTTTATACATCCAATCATATGATAGAAAAGAGCAGTAATCTTTAATAAGGGAAGCACTTTGAAATTAATTTAACTCCCCATTGCTCAATTTTGAATTTAAATGTTAATTGTAAACGCAATAATATTTAAAACATTTTATTAAAAATATGATTTAGACTAAAACCTACTCAGCATGGAAAAATAATCCTAATCTTTAAATTTTGACCTTCAATAATGAAAAACCAGCAAGAGTGGTCTCTCCCAAACGTTCTCGTGTATTCTCTAATAATGGTGTTATCCCTTTTTTCCCGTATAAAATTGTGAGCTTAGAATAAGACCACGAATGCCTTGTGTGATATTGGCGAATAATAGTTACGAATTATTTATTATTGGCGTAAATTTCACTGCATTTATCGTATGGTTCTTGGTGACTTTTTGGCGATCAATCTCCGGCATTTAACAATAAGCACTCGAAAATAAAATGCATGTTTTTGAAGCGTTTTTTCCAACCTATTGAAAATGAAATTGATACAAAACTGCATTGTAATTATAAAATTATATGCTAGACTTCATATATTTGTCGTATCATTTTCTAAGCTATCGCATATTTATATGCTTATGAAAGTAAGGACGAAGGAACAGTCAACCCCTTGACAAATATGATTCGAAATTTGATAGCTATGTATTTTTTGTATTTTAAATCTGTGCATCAAGTTTTATCTATCTAGATTTCTACATTTCGTAGTTATTTTACTAACATATATTCCTTTCTCCTCCTTGTATACTTTGTGTGTGTATATTTTATGTAAATATATTTGTATATGTAGATATGTATTTTGTATATATAGAAGACCATATACCAAATTTCATCCATCTAGCTCAAAGTGTTTTTTTTTGTTTTTTTGTTTTTTTTTTTGTCACCGCCAGATAGTTATAAATGCCAAAAATGTATGTTCCGAATGCGGGGAAGTATAAAAAGAGGAAATTCATTAAAATTTCCTGAGTTCGAATTTCTAGGAAATTATTGCAATTTGGAAATTTTTTTAAGAAAAATTAAAATCATATTGATATATTTGTAAAGTTTTATGTATTTATATATTTCATCGTTTATAAAGGAATTTAAAGGAAAATAGGCTCGATTCTGGAAAATAATTATAGCTAAATTATTAGTGACATCAAACACAAATACCCTGCAATCGAATTTTAAATTAGCCTTTTGTGAATGTCAACGATGCAAAAATATTACAAAAAAGAATAATACCAGCTTATTTTTAAACAAATTTTACTGCAACAGCAATCAATTCTCTTAAAGGAAAATTTTGCAAAAGTATTTCAAAATCATTTTAAATATATTTTAGAACATTCAGTTCTCATCCTGCCTTCCCAAGCATATAATTCAATTTCACCCATAACACTCATAAACCCAGATTTCCTTATTTCGCTTCCTCCATTTGTTAGGGTAATGATTACCCAAACAGTTTGCAAAAACGAAACAACATTCCGCCATGCTTCTTTGTTCTACCTACACGCATCATGCAGGCGCAACTTTCCTAATTAACGTAACCTTCAAACACTGCTAAACCTCCTCAGCTGCCTTCACTCTAACAAGGCCACATCAGCCATTCGTGCCGCTAACTACTCAAGGCTAGGCCTGATCTTGATCAGGCCATTTTTTACCTTCCGTGGCACAGATATGTTTGTCATTCGTCTTCACAAACTTCGCTAGTTAACTGACTGGGAAGTTTGGGGCAGGTAATGAAATACAGGAGAAAACGGCTAGAAAAAGAAAGCCGGTTCATTTTCTATGTAATCGCTCAGATGCAGCTGCTCACCTTTGATAAGTTAAGCAAGGAGATTTTTCCGCTTCGTTTACCTTTGCTTAACGTTGAACTGGCACGTGTTCTTTGTTTAGGAAGGAAGTGTTCCCTATAGAGTGCAAATTACTTAAAAATAGTTTTCATTGAGTTAACTAACCATGGAGTACCCTTTAGTAATTAATAAAGTTTAGTAATTAATATCTAATAATATAAAAAAATAAGTAAGTAAAAAATTATAAGAAATTAATTTAAAACATTTATTTTTTAAAATTAATTTAAAACATTTATTTTTTCAAATTAATTTAAAATTGGAAGAAATTTATTTTTAAAAAAATTATTTAAATTTTATTTTTTTATTTATTTAGTTCAGTTCGATTTTTATCTAATACTCATCTATATAAATATGATTGGTAGTTGAAATTATTGACAAATCTTCAAATACCAATCACAAAAAAATACTTAATTTCTAAATCAGTTTAAAATTTGGCAAGAATTGGAAGAAAGAAGTTACAAATATTTATATGTATTTTAAGTTTTGATTCTAAAACCCTATAATATTTTTCTTTGTTACATATCCATGTCGTGATTTTAATGACCCTTACGATTATCATATTTTTTTTAAATATTGTTTAATAATTAATAAATAATAAATAATATTGTTAATAATTAATAATATTGTTTAATAAAAATTTTAAATGCAAAATGCATTTTATAATAAAGTGATCATCTGTTTATCATACTAACTTCCATATCAAGCCACCATTTCCAAAAAATGTCTTCTTCAGATTAAAACTTTCGAACACTATTTAAATTACTACTACTTTGCTAGTAGTAAGCATATGCGATAAAATTTATTTTCAATTTGTCTTTCAAATTCAATTTTTTGCATTATTTCTATGTAAAACATTTTACTAATAGTTTTCGACTACTGATAATAAAATAAAATTAAAACAGATTTTTATCTGTAATCCGAAACGTCGTAATATTCTAATTTTTTCGGATTGATTCGGCAATCTTTATTTAAAAAGGAAAAAAAAAATTATTCTTAATTATAGCAACGATGGGTATCGGTTGCGTTGCAGTTTTTAAGACATGCTTGGTTTCAGGCGTTTTATCGTTAATTGATGAAGAAAATAGGTTGAAACGTAAAAGTTTAAGGACAACTTCAGTATTCCTTATTCAGTATGCAAATTTGGATTTTTTTTTTTTTTTTTTTTTTTTTTTTTTTTTTTTTAAGCAACGAAAGCGGTTGGTTTTCTTATTTGACAACTTTAGCTGGTTGAAAATAACATCAAAGGACAATAGAATTATTCCTAGTTTTGTTCAAATCAAGACATGTATTGTTTCAATTTTTGGAATAAATAAGATGTTTTCTTCATTTTCGAATGTCCTGGCAAGAGCTGCACGTTGGTTAAGTAGATAAACCACATCTAAGAATTCTTTTAATGGTTAGTAACAATAATGTGCACAATGGAAAATATTACCACGAGTATAAATTTAGAAACTGAACAATTAAAATTTAAAGTAATATATATATATATATATATATATATATATATATATATATATATATATATATACATATATATATATATATATATATATATATATATATATATATATATATATATATATATATATATATATATATATATATATATATATATATATATATATATAATTTTAGATACTAAATGTTTTTTATTAAAATTCTAATTGAAATTTGAAAACAAATTTCTTGAAGAGCGTCTTTTTACCAAAATTAAATAGAAAAAGATAATTATACGTCAAGTGGTTTTTACGAAAGAGTATTTTGGATGACTTTTTACTTCATGCATGTCATATGACGCGATTTACAGATAATTTACCAGTTTATAAATTATTCATGTTAAATGATAATGAGAAATGGCTTGCGGTTAGTCACATCATTACGAAAGTTTATTCAAGGATTTTTTTTTTTTCAGTTTACAATCACGAAAGATTATGGAACTACTGTAAAATTATAAAAATTGTGAAAAAAGTATTTTTGCTCCTCATCTATAGAAAGCATACATAAAATTTTATTATTTTACTGCTTAGTCTCAAATTTTACATTATATAGTAAAGGTTGTTCGTTTTGGCGAGTTCAACGATCCTTTTTTCTCCATATACATAAAATTCAAATATATTCAATGAATATGAAAAAAGTATTATAATTCTCAGTAAAATTATATTATAATATTATTTAGACATATAAATTTTAAATATCTCTGAGTCAAAAATTAAATGGGGGAAATATTATAATTCTCAAAAAATTCGGCAAATAGACTTGAATGAATTTCGAAATATTAAACGTCTCTGGCAAAAAGTAAGTCTGTTAAATATATATTTTTTTTTTTCATTTTAGTATTTTCTACATTTTAATTTTAATTTGTGATTTACGATTATAAATATTATTTATTCTAAAAGTCCTTTTTTTAAATTGTTACTACCTGGTGCCATTCTCATAGAATTAAATTTTAATTAAATTCAGTGATTAGATGATTATAAATTTTTAAAATATTATATAGTCATTCAGAGCAGGCAAGTGTTCAGAACAGACAAAATTTCATAAACATAGAACATCAAGATGTAAGAGAAAAATTAATTATAAAATTTCATCTTTGTAAGTATGAAATAAGTAAAGCTAAATAAAATAGTAAAAAAATAAAAATTCCATATTCATAATAATGAATCACATTTATTGTAATAAATAAAAAAATAAGAAAACTAAGCGGATAAAATTTGACATGTGCGAATACTTTTTAACATGCTCACTGTTTATTCCCTGTGAATGAAACTGTAATATTATATATTAGTTATTACTTTTATACGCTTGATCATTGGGACTCACTTCAAAAGAAAATATTGCATACATTATCATTTATTGCAAGTTGATACTAATTTCAAGAAAAAATATTATATAAAATTTTAACAATGATAGTTATTTGTACACTATCTACCATATTTCTGTTTTAAAATATTATATAAATAGCCTTCTTTGAAAATCATCTGATTTACTGAGAAAATACATCATGTTATATTTAAATTAAATATCTCATAGCCTCATAATTTCCTCAACAAAGCATTTCTAAACATTAAATCGTGGCAGATGTTAAAATCGTGTTGTTTTAACAGCCTTTCACCTGCTCTGTTTATTGCGTCAGTACACCAGAAGGTCATTAAAAATTGGCTCTAAAGTTGGCTCTAGGAATCTATTTCAAATTGCGCGTTGTCTTTTAGTTTCGTAATTCCATTTTCTGATTCTTTATATAAACTGTGCAGATAATAAGTGTCTTTCTACCTGTGTATTCAAAACAATTGTAGTCGCAATATAGAATACCGAATTTCACTGATTTAAGTCATTATGAAATGTTGGTTTACATGCATGTGAAAGTACAGACAGACGATCAATCATTTGACTGATTTACTTTAAAATTTGACAAGTATCTACGTTTCAGGTATCAAACATGTATTCGAAATTTTATTTACCTATCTTTTGGTGTTTTGTAGTAACCGAATTCCCTTGCATTGGAACAGCCAGATAGACAGACAACCCATAAATTCTATACCTGAACCTGACATAAAAGATAAATGTGATAGCCGCCTTCTTAACAGATGGCAAAAATCTCAAAAATTAGTTCAAACCATATGGAAACGCTGGCAAAACAGCTGCTTGAGCCATTAACAGCAACGTAACAAATAGTTGTTTAAACAAACAAATATAATTCCTGGTAGTATGGTTTTAATTAAAGACTTACAACTCCCCACCTGTCATTGGCCATTGGGTAGGATTACAGAGACTGTTCCTTATTCTGATGGAAACGTCAGAATTGTAAATGTATGCACGCCAAAGGGGACTTTCAGAAGATCTATTTCAAATATTAGTATTTTACCAATTTTAGATAATTTTATATCTCCTGTAAAATGATTAATTGTATTCGAGCGTTCATTGTAATTCTTTTATAGATTTCAATTTGTTTATTTATGTTTAATTTCCTTACAATGTTGTATTGTATAATGTGTAATATTTTGTATTTTCTGTAATATTTTTTAAAAAATCGATTGTGTCGACGCCGGGTGGGATGTTCCGTAGTGCCTGTCTAATTCGCCTTCGCGACAGAACTCTCTGCCAATTGGCACGCCTTTTTGTGGGACGGAAGTGGAATAGACTTCAACGTTGTAACGAATAAATCTGTTTTCAAGAAATTACAGTCAGCTAATTTTGCTTATAATTAAGCACGCTCGCACAGCCAGTATCTACGTTTAAGGTGCTAAACATGTGTACGAAATTTTATTTACCTATACATTTAACCCCCCGGGGGGCACCTCGAAATGAGGATGAGATGCTTCCGGTATGGTGGTTGGAGGGTACACAAAAAGGTGGGGGATTCGGCTCCTCCCATCGATGAAGGGACATACTTCCTTCGGGAAGGATTGTACCCTGGCCGGTGATGGCCTTTAGGACCCAACCACAGATCCCACCTGTGTTGTTGTTTTTGTTATCCGGTCATTCAGTATTTTTATCCGTGTGCCTTCGGGTGGGTCGGAGAGTCAATGATATGACTTATCTTTGTGTTTTATAATTACCGAATTCACTTGCACTGGAATAGCCAGATAAGTAGACAGACTTCCGATTAATAGATTTCGTATTTAAATTTTTATAGATATCTACAAATGTATCCTTAATTCCATATTCAAATTTCAACCATTGATTCCAAAGTGTTTTTGAGTTGTAATGTTTACAGACAGACAGACTGACAAGCTAATTTCAAAAATATGTTTTTCGGGCTCAGGGAGATATGAAATGAACTTTCGTCAAAATCTCGAGTTCAGAATTTTTGACAGTTACAATACTTTCTCTGTACTTAATAAATACATAAGAAAAAGTTTAAAAAAAAAACATCATTAAAATTTTAATTTTTTAATATAAAACTACTAAGGTTTATTCTTTGCATAATAGCTTCCAGGGTAACAACCGAAATGTATGAAATTATAACTCCTAAAACAGTAAGAGTAGTGTCCCTGAAACTTTCTAGCATATTCCTTAATAACGGTATTATCTCTCATCCTCTACCATAAAAGTTGTAAGTTCTGTACTCGGTTGTGAACTTCTCAAGTGCACAAATTTTTATTTTCAAATGAAGTAAATCTGATATAAGAAGTGACGATGACATATTAAAAATTGAAGGAAATCTAATATACCTTTTGAATGACTTGAAATTAAAATGTGATACATAACTGCAATTTTAATAAAAAGATGGCATATTAAATTTCACTTATCTAAGTCATTTCATATTGGCATTCTTCTGCTTACATACATGCAATGCAGGACAATGGACAGAGGATCAATCATATGACATATTTAGTTCAAAATTACACATTTGATGTTAAAACTCAGTACCAAATCTTAATTATTTCATTCTGTAGATATTTTAGTTATCATATTCATGTTGCTCTCAGAGAGACATGCTTTCTTTAAATGGATATCACTCACAATTTAGTGAAAATCTTGAAAATTTGGTACAAAGACCACATATCAAATTTTATTGATTTCATTCAAAGTGTTTTTAATTTATTGTGAACAAATAATGCAACATAATTCCAAAACTGAGCTTTTTTGGATACACTGAAACATGGAGATTCATCAAAATCTAGCTGTTGAATTTTTTGAATAATAACAATATTTTTCCTCTTCCTATATAAAAAAGGTTGAAATAGGAGAAAGTAGTACTTTTCCTCAAGTCACAATTCGAAAGTACTAAAAATATTCAGGTTAAGATTTCATTATAGAAGGGGAATAAAAAAAAGTGCAAACTGAGAAATACTGAGAAAAAAACAGCTTCTAGAAGGACTTTTACAAGAGATAGCTTAATATTAGTGGTAAGAAATCACTAGAATATAAAATATCATCCAGAATGCATTATTCGCATTATCCAGCAACAAAGTGAATCTGTTGTGAATATCAATTCGATTAGATATTAATTAACTGAGGACACCAGAGCTTAGAGTGAAATTCGTATCTATCATTTTGTAATTCCATTTTAGACAGAAAACATTCATCTTTCTTATCTACCAAATTTGGTACATGTATATCTTGGTAGTCGGAAATGTGCACCTGGGGTCCATTTTTTTGAATTTTTAATTAGAATTTTAATTATTAATTAAAAACTAACTTCCCCGCCAAAAAATCTTTTCGTTTTCCCACCGCCAAATGAGTAAGGTTTCAGTTTTTTTCCCACGCTAATGAGGATAGGCTTAACATATTTTCGGCCGATTATTTCAAATGATTCTGTTTATTTTCTTAGTGTTTGATGCATTTAAAATTAAATATTGTTAATTAATCGAACTTTCAGATTCATTCTGAAGTACTTTTGAATTAAAATAAAACAGAATAAAGGAAATTAAAAATTTCTAATCTGCGTAGCGTTACCCCAACTGGTGTAGAAAATTCACGCATTTGCGTTACCATAATTGGCGTTGAAAATTCACGCATGAGCATTGTGTTCTGATTGTTGACAACTCTATTTTCAACAGATACGGACTATCTACGCTTCAACGATTTTGAAGGCTTAACATGTTTCCGACCGATTACTACAAACGATTCTGTTTATTTTCTTAGAGTTTCATGCATTTAAAACCAAACATTGTCAATTGATTGACCTGTTCATGATGAATCTGAGAAAATTTTGTAGAAAACTTCTTGAGATATTACTTAAATTAAGAAAGATATTCTTTAGTGCCCACAAAGTTTAAATACTCCGCGACTCTGTTTTCAGTACTCATATTAAAAAAAAATTCTTCTTTTCAGTAAAAAAATGTTCTTATATTAACTACAATTAAACCATTTCCACTTTAATTTAAAGCATAAATTCTACGGGAGCTAACAGAAAATTAGAGAGATACATATTACGTTATGGCTGAAGGCCTTTATAATATTATGAATGAATTATATGACTATCAAAATTTGAAGCTTTAAAATATTTTGTAATTATTAAAATTATTTTTAATATTTGTAAATATTAAAATAAGAGCTACATAAAATATTTAATTATTAAAATTTTAACGAACATTGAGATTGGGGAACCGGCTGATCGCCAAAGGCAGCTAGTTTAAAATAAAACTACATAAAATAATTTTAAACTATCTGAATGCTACAGAACAATTTTTAAAAAATGACTTTCAATTTTTAATCAGTCTCTATTATTTTTATTTGTTCGTCTATTTTTGCAATAAAATTTACCTTAAATGAAAAAAGGACTCAGGTGAACCGAAAATGAATTTGAATTTTATTGAATTCCATGGTTTGTGTTGCATATTTGGGAGATCATTCAACTAATCACTAGTCTTTTGAAATGCATTCATACTGATGCTCATGATCATAGCATGAGATCAAGAACACAGTTGCTTGAATTATGAATGTAAAAAATAAAATTGAATGCGTGGTTTGGTCTAATTCCTTCCGTCCAAGCCAAAATTACTCGCAATACATTGCGAATTTTTCATAAATTTAAAAATAAAGAGATTAACGAAGATATGACTAATTCAGTGAAGCAATGAGCAGTACTCGGAATTAAGCATAATATCATAAATTTTATTGATTCATATTTTAAACGCTTTTTACTCTTTTTGTATGCGAAATATATAAAGAGAAGGTATTGAAATGCTAAAAAAATACAAATTCGAAATTCTGACGTCTTCCACATTTCAAATTTCTATGATTTAAAAGGGCACTGTAATGCCTTGATCAAGACTGATCAAATAACGAAGCAGAATTTCCAGACAATTCTTTATTTTACAGCCCTATATATACAAAAGAACAACTTGTTCTAATCTTGGTTAAATAAATGGTTATTTACACATGTAGTAGGAGACACAACAGTCAAAGTCGAAGGCTTTCTTGAAACTCAGTTCTCAGACTCCGAACTCGTGGGCGTAGTCCAACAGTCCGCCTGCAATTCGTTTCTTCTCTCCTAAAAAAAAAAAAAATATCTTCGCACTTTATTTCGATGACAATCTCCGCCTCTTAATTTCCATTGGTCATTTGAGCTCTCTTTCAGCCAATCGGGGTTCAGCAATATGCTCTCTCAGCGGCGCCAGTGGATCGTGGGAAAATCCTTTCACAATGAGAAACATCTAGCATCCAGATGTTTGGACACCCCTTTCTCTTTAAAGGTACTATCAATACCTCTTGGACGAGGAATTCCACATGTGGCCTTTCACTGTAGTCGCTAATGAACAGATGCGTGACCATCCAGGTGAAAAGATCCACCATCTGGCTATCTCGAGGAGTTTAGTAAGTAACAGTGACGACACAGCTGGCTGTAAATATCTTATCAGTACTGGGAAACGGGGAATACTACAGCACACTTTTTTTTTCGAAAAAAATATTTTTATTTTGATTCAGCGTTTACAAATATTAAAGAAATCAAAATTATAAAAAATGCATATTACTAGAATGAAATTTCATTTATTGTTGCTGAATTATGCTTTTTTTATATTGTTATATTTTACATATGTGAATATTTTTTATTCCACAAAAAATATTTATATTAAAAAAAAAGGATAAGAGATTGACGAACCTGATTCTAAGCTTCTTAATAGAAAAAGATCTGAATTGTTGAGTGATACTTAAATATCGTTCAACAGTTAATTATAGAATTTAATGACTTTAAAAAAAAACTTCTTAGATTCTATTTTAGGTTTCGTTTAAAAAATAAACTGAAATATTTTTTATATCCTCAAGATTAATTGTCTTCCTTAAGACCAAGAAACAAGAGTACTTAAACAATCCATGTGAAGAATATAGATTTTTCACATGCCTCATATAATTATAAATCATTTCCATAAACATTGAGATAAATTAATTTTAATCTGAATTTTTTCTAATCATAAATTACGCAAATACAAAATTTGTTGCATAATAATTATTATTTTTTTTTTCAAAAATCTTTTGTCATTTAATTATAGTTTCCTCCTTTCGTTGAAGAATGATCTGAACAAACAATGTTATTCAAAGGCACGATTTATGGAATATTACAGGTCATTAAAATAAAGACATTTATTTTTAAAATCTAATCTATAAAGAGTAAAAATTCAAGGTGCATCAATTGTCTGTATTACTGAGATTTACACAGATATTTTCCCCCATTTTTCTTATCAATGTACATATTTATTGAGTAGTAATTTATATTAATGGATAATTTTCCAACGATAATTTGATTTTCAAAGAAAATGAATTAACTTCCAAAAAAATAAGGAAATATAGTTTCAAACACAAATAAACTGTAGCTATTAAAGTAGTTATGAAAATTGCAATAAGGAAGATTTCAAGTAAAACTGAGTTTAAATGTTAAACAAGCTTTTAATTTTGATATCAGCTGATTCATTGTTATTTAGAAAACAATCATCATTTTGAGATAACAGAAATATAAAATTATTATGAATTTTTTGATTGCTTGTGCACTTGTTTATGAATGTTTCAATGATTTTGTTTTATTCCTAAACTGATTAAACTATCATTTTATCGAAATTATAAATTGCATATTTCAGTTCTAATCTTTCTTTACGCAGTCTTTCTACTTTACTTTCCGTTAAATAATCGTTCTAACATAAATTCCGTTAGTAAATCGTCATCTTTGATAAACTTTATCCTTTTTTAATTGCACTTCCTTTTGTAATTTTTTATCAGCTTCTTTTTTTTCCTGTATTTGGGTATTTTCTTATATTCATAGTTCCATTGAACTTGTGTTTTGATTTTTAAATCTTATTGCTGAATAAGATTAGTTTTTAACCATATGTTTGGCGCAGTTTAGCCAAGATAGGCTGTTGTGCCACTAAACTTCATAAACCCTAACCTAACCTTCCGTTAAAGTTACTTTTTTACTTTCTGGTATAAGAAGTATAGAGAAAATATTCTAATCATTCAAAAATAAAATCGAAATCAAGTTTTTAATAGATCTGGACGTTTTAGACCTCTCTCAATCCACAAAACCCATTTTTTGGAAATATATCTGTCTTTCGATATTGATATGCCTATTTGTTTGTTTATCTGAGAGAATTATACTCAAAAACAATTTGAGTTGTATAGATGAAATTTGATAAATGGTCATTACATTAAATTTGCAGATTTCTATCGAATTTTGAGCAAAATCCATTCAGAGGAAATCTGGTGGTCCGGATGTTCGAACATCAGTGAACACGATGAATATAAAACGGAGATAGCTATGTGGATAAAATTTGGTACACAGATTTAGCATATAAATATCTATCAGATTTAGAACTAAGTTTGTTAAGGGATTTACTGTATGTCTGTTTGTAATTTAATAAGCGATATACTCAAAAATGCAGGGATTTAAATATATGAAATTTTGCACTTGATTTTTTTATTGCATTTCTGGTTTCAATCTATTGGAAGAAAAGGCATCTAAAGCACAAATTCGATTTTTCAAATACTATTAATCTCATGCCCTAGATAAATCGCAAAAAATTCGCAACGAATCACCCGAATGATTCAGTAAAAATGCTAAATTCTCGCAAACGATAATGTTTCGTAACTATTGTTCATCAATGCCATGCAATGTATTCATGATTTGTTCAAGATCCACAATGTTATGTGTGGGTAGGGAGGGAGATAGCACATTTATCAGAGAACATTCGAAAATATTTTGTGGAAACTACTTTTATTGGTTTAATTTACAATTAACGCCGTATGAACGTCACGATACCAAAAAAAATTTCATTAACCATTGATTCTAAAAGAATAAGATAGAAATTCTGTGAAATAAATTATTAACATTTAAATATTTCATAGCCTTCTTACTCATAAAGTATATGAAATTGAAGTAATTGAAACCATAAACAAACTGAAAAAATCTATAAGATACATAAGAACAAAATAATATTTACAAATATTTACATTATTCTTATTCGGCCAGTTTACAAATTAACTTCGTCTTGCTGTACTTTTAAAACCTTTCATTATTTTCAACACAAATTACCAACTCCTATATTTAAAATATGATAATACAGCATTATTTTAATCGCTCATATGAGTTTATTCGCACCAAATCTGCGAGCCATCAGACTTCCGATTCCTTTGCTGCAATGCAAACTTTAATTGAATTGTTGAATTACCGTTTCAATGGTCATATCATAAATGCTTCTTTTTAGATTTAAGAAAAGAAACTTATTTAGTTTTTTTATGAATGATTAAGATATAATTGCATAAGTTTATTTATTGTTAAATTAATGTTGTTAATGAATATGTTGCGTAATACTGTTTGTGGAACAGATATAAAATTTATTGGGATTGTATTTCCAAATTCTGAATAATTGACAAATGCTGAGAATGGTAGAGAAATAATTCATATCTTCATGAAGTCTAGATTGGCAACAAATATAACATGCATCGTTCCAAAATAGTGATAGACTTTTAGGAGAAGCGGTTTTTAAAGTGGCCTATTCATGTTACAGTAAAAGAAGAAACTCGTACAATCATTCTTAAATTCGGAAGATATTCCCTTCTTTTATTCACTTTTGAATAATGGTTTAAAGCAATACCTTTTAAAGGAATTGAAATTCTTTGACTGAACTCCAAAACTTGTCAAAGATTTAAAGAATATGTCTCAACCTTTGAAACGTAAACTCTAAACAAATATTTGACATATTTAATTACCAATTACGGTCCTTTTATTGCATACCTTAATCGATTTTGTATTTCTCAGACGCTTTGATCCCCTTGTTAAAAAAAATCATCAAAATATAGTGGTTAAACTCTTAACAATTACAACTTCTTTTTTAATGTGTAAGAAAAAAATAAAATTTTAAAAAATCAAATTGTAATTTTTATAAAGGAAAATTATAAAAAGCAGCAGTTAATTTAGAGGGAGTTCTCAAATAACAATGCTATTAAGAGTCCCTGCAAACTGTTTTTTTAATTACGAGATAAAGGTACAGTTCATTTGTTGTATAAAAAAAATTATATTTTCATAGAAATTTGTTGAATTATCATACACACAAGCCCTTTTGATAATTGTCTTAAATATAATTCACATTTTTTCTGCACTGCTTAACAATTTCTGTTATTGTTTCAGCCTGAAATTCGAAGAAACTTTTTTAATCTTCAACTCTATTTTTTCATGTTTAGATGGTCTCACATTAAATCTTTCAATTCAATGACGAGTATCTTACCAATTTAAACATTTTGAAAACTTAAGCTAGTGATAAGTTTTCAAGATAATATAATATGAAAAGTATACGAATACTTTTAGATGAAAATATCCTTAGAAAATTTTCATGGTTCATTTATATGCAAATGTCATCTACTTGCATACAAAGAAACTTGACCTGCTTTTAAATTGCCTTTTTATTTTATTGTAAGGGTATTAGAGAAAATAAAATATCGTGAAAATGTCTACCAAGTAAAACATTTAGTAATATTATTACATCAATTTTAAAAAACTACCATTTATAAACAGAGTGTGCGATGAATTGGTAAAACATTTAATTATAAATGAGAAAAAAAATGGAAATTTTGAAAAATAGAGTTCTTTAATGTACCTAGAAATATTAAGAATATCTAGATTAAAATAATGCTTAAAATAAATACTTCAGTGAAAAAACTTAAATTCATTTCCAATTTATTTTCTTTAAAAAAAAAGACATGAAGGTTTCTGCAAACATTTTTCTGTAATTCTGCATATGTAGAAAAAGATTATATATAAGTTATAATTTTATATATAAATGATTAAGAATGGTATTTATTTGATGTAGTATGATATGCTAAAACAATTAATTACATTTACATTTAAGGAGCATAAAATTTTATAAATATAAATAATTTAATAAAGAATCGCACATTGAAATATAATTATCTATATATAATACCATAATTTCATTTATTTTCTGAGGCAATTCCACGCATTATATTTCATCAATAAATAAATAAGTTTTGAATATATTCTACAGGCCATTTTTTTTCATAACAATATTATATTGAAAATGTTTTAATATATTTATTTTGCTATTTCTATCATGAGGTAAGACATGCAATATTTTTTTTTAAATTTACAATTTAAAATGTAAAAAATTTATTTTCTCATACGTAAAATATTTCGAAATTTTTTAACAATAATTTCCATTATAATTCTGAATTACCAAATAATTACCATATAGTTGAGTTTTGGAAATAGGCATTTTAATTACAGATATCCTTGTAAAATTCCATAAGAGTCAACTTATAATAAAAAGAACCTCTATGTGCTTGTATTTCTAAGTGTTAGTGATCTAAACGCCATAAGGGTTTATGTAGGGGCTATCAAAGTTGTCATACATATTGTGCATATCACAGTTGTAAGTCAGTGTGAGAATATGTTCTTTTGAGTGACATTTTTTATTTGAATAAATTAAAAATTGAATGAATAACGTGTGAAAAATACTACAGCACAAAAATGAAAAAAATTATCTTTTCAATAATACCATTCCTTGCCATATAATTTTTTTATATTTTAAAATAATTTTTTAAAATTTAAAAAATATTTTGAAATAATATTTTACATTTTCGAAGGGAAACTCAAGTCATTTTCATTGTTGTTACTAACATATCTTTTAAAGTAGATTCCTTGTATAAAGACAATGATTCTCATGACATGAGTTTGGAAAAATTTTAAACCAAAAATTTAACAAGCGAAAATAATAAATGAAGTGAAAATTAAAAGTAAAACGGAGTAAAGAATAAAATGGCTTAAAACTTATGAAAGCACCTGCGAAACTATTCGCATAGATGTTCCCGCCTAATAATAATGTGTGTTTGTGTGTGCGTGTATGTCTAACTCTTTTCTCATATTATCTTGTTAATAGGAAAATAAGAATAATTTTGATTGGATTTTAACCTCCCTAAGATCTACTGTAAGGAGAATGAAAATCCTACATGAGTTTGTAGATATGCCATCTCGTTTAAAGGGGTGAGTTCCTACTTATTTCATTTTTCCATAATATCTTTACGATTGAAGACAGAAAAGTAAAACAAATTAGGCCAATTAGCGTCTCATTAAAACGAACAACTTTTGTATTAAAGGTGTTTCGATAATTCCAATTGCTTTGATGTTAGGAGCTGAAAAACGATTTTCGATTAATTTTAACATGATCTGTATTGTCATGTTTAAATAAATAAATAAAAAACAATTTCTTACTTTTTTTCTTAATTTGAAATTGCTTAAATTCACTTAGGTTAAAGTTTTAGAATTTGAAGGAAGCCAATTAGAAATATAAAGGAGCAGAAAAATTTATTGACAGCATTATGTAAAAGTGCTTTAAAAGTACAATTTGTACATTATGTAAAAGTGCATAAAAATTGTACTAGTTTTAGCTCTTTTGAATGTATCTATTTATGAATAAACTATTTATTTATTTAAATACGGTATAAATCATGCTAAATATATATTTTGCAATAATGTTGAATTATGCTAAATTAATAAAGTTAACATCTATGGTCACTCTAATATGCAATATTTCACTGTTTTTGCCTGATTCATTAAGATTCGGCTTATTTTTCCATGCTAAGTATGTTTCAATGAAACGCTTGCTTTTAAAAAAAAGTTTTGAAATCTTGTTGTAAGTACATTTAAGATTTGGTTTGCAAAATTAAAGAAATAGGGAATTTTTTTAAGGTACCCACTTTTAAACACTGCTACTTTTTCTTGTGATATAAATCCGGATGAGTAAAAATAATTGACAGAAAATTAAAGAAATACATAGAATAAAATTAAAGAATAGTGCAATGAACAGAACATTGTAAGGTTCTTGAAGTATTATGAATTTTATACCTATCAATATCTAAAGTTTAAAAATGTTTTATTTGACGAATGCATTACAAAAATATTTAAATATAATTTTTAGCAACCATAAATCCCGGAGAGCCATCTAACCCTCAAAGATGGGGTATGAGTTTGCGTGTCCGATACTCATTAAATAAATATTTTTATTAACTATCTTTTCTCGTGAGTTTTATCGTTTAGTTTACTTCAATAATATTTTTTGATTAGAAAAATTTAATGACATAAAATTCCAAAAATAATAACTGTGATGAAAGTTCCAACTTCGCTCTGCCATTTTCTAGTCAAAAACCTTCGGGAATTTGAGATGGCTTTGTAGTTAAAAATAACAGGTTCTTTTGCATCATACTTGAAATACATCGCAGTAATTTAATTTCAAGGAAATACTGTACTGCCCTTGACTCGGAAGCCATTGCGAAAGCTCCCTTGACTGCTGCTCACTCAGCGAGAGGATTTCCTTCCTCTTTTTCTGTACTTGCTCTATTTAGAGTGCATCGCAAACCAGTCTTCAGTGGTGAAATTCTTTCGCTTTTTAAAGCAGTCTGCAGGCTTTTGCAAGGATGCATAAATTTGATGAAATTTTGATTTGTCATCTTTCAATCATTTTAATGTCGAAAGCAGCTTAAATCTCAAATTGAAGGCTTATTTGAAAGAAACTACTGACATCTGACTATTGATTTTTTCCCCTTAATAATAAGCTCATTTGAAAAGGATTGTATTGCTGCTGGAATTTAAAGTCAACAAATATTTGAAATAATCTTTATTAATAATAAAATGCATTTGTGAGGGCGCGTGTGTGCGCGTGGGTATGCGTGTGATTGCGTATGTCTGTGTCTGTCAGTGTGTGTGTGTGTGTGTGTGTGTGCGCGCGCGCGCGCACGAGTGCGTATGAGAGAGAGAACAAAATTGACTGGGAGGTTACTTGAATTTATAGTCGACGTACATATAAAGCAATTTTTATTAGTAATAAAATATATTGTGGGTATGTGTACACGCTTTCATGTGTGTGTATGTGTGCGTGTGCGTGTGTGTGTGTGTGAGTGAGTGTGTGTGTGTGTGAGTGAGTGTGTGTGTGTGTGAAAGAGAGTGAGGGGGAGGAAGGGAGGGAGTAAAATTGACTGTGATTTTTCTCCTTTACAAAACACCCTATACAAATTTCACCAAATTTGGACAAAAATTACAGATTTGTATGAGAAACATGCACAGAAGAATATTCTCTCTATGTATAAACATCGTCTCATATCCACACACCTGTAATCATTATGACTACTGAATAGATGAATTGACATTAAAAAATAGGCTTTTAATAATAAACACAAAAAATATAGGTTTATTTATTAAATTCTTAAGGAATTACTAATTGAAAAAACTACACAAATATAGAAACGAATACTAAGATCGCAAAAAAAGCAAGAGTATTTACGATTTTACACTGTAAGTCGAAGAATGAAAGTAGCTATTGCTTTCAACATAAAAGTATAGCAAAATCATAATGAAAAGGAAATAAAAACAGTCGAAATTCTAAATCATAATTGGTAGAAAAAAATATTTAGATTAAGAAAGAAAGAATGACAATAAAAATTCTTCAATAATATACATGTATATTTTTATTTTATGGACTTAAAATAAAAATACTTAACAGCATCTTAAAAAATTTTCATTTAGAAAGAGGGCAAATGGAAAATATTTAATTCTGACTTTTACAGTTCATGTGGATAAAAGAATCACTGATTCATGTCTGGTCTGCTAAGCGTGTTTTATTGCAAAAATCAGATTTTCTTTTGAAGAGAATTAAGAATTAAATTTATTGAAATTAAGAGCAAAGATTATTAAAAAAGTGCTATGTTTTGAAAATTAAAATAAATTATTTTGTGGATTCTTTACCTGTATCTTCTCGTCATTGATTATCGGATAAAGACTTGATAATACTTAATTGAATAGATAATGGAATAGATAAAAAAATAACGGAATATAGTTTTCAAATAAAATATTACCTAACGCAACGCACTCTCTTCTGAAATAAAACTCACAACTTATTCGCGCTCAAGATTTAATCATATTTCATGATTTTAAGCATAACTAATTATTTGTTTTCAGTACAACAATGCTCGTCAAGTATATCTTTAATTAGTCTATGAGTCTTATTATATAAAACAGGAAAGAACAATCTTAATATATTTTTGTTCAGCAATATGTGATTTGCGAAACCTTCTGAATCGACTGTGAAGTAACATTTTTTTGTAGTAAATGACTTCTTAAAATATAAGAAAAGTGACAAAATTATAACTTACAATAAATAATTAATAAAATTTAGAAAGAATAAGTTAAAAAACTTAAAATGAAATTGAAATTCAATAAAATTAAAATTCAAGGTCAAAAAATTATTTTATTGTGAGCAGTGAAAATTATATAAAACAATAACATTCGAAATGGTATCAGATACAACTATGAATCATATTGGATTGTAAGTGGAGGTTATCAAATGAAACACTAAGTAATAATTAGCAAAAAAAAAAAAAATAGCTTTAAACTTTTAAAAACCTTTAAGAGGTCTCCTATTCGAATTTTTCCGAAAATCAAAAGACTAAAGTTTTTTGAAAAAATTAAAACCTCTTTCTTAATGAATACTTGTGACTCAAGAAATAACTACATGCCGAATCTGGAAATTCTGTTTCTTGCCGTATATTCTGTGGAATATTTTTAAGAGGACAATTTTGAAATTGCGTGATTTAGAGGGCTCCGATTTCGAAACTCAATTTCACTGAATAACCATCGCAAAGGAGGTTTGGTGTATACTAAATCCGTCGGAAATGCTAGTTGAGGTATAGTCCTCGTCGCCTAACCACTACTCAAAATTATGAAATACTTCATAAAATATAATTCTTTTAGCTTCTAAACTGCCCTAAATATAAGTGAATATAAAAGAAAGCAGCATGCATATTACGTTAAGCAATTTACAGTTAACACCCTAACCTGTAACCACTATAACGTTAAAAATTAATTACAAGATTCTAAAATATTTATAGATAGAGGATCCCTGAGATATTTTTTTTTGGTATTATTTCCAGTCAAATTTCTTATGCATATTTAATAATTCTCCCAAGGAAATATTCGTCAGTATCAAATTGTGACAGATATCATAGTCATGTTATTTTAAAAGCCTTTTGTCCCTTCAATTCATTTAATTTATGAACCATCTGTAATAGAATCAAATCCAAAGACACTGTGGTACTATTAAAAACTTGACTTCAGGATAATTTATCTTCAAATTTTTACGATAATGTATCTTTACTTTTCCATTTCTCATGCAAATGTACTGATATGAAATTATCTGATTGATAATATCTAATGTTAAAAAAAAAATTGCAAAAAGTTATTCTTAAAAATTGCCAAAATTCAAAAACAATTAAATTTATCCATTTCAAAAGAGAATTTTTTGAATTTGAATAACATAAAAATCAGTATGTGCTTTCGACAATTATCCTAGAAAAACACCAAGTATCTCTTACTTTTTAATTCTAGTTGAAATTCTAGTTATATCTTCGAAAAGTTTGCTCCAAGTACCACATTTCCATCCAACAAAGTATATCTGTGCCATGTTTGGTAGTTTCAAGTCAAACGGTTTGTGCTGTAAAGAGCACTGACACATACACATTCTCCTTTAATTTTAATAGAGATAATAAATAAGAAATTAAAAAGTAAAAAAAAAGAATTAAAATAAAAAAATTCTTATTTTCAGTACACTGATAAAATTCTGGTTGTAAAAAGTGTTTTTCTTTATTTTTTGCGTTATGTTGTAAGTCCTATCGAAATCTGAGTTTAAAAAAAATGAATCTTTTTCAAGTATAATAGAATCAGGTTAGCAAGCATTATTCAACAGCGCTTAGACACTGAAAAATTTTCAATGCATATATTCTTTCCCGTATAATTTTGCATGACCTATGTCAGGTGATTATATTTCCGGAAAGAAAAGAGCATTGTCTTTGTTTACGTCCCATTTCGATAGTGGTTACTTAATATCTGGTGTATCTTGCTGGCGATTGTTACAACCGGGTATTGTGCATTTCAACAATGCCGAAGCATCAAAAATTCATAACATTTGACTACTTTCCTTTTATTGCTGCTTTCACTAATACTGGAAAGTTCATTGCAGTAGAGAAAATTTTATTATGCATGCAAGTAATAAATATGATATGGTTTCTTATAATTAGATTAGAATATTGGAAATAACTTTTTGTGGAAATTTTCTGTATCTTATCATTTGTAAATTAAAATTGGATAATCATCTTTTTATTACAGATCTCTTAAACCACACGAAAAAAATAATGTCAAAATAACCGAAATAAAAGTTTACAGTTAGAAAGAAATGTTGAAATATATAAAGAGAATAGAATTATCTCTCGGAGGTTCTTCTCTTATTCTGGAAACAAGGTATTACGTCGAGAATATAAATTGCGTTTAGTTTCCTTAATTATCTTATGCATACTTAACATTCCTAATGCCGTCAACAAAGTAATTTTAAGCATCAAATTGTGATATAGCGATTGTGATATTGTGATTAAAGCGATATTGTCTTATTAGCTTACACTTATTCAGTTGAATGTAAACATTAATGGAGTCGAGTTTAGAGTCATCATAATGTCATTGAAATTTATCTGCACAGATAATCTCTTTCAATTGTGCATTGTATATTTCCTAATTTTTCTGCCATTTCTAAGCAATAAAACCACTACTGTACAATGAATTTCAATTTTTTCCCTATGAATTTGTGCCTTTGTTTTTTAACTTGACAATGCATTATTTAATGCATACACAAGTCAGCATTCGTCAGTCTATTTCTTAACACGCTTAAGATCCGCTTGGTATGAAAAATATAACCAAATTATAAGCTTGAATTACAATATTCAGTTTTCGATTTATTTGATTTAAAAAGTGCTCTTGTCGTTTCTTTTATCTATTTAAAACTATTTGTACTGAATGAAAGAAAGTGAATAAAATCGGCCTGTCTAGCATGCGTCAGATTTGACTCAACTACCATCAATAGGAAGACTGAGTTAGTATTATTAATAAATATTAAGTCGTAATAAATTTTAATTAAATATTAAGCCGTGAATAAATATTAATTTCTTACTTCTTATTCTTATAATTTTTTATACCGTGTGAATAATTTCAGCAAAAAATTACTTGAGCTCAGACTATAGATTCTAGAATGTGGATGCATAAAATCGATATAAAATGCCTGATAAAAGGCCCATATTTTGTTTAAATCTTATCCTTAAGTAAATTATTTTATTGCGGTTAAGAACTGCACTTCATATAAAAGCAGATTTTTTTTTTATTTCTCTTTTACGCATTACGTATTGTTTAAATGTTTTGATTAAAAGCATAGTCAACATGCTGACCAAAGATAAAGAGATTAAAAAAAAGAGAATGTGGGAATACATTCAAAGATTATATATCCTTAAATGGGAATTATTTCACCGGCATGATTTTCACGAGATACTATGGTTTTACGTTGTCCACTAAAATTGCAGAAATTAGACTCTGAGAAGCGAGGGAAAGCCAAAAACCTGGCCAATAAGTTAAAATGAAGTTGGAATTCAAGTAGTTACAAAATAATTATTTTTAAATAAACCGATAAATTAAAGATATTTATATAAATCTTGAATAACTATTCTTAAAAAATTAAGCATAATATTTAAATTCATATCATCAGATAAATGCAACTGCTTAGTTAGATAATAAGAACACAAAATTACAGAAAATCGATTTTGAACAAGTATTTTTAGAAATTTCTATTTAAAGAAAAATTTTAGAAGTGAAGCAATTTTATTATCAACATTGGTATTTAATCGTAATCGTTTTATCTCTTTGTCTTCGTAATCATTTTATCAAAAAAACGATTTAAACCAAATTCTTTTTAGAAGCTGATATGTTTTTATTTTTTTCCAATTAAAGAAAAAATTTAGAAAGTGAGCAATTTTATCATCCACATCGATATTAAAATGTTATCATTTTATCTTTATTTCGCTTAAAAGAATTTGCTGAATCACGTACTACAAGAATTCTCAAAGTCATTTATTATCCATTTTTGCACCTAATTGTGTTGGGATATCTAATCTACAAATGATCAAATAATTAAAATAATTACATATGAAATGATCAGCATTAATAACAGATAATAAACTTTCCTTAATTAACAGGCTACTCGCATAAAAACCTTGAATAAGGTTTCTAATTTTATTTAATTGAACACTTTTAGTATCGTTTTTTAAAAAATGAAATAGAATTTTTACAGGTACAGAATTCAATAACAATTCAAAATCGAAACAATACATACAATTCAATGTACATTTTTAAATTTGGCAAAATACCCACTTTTGCTCAACATGCAACAATTATATGTAACATCTTACGTTAACAGTATTCAGTATGTTTACCAAAAAAAACTCTATACAAGCTAAAAGACAAGGTATTCTTTGAGGCAAGGTTTCTATTTTATCTAAGTTACCATTTTCAAATTCTTTTCAATTGTTAGACAAAAAACAACGAGAATAGTCTTCCCAAAACATTCTCGCATACCCACCAATTAATTCCCCCCCCCCCTCTCATCCGCATAAAATTATGAAGTTTGGATAAAGTTACGAAGCCTTAAATGTCGCTCACTAACACCATGCAAAATAATTACAAATTACAGATGTGGTGATCATAACAAAATATAGATTTTTGGCATGAATCAAGCATTTTAATCTATTTTTGGAATACGTACCGCATTTTGCAGACCGATTCACACCACAATTTGAGATGGAACTACAACTGTAGTCACAAGACAATGTAGCGATTTTCATTGATTTAAGTCATTGTGTTTATACGCATGATAAAATACGGATCAACAAATAGTAACCGCTGGAAAAATTTCGCTCAAAATTTCATACGAATTTCCATTTCAAATGATACATTTGTGTGCCAATTTTTATTTGCATAGCTTTTTGTGTTTTCTAATTATTGAGTCCATTTGTATTCAAACAAATGGACGATCAAAACCTGATAGACAGACCTCCTCTTAACAGAGTTTTTGTAACATTTGATAGAAATCTACAAATTTGTTGAGAAAATTGTAAATGAAATTTTATTTGTCTACCTCAAAGCATTTTTTAATTATCTTTGTCACAGACTGACAGTTAGACAGCCATAATGCCAAAAACGCTTTTGCTTTTGAATATGCTTTTTTGAACTCGGGAAAGTTCGAAACGAAGAATTTCATCAAAATCTCGAATTTTAATATTTTGATAATTACAATACCTTCTCTATACTACGCATACGATAAATTAAAAATAAAATATTACATACTGAAACAACAATAGGTAACGTATTGTATTGCTATCAAACAATTAAATATTTATTGCAAAATAAATAATATTAAAGCACACATATTATAAAAATAATATACAAATCTAGGCTTGTTACTGAAAAGCTTTTAACAAGTCGGCAACAACTGAAAGTTTATCTCTGCCTTTTAAAAACATTTGAAGAAATTAATTATCGTTTGCAAATATTCTTCTTTCAATTAAAAACAAAGAATAATGTTTTGTGCTAGAAAGTGCGAACTTATCGTCTGATTTCCATTCAAATACTGGTGGGAAATAAAACATACTAACTATGTTAATAGTCACATTAACTATCGTATCAAATAGTCTTATATTGTCACGTAGGTTCTTTAGGGTGGAACTCAATGACACACACGCACACGCGCGCACGCACATACACACAAGAAGTAGAGCTAAACCAATTTAACTGAACTGAGAACACAGTGAATGACAGATCTTCTGCTTTTATACTGATAGGAAAAGTTCCAGAATACTTTTCTGGAGACAGTAAGAAAAGTTCAGAACACTTGTCTGTTAAACTAAAGAAATGTCCAGTATCTTCTGGAACATGAAATAAAGGAAAACATAAAATCAGGGAATTAAATATTTACACAGACTGTGAATCGCATTTTCTCTAGCGGAATTCGAACTTACGATCGCGTGATTAAGAGACCAATGTTATGACCATTCAGCCATGGAGAGTCGACTACCTGTTTTCAATGCGGCAATATTAATTGGAGTAAAAGGAAATTTTATTAAAACATTATTCTTTGGGAAAAAAACGGGATATATATACGTTTATTTGTGAATGAATTATATATCGTTGGTGAATATAGTCAATAGAAGAACATGGTATCTTTGCAGATTTTTTTCGATTAATTGCTGGTAGTCTGTTAATAAATGTATCTACACTTGTGTTGAAGCCATATTGATTGTTTTGTATTATTACAATATTTTTAATAAAATACACTCTCAGTAATGCTGCAGACATCAAACTAAAGGAACATTAAATTAAAAATATATATATATAATGATATTTTAAACTTAATTAATTTCCTAATTCTTAGCTTAATTCAGTCCATATTACCTTCATTCTAAATTGTTCTCTTATTTACTGATCCAATTCCACCTTTTTTATTAATTAATTCAACATGAGTTCTAAAATTGCTGATATCGACAAGTTCCCACCCTCAAAGAATAAAAAACTGTCAGCCAAGCGAATTCTTTTTAAAATATCCCTATAATTCCCTTACCCAATTCGACACGTGTAAAGAAATCCCTATCAAAATCTCGCAATATATAATCACGGGGATAAATTTTCTAAAGATTTTCCTCATTTCGTTCTTGTGACGTTTTGTGTTGATGTGTTCGCGCTTCTGCTTGTACATAAATCATGCCTCCCGAGATGGAATAAAACAAAATTAAAACTTCAAAGTGTCTTCTCTCTCTCTCTCTCTCTCTCTCTCTCTCTCTATATATATATATATATATATATATATATATATATATATATATATATATCGTTTTTATAAGTTGCCATTAAATCTTTCTTCTCCTTTATATTTATTTAATTAGTTTTATTTATGGTTTTTTTAATTAGTTTATTTATAGCTTTGTTAATTTTTACTCCACGTGCAGTTAAACAATTTCAAACTACGGAAATAAAATGTGATATAGATCACGCTAAATATTTATTTTCAATAATGCTGAATTATGCGCTAAAAATATTTTAAAATATGATTAACAGGACCTGCGAACTGAACAGAAATCTTACAGCTTTTCGTGTTTTAACCGTCATTATTGATTCACTTAGAATCAGCAAATCAGTAAATTTGAGAACTCAGAATTGATAGAATCTGGAGACTGTAAAAAAAATTTAGATTTTCTAATTTATAGCTTTTATCTTTGTAAATACTTTTAATGTCTATATTAATTCAAACAAAATAAAAAAATTATTTATATCAATATTATTTTTACAACTGGAACTATATGCCTATCTCTAATGGTTTAGTTATTGCACTACGATTGAAGCGGGCAAATTGCATATGTAATTTCATTCATTTGACTGAAACCTTACAACGAGACAGCAATTTAGTACATAACGAGATAGTAAACTATCGTTGCCATATTAGCATCTTTCGTCCAATAACCAAGCAAGGCAAACTCTTACAAAATAGTCTATAAGTATAAACTAACTTCCATCTTATCCTGACGCAACATTTACTATTGCCACCTCAGTTCTTAAATTATTTCAAAGGATTTCTATGATAATATTGGCAGACATTCAATAGCTGCATGGAAAAGAATTATTTCAATACATTTAATAACCCTGGTATGTGCTATATAACTGGTAGCATGCAAAGTATTTAAAATGTTAATTTGATGATAAAGTTAACATTTCCTGCATTTTACGAATTGTCAATTTTTTTTATACAATATTGGCTACCTTCGGTGATTTGCTTATTCTATTTCAATACTGAATTTATTTAATTACAGTTAAATAATTTGATTCGTGACTCCCTTAACAAATATTTTTATCAGTCTTGGATCATGGGTTAAGTGCTCAAATTGAGAGTTTTAACTGTGATAATTTAATTTTCTAATGAAGTCAAATAACTCACTGTGTCATCTAATAGTACATTATAGACATTATTTTCTTATTCCTTGAGCAAAATATGCTCTTGCTTTCGATGTTAAAATGGCGCGAAAGCTTTATTTTCTGCATTATGTTTACTGAAAAAAGGCTGATAAAATTAATTAAAGTTTGGCAACCATAATCGTTGCAAAGAGTCTCAAGTTTTTCTATGATATAGTTTTTCCCCCCTCTTTTTGTATAGTTTCATAAACCTTTCGTTTTTGTTTATTTCAAAGTATTTTTTTAATGTTTTCTTTTCAACTATATTTCCTAAGGAATGTTATAAGCAAATTTGTAATCCCCCCCCCATTAAAGGTGATGTTTTCATATCCACTCAACCGTTCAGTTATCGTAATGATTACAAGCACTAAGTTATGATATTCCATTCTATAATTTACTTATTATCTTAAAGGATCTTGTTTATATGTTTCATAGAAAAATTGATGTAATAAAATAAGAAAAGAAATCCATTGGGATATCACCTTTGCTTTGAACAATGAAAGAAAAATTCATAATTAAATATGCATCTGTATAAAAATGAAAGCTGATTGCATATCTTTGCTTAATTTGTTAAAACTAGGAAGAGAATTCATGACAATTACACTCGTATGTATGAAAAAATAATTTTTGCTCCTTTAAGACGATGCAAAAATTATTTCTGTATGATAATTTATCCAGAAATTATTGACGAAAAATGTCAACATTTTGGTTAATTTTTAATTAATTAATAATTTTATAAAAATTACATTGAAGTCCATATTTTTAACTTCTAAAATAAATTTTTCATCGTATTTGGTAGTTCTAATTCTAATGATGTGTATTGCATAACATCAACAAACACACATATAACAGATAGATACTCCAACATATTCTCTTTCATAATTGGTAGAAATAAATTAAAACACGATCTTTCCAGTCAGTGTTTAAATGCCGGTTTAGAGTTCACGTTTGTTTCGCTTAAACGATATAATAATAAAAATCAGGAAATTTTGCATCGTCATTCCAAAAAAATCGTAGAGATAGATTAATAATTGTAAGCGTATGTGCTATCATGAGAATAATCCATCAATCCTATCTGCTGTGGGTATCAACATCTGCAGAATTCGTAGATGTTACGAATTGGAATAAGAATTACGTAGAATTTTACTCAAAGTTTGAAATTCATATAAAATAATATTTAATAAAACTGTTCAGAAGGTTCAAAAATATAAGTAAATCTAACTATTTTAGAAGGTCTCGATTTTTTGTAAACTAAAAATTTTTAAAAAGTTATATTTACGAAAAAAAAAATCAAGAATTTTAAATTGACTATTCAAAAAGTGCTACACATATTACAAATACACGATATCGAACTGGTTATCACTTTCTTTTCATTTAACATAAGTTATAAATGCAAACAATTTAAAATGAACAATTTAAATATCTAGAAGGTTTTTAAATACTGATGTTTTAGATTTTTATTAAATTAATATTATTCTATAATTGCATGCTAATAAAATAATTATTAATAATTCTAATAGGAATTAGGTTTTTTTAAATACCTATAATTGCATGCAAATAAAATAATTATTAAATCATTCTAATAAGAATTAGATTTTTAAAAAATACCTATAATTGCATGCTAATAAAATAATTATTAATAACTCTAATAGGAATCAGATTTTTAATAGTCCAAAGCCTTTTTCAAACTATTTCAATTTTTCGAATTTGAATTTCAAAGAGCAATTGGTAGTAATCATATTCTTATTTAGTTTGTCCCTAAACTACTTGTCATGGTTAGAAATTATATTTAAATTAAATAAAAACTTTTCTTGAAATAATTTGTAATTATTCATTGATATTAAACGATTTTTTTGTTAGATTTCTTATACAATCAGCGAAAGTGTCTATTTACAATAAGAATATTTCAATTTTAAAAACTTACAACTTGTATTAAACATTTTTTAAAATCAAAAACTCCAATTTAATGTGGATAAGTTTTTTTTCATATAATTTAAAATGTTCTTCATCGAAGAATAAACTTTATTTTGCAAAATAGGAATACCTAATTTTACATAAGTACATATTATAGTGGCTGAATTGCTATAGATTAAGCTTATTTTCCAGTCATAAATTGTAATGCAATTTCGAAATCTAAATGGTGGAAAGGCTATTAGTTATAATGAAGTTCGTATATTCCGATATTTGAACACTACCGTCATAGAGGTTTTTTGTGTAAAAAGTCTTGAAATTAAATCACATAAATTTATTTCATTTTTGTTTTATATATTATTTCTCAAAAATATATAAAACTAGAAAATAATTGATTGACGATTTTTACTCTCATTATTGTAAGCTGAGTGCGAATGCCTCATAAAATGAATCCGCTTCAGAAAAAAAAAGCAATAACACCCGGAAGTCTTAAAAAATGGGTCAGTGTTGCATTGGTTGAAACACATAAAGAATTTTGTTTGTTTAAAAATAATCATTTTCTTTTTCTTGTCAGTTAGACATCACCATTCGTTTCGCAATCGAATAGTGATTTCTCTTAAACTGACAGGTAATAGGAACATATAGGTCATCGGAGATGGTAGAAAACGTCGTAACAAACATCATTCATGTTATCCAAGATAAACATGTCTCTCTTTTCGGTTTTAGAGCATTTCCATTTGCGAATATGTGAATTTCTGAAGCACTTAGCAATAAAATCAAATATTCGACTTTTCAGTAAACTACTAAATCTTTTTCCTTCAGGAAAAATATTGATGCAGAACTAATTTCATTTTTTTTTATTAAAATAATTTAAAAACTTTTTAAATACGCTTTTATAATGTTTTGGACACAGAAATCATTCTTTTAATTCACAGTTTTGGAAATCAAAGACTGGTCGTAAAGGCTTGTGAAACTAATTGTAACAGCCTAATTAAATTGAAATTGTTATTTCCTTTAGAAAATACTAGCTGAAAAACTTGGCGTTACTCGAAATAACAATTAATTATTTATAACATTTTTAATTAAAATTTATTTAATGTTGTATAAATAGTGTTGTATAAATTACTTTATTACACCTCACTATTTCATTGACTGCCCATTTAGTCTGATTAGTCATTTGAAATCCCTTGAAGCTGATCGGTAATTGGTAATTAATCTACTAATTGTAACAGACTAATTAAATTGAAATTTTTGTTTCATTTAGAAAATACTAACTGAATAACTTGGCGTTACTCGGAATAACAATTAATTTTTTCATAATACTTTTTAATAAAAACTAGTGTTATATAAATTACTTTATTGAACTTCACCATTTCATTGACTGCCCATTTAGTCTGATTAGTCATTTGTAATTTCTTGAAGCTGATCGGTAATTTTAATATTAATCCAGTATGCCAAAATTTTACTACACAATGTTTTTACTATTAATTAACATTTGAAGCTTTACATTTTTCTACTTCAAAACAAAAATTTGCCTCCTATTAATATTTCTTTTAAATGAAAATTTTTGACAAAAATTATCCAAACTTTAGGCCCGTTTCAGAAGTTCTAAATATTTTTCAATTTGATTAAAACATTTTTTGGTAAATATGTGGTCATACTGAAAACTTTTTATAGTATTCAAAATTTTAGATATCAGAAAAATATTTTTTTAGCGATACACTTTTATGTATAGTATATTTATGTGCTCTTAGAAATTTTTAATTAATTAATTAATCTTTCGAAATTTATTTAAATTAATTTTTTTTTCAATTAATTCTCAGAAGGCGTGCGTGTACGTGCGGAGGCGTGTTTGCAATGCTCATATAAAATATTTGGGGTTGCAGATTTCCTATAAAAGCCAATGAAAACACATTGCTTCTGAGCAACTAAAGGTTTAACGAACATAAAACAAATCAAGTTAAATAAAAGCGTGTAATAAATGGCAACAATTTATAAAAGAGTCAAAGCGAACGGTTAATTTTTATTGCATATAAATAGAAACAATTTCAGAATTAAAAAAATTCTGCTGTCTGTATGCTTTTTTAACTAATGATTTGTTAATACTACTTTTACAATTTTGACACCCATAATAAATTTATACAGAAAAATTTTAATAGAAATCTGTGTTCTAAAAACTGTTGTAAAAATTAGAATAAGTTTAAATCTTAATAAATTATTTAATAAAAATAAACCAGAAATAAAATTTTATTTTACAGTTGACCTGAACATAATCTGATTAAGCATAACATCTGATCAACATAATCTGATTAAATTAATTTCGGTCTTCTTTTTATTCTTTTAACATCTATCTGATTAAAATCATTGCATATTAATAAATATCCGTAGCCTCATAATCATATTGCATAACAATTATTCTAATTAATAAAAAGAATTTCGTTTTTATTTATTTATTTATTATTATTTTTTATTTTCTCTAGATGGAAGTTGTTTATTTATTTGATTTTTTCTGATGAACAGGCACATCTATATTTTTCCAAGAGTAACAAAACTTTAAAAAATCTCACCGAGACATATTTTATTACGCATCATATTTTATGCTAATTTTTTTTTTTTTTCAATTAATTGACAATACGTTTGGCCTTTTATTAAACGTGCCAATTAATAAAGTGTGAATTAAAACTAATCTATTGTAATTGAAATATTCTTTTGTGAAAATATTTAGATTAAATTAAAATTGAATATTTATAGAATGGAAAAATTGCATATTTATAGGATACATATTTATAGAATGCATATTTATACATTGGAAGATTTCATACTAGCAAAGTTCAGTATGCTACAGTTGCTTATGGGCCGCTCGGCTGATAAAGGGGTGCAGGCAGATCGGCTTTAGGAACACATTTTTAATAGAAATGATTTATTATCTTACTATTCAGTTCAAATTAATTTTAATTGCTTGTTTACATAGAGAAAAAAAATATTTCACTTCGCAGTTGTAAATCTAAATAGAAATCATATATTTTAAACAAAATGGCCAAGTGACAATTACGAAACTGTTGCTCCAACATGATACCGGAATATTTTAGTCAAACTATTTATAATAAAGTTTCGACATTTTCAGTGCTACGCCAATTAAAAAATTGTCCAGCTGAGAGAAAGTCAAACTTTCTTTTCTAAAAATAACTTCTTTACCATTTAATGCAAGGGGAAAAATCTTAATATAAAACTTTTACGACACGTGTTGGACGGCATAATTAATTTCCTCTTTATTAAGGACATTCCAAATTAGCTATGTAGCTAATGTATCTTCAGGTAGAGTTTTTTATTCGTTCATCGCATTATTTGTACTTACATTTTAAACTTCTCGAATTTCCACTCTTAATTTACGCAATTCTCTTTTTCTTCCGAACTTCACATTCTCTTCTGAACCGTGTAGCGATTTTTTATTATTTCTATTTATTTTATTTTATTTTTATTTTTTTGTATTCAAAATATATATTAAAAGGAAGCATTATAACCTAAAAAAATATTAAATAATTTGCAGATTTTGATAAATTTCAACTATTTAGATTTCTCCAATTCTGTTTTTTTTTTTTTTTTTTTTTTTTTTTTTTTTTTTTAAGAATTTTGTATTTCTGCCAATATGAATATAAGTAAAATGATTTAAAAATGTAGCAGGATGCTTGAATAAAATTTGATAGAACTATATATTCGCGCCAAATTCTTAATGAAATTCGCCTACGTTTTTCAATGACAGTGGAAGATTTCTTACTAAGCAGTTGTTTAGAGCCGTTCAGCTGATGGGAGGGGGCGCAAGTAGATGGTCTTCAAAAAAATTGATGAGTGGTTGATATATTTGATGCGCAATAGCTTGATATTTGCCTATTCTTTACTAATAATAATGGTGTGTGTGTGTGTGTGTGTGTGTGTGTGTGTGTGTGTGTGTGTGTGTGTGTGTGTGTGTGTGTGTGTGTGTGTGTGGCGTGCTCGTGTGTATGTGTGAATGTTGTGTGCTTGAGGGCGAGCGTGCGTGTCTTAGCTAGCGCTCTGTAGTCCGGATCGTTTGAACCATGAAATTTGGAACATATATACCTTGAAGGTTAAATGTACAACTCAGAGTGATTTTTTAAACTTTTAATTAGAATTTTAATTAATTAAAATTAAGTGTAATAATCAAAAAATATTTCTACTTCATTAAAAAATTACTTAATTAGCTTTTAGTGATAATAATTTAGTTGCTTCCTAATTTTTATAAAAAAATCTAATCGTCTGTTGGCCTTGTTTGCCTAATAGAAAATTTTATGCGATTCTTACCAGATTAAGAATTGGCCACACAAGACTCACACATAAACATTTGCTGTTGGGAAATCCGCACCCCGATGTACAGATGTCAGTGTCCTATGACGGTTCTTCACATCTTAATAGAACGTCCACAATTTAACAATGAACGAATTCGCTACTTTCACTCTCCCCACATCAAATTAAAAGATATTCTTCATAAAGTTCCCCTCCCCATCTTTTTACCTTTTTTAAAAAATGATTGGCTTTTACTTTTTGATTTGATTCTTAAATAACTTTTAGATTGTGTTTTACCATGCTATTACTTTTTGTAGATTTTACAGGTTGACAGGTCCAGGAAAATGATGCAGTTTAAAAACAAATTTTTTAAGCTTTTAAAATAAGATTATTTCTTACCATACGTTTGGCACAGTTTAATCAAAAATGGTTCTTGCGCCAATAAACTCCATCAACCAACCAACCAATCATAATTTTTACCTGAATTTTGGCAATTTAAAAATATATATATATTTGGAATAATTTTTAACAGTGAGTCACATTGTTGTCCTGAAATTCAAACCATTTTCATTGTTTCTTAACATTTTGCCAAATATTATAACTATTTTATCTTGTATTTCTTTTCCATTGTTGAAAACTAACGAAGCAGATTTGTTCAACATTAGTATAATTCAAAAGACGAATAAAAAAATGAAATTACAGTATTACGAAAATTAGAAGATGGATGAACTGGATAGTTATTTTTTTAATAGCACTATAATGTTATAGAAATGGCCTTAAACAGAACTTAGGTAAAACAATAAAATAACGTGCCTTTAATGCCGGAAAAATTTGCGGAATCATAGACATGAAATTATATCTTAACGATGTCTGAAAATAAATATAATCATTATTCCCTTCGAACCAGCTGGTCACTAGAGGCGCTTTATTGACAAATATATTTGTAAAGAAGAATCTATTATTTATAAGATATAAGGATAGAATTAGAAGTTTGCCAATTAAAATTGGCTAGGTTATTTTCTGTTTCATGACGTTCATTTAGTTATAACAATGTTTATAAACACAAAGTGTCCACTTAAATAATGTTGAGTATAAACATAGATGTCACTCAAAAATGAGTTAAAATAAAATTTAAATAAATATAAGTTTGTATAGAAATGTGATATTACATTGACCAAAAAAAGGGGGACCTATAATTCACACGACTTAAGCAGCAAAATGTCTAAATCCATCATTGTCCAAAGCGCGTTCTTTATTCCTTTCGCTCTGCAGCAAAATTACACAAACCAACTCCATCCAATTTAAAACAAAATCTAATGCAGAACATTTTTCATTTCTACATGCATTTTCAATCAATACAAATAAAATAATTATTTCCTGTCATGAAATGTTTAGATCATTGAACTTATATCAAGACAACTAACTAATAAAAACAATTACTTAAAATATCCATCTTCCTGCCATCTGTAACTCGAAAAAATTTGTCATTAGGAAAATTGAACAACGACAGAAGATTTTTTTGGGTTTTTTTTTTTTTTTTTTTTTTTTTTGTTTTGTTTTGTTTATCTTAATATTCAGAAGAAAATTATTCACTTAGAAGGAAATGATTGAAAATCTTTAAAAAATAAATAATCTTGCAAATAAGGAAATCGATTAATTTGTCAAAATGCTTTGGTTGGGAATTAGTTAATTTCAACATACAAAATTTATTAGTGTATATTATATCTAAATGCTCTTTATGAAACTATATTTTTAAACTTTGATAGCAGCTTTACAAAATACTTTAATAAAATTATATAAATATTTTCAATCTTATAATAAATGTCGCTGAAAGTTTTAAGAAAGACATTACTTTTATTTATAACTAGTTCTGACAAATGTAAGAAATTAAAACATAGTGATAAAATGTGAAATATTAGGCTTGGGAAATAAACACTAAATGTGAAAATCCTCACAAATATGGTAAAACTTGAAAATGAAGTATTTCCATTTCAGCTTTTGAACCAGAAATTGCTATTGATAATAACTAAGGATGAATTGTAGTTGATGGTGATTGGGTGACTTAATGTTCCTAATGAGCTTTGCAACGCCCCTTACTTTCTATTTCAACATTTTACTAATAATATATATATTTGTGTGTGTGTAAAACATATTTTAGCAGGTGCTTGGTCGAATAAAAGAAACTTTTGACATTTTTAAACTTCGATTTATTTCATCCGGGAGGCATGTTATGTACAAGAAGCGATGATAAAAATGACGTCCGTTTTCATCGCGATACAAATTCAAAAGAACAAAAGATACCGAAATTTTCCCTTCAACGATTTTTACAACGATATTTTGATAGGGATTCCGTTGACACGAGTAGTCTTAGGAAAGGGAAATCTAGGTATCCTTAAAAGAATGTTGCAACCATCAAGGATTTTTACCCCTTCACTCGGAGAGTGAAATCCTGTTGAATTTACAGTTTTCTTGAGATTGACGACAAAAAATAAGACATTCACACTGTGACGATGAAGATAAGGAGAGTGGAGATCAGTACCTCCACATTCAATATAGAGTCATACCAAAGGTAAATTTGAATTTTATTTTATGATTTCCTGCAGCATTTTTCAGTTACGACCCGATGCACCTTCTGCCAATGATCTTAAAAATCTGAGCAATTAATTACTGACAAAGAAATATCTGAGCTAAAGTTTGATTTCTCCCAAAGTATTCTCCCTTTAACTTTCCAATATACTTTAACAAAATGGTGATCTTAGCAAATCCCATGAATTTCATAGCTTCGTTACAAATCAAATATGTATTTTATACCTCTTTCCATAGATCGGATGTCGTTAAATTTGCTACAGAATTCAAATTTCGATATCAAGACAAACTAAAATTTCTTCATCTAGAATATTACGTTTTTAAATTATAGCACTCACAGGCGCATGAAAAGATAGATCAGCAGTAGTAGATCTATATATAAAATTCAAGGGATAAAACCATATGCTAGAATCCGTTTATCTAGATAGATACGTTTATTGCATTCATGTACAAAAGAAAAAATCACTAACAGGTAGAAAATAATTTGAGGGATTTTCTCCAAAATGCGACATAAATCCATAATTTGGTAGTAAAATCATTGACCAAATTTCCTTTGCTTATCCAGCTGCGTTCCTACGTACGAATATGGTATTCATACGCATGAATATGCAAACTTTTCTTTCAGAGATTTGGACAAACATTTTATAGAAATTCACAGTATTAGTGTAAAACCCATACATCAAATTCATCTGCTTATGTTGTAAAGTTTCTGAATATTATTCTAACAGAAAGACGAATTCAAACCGGCCACAAGGAAGAACCAATCCCCTTCATTGTTGCCCTGGGTTTCAAATCGTTTCCAACGTTTCGTTGAATAATTAATCGCATGGTTCCCTTTCTTTGTTGAAAACTGAAAAAAGAAATATTCTGATTAACTTATGTGTAATTAGTCATATGAATAAAAAACATGCTGTTAAAGTTCAGAGAAATTTAAAAAGAGATATACCACATATTTACGTTTTTAATAGCGCTGTGGTATCGTGGGACTGGCTTCTATCAGAAAAGTTTAAGTATACATTGAACAGAATATCTATATCTATATCTATATCTATATCTATACTTATAATAAAGCTCAATGTGTGTGTGTGTGTGTGTGTGTGTGTGTGTTGGCGCTCTACAGGCCAGGTCATTTGACATACAGCTATCAAATTTGGTACATGTATACCTTAGAGGTCGGGAATGTGCACCTGGGGTCCCTTTTTTTGAAATTTTAATTAGAATTTTAATTATTAATTAAAAACTAACTTTCCCGCCAAAAGAATCTTCCATTTTCCCCACCGCCAACTTTTCCGCCAAAAAAATCTTCCATTATCCCCAGCGCCAAACGAGAAAGGCTTCCGTTGTTTTTTTCTCCCAACAGTAATGAGGCTAGGGTTAAAATTTTTCGGCGGATTATTTCAATCGGTTCTGCTTATTTTCTTAATGTTTGATGCATTTAAAATTAAACATTGTTAATGAATCAATCTTTCAGATTCATTCTGAAGTACTTTTGAATTAAAATAAAACAGAATAAAGGAAATTAAAAATTTCTAATCCGCATAGCGTTACCCCAACTGGCGTAGAAAAAATCACGTATTTGCGTTACGTTACCGGCGAAGAAAATTCACGCATGCGCATTCTGTTCTGATTGTTGCCATGACAACATGTATATGCTTATAGTTTTAAGTACAACGTTTTTTAAGTAGTTTTTTTTAAACCTGTTTTCAACCGTTTATTTTAAACGATTCGTTTTATTTTCTTAGTGTTTGATGCATTTAAATTTAAACATTGTTAATGAATCGATCTGCTCATAATGAATCTAAGAAAATTTTGTTGACCAACTCTTGAGATATTACATAAATTTAAAAAAATATTCTTTAGTGCCCATAAAGTTTAAACGCTGAGTGACTCTATTTTCAGTAATCAGATTATAAAAAAATGCTTTGTTTCAGTAAAAAATATTATTATATTAATGGAAGATAAATTCTTTCCATTTTAATTTAAAGCATAAATTCTACGGGTGCTAACAGAAAATGAGAGAGATACATATTACGTTATGACTGAAGGCCTTTATAATATTATGAATGAATTATATGATAATCAAAATTTGAAGTTTTAAAATATTTTGATGAAGAAGCTATTAAAGTAGAAATTGCATAAAATATTTAATTATTAAAATTTTAACGAACATTAAGATTGGCGAACCGGCTGGTCGCCAAAGGCGGCTAGTATATATATATATATATATATATATATATATATATATATATATATATATATATATATATATATATATATATATATATATATATAAGGCATGTAATTTGACTTTAATATCTGTTATTTTGACGGAATCATAATCATGAAATTGCATATAAATAATGTAACTGAAATATAATTAATATCCCAGGTGAATCAGCAAATATCATAACCGATTAATATCTTTATATTTTGTCTAAATGGTCCGGTTCAAAAAAATCACTTTCAGCCGATTTCTAGCCATAGTTAGATGATTTCTCTGTAGCGCAATTCGAAACGATTGCACCTCTTCAAACGATAAAGCGGAGAATTTAGAATATTAGCTCCTCAAACTACAGATTACAAAATATATTATATTTCATTAGTTAGTATTTTCTCATCAGCAATAAAAGAAAATAGTATAACGGAGTTGGTCTTATAATTGTCAAATATATATATACAATGGCTCAAAAAATTGAGAGTACACCTTACGTTTACTTGATAAATGCGACTTTCAATATAAATTACACATTACCAGGAAGTGCAAACTTGTTTTAATTTTTACACATAACAAATGGTTTAATTTAGAGTAAAAATAAAGAAAAATCAACGAAAAATTTCTAAATTGAAAATTTTCAGAAGCATTTTAAATAAACATACGCAGAATTTTGCCTCAAAAAATTGAGAATACACCAAAGAAATTTTTGCAATATCACGCATAGAAACAAAGTGTCACTATTAAATTGCATGTCTTTTGGCTCTTATAATGGTCTCTAAACGTCATGGTACCGATTCGACCAATTTTTGGTGGTATCTGAAGATATTTTACCCCATTCTTCTTGCACCCCTTGTTTTAAATGGGTTTTGTTTCTAATTTTGTATTTTTGAATCACTGTTTCGAGTATGGTGCACGAATACTCAATGGCATTGATGTCAAGGTACTGTGGTGGTGTGTGTAACTGTTGTTTACAATGAAAAAGACATCATATTTTGACGTTACGTGTATTCTGTTTGGGGTCGTTGTCTTGCTGGAAAATGGAATTTCCATCTAAACCCAAATTTTTAACACTTTCCTTTAGATTGCTGCTACCATATGGTTCATCCAACTTGTTGCAGAAACTTTTCAAATCATAGGCAGAAGTGTAAGTGCTGAAACTGTGATAAATGCCATTAAACAAGCTGGATATAAAAGTAGCATTGTTAGAGAGAAACCGTTCACCAGCTTGCAAATTCAGAAAAAGCATTTGAAGTTTGCAAAAACTCATCAATTGAAGACCAATAACCTTTGGATGAAATCTATATTTAGTAATGAAAGAAACCTCAACATTTTTGGCAGTGACAACTATCTTACTGTATGGAGAAAACCTAATACTGCTTTGTATCCAAAAAATTTACATCCTACAGTTAAACATGATGGTGACTCCGTGATGATTTGAGGTTACGTGGCTTCATCCGGGGTAGGAAATTTAATTTTTATAGATGGCATAATAAATGATACGGTTTACTTTGATATACTTCGCAACAATCTAAAGAAAAGTGCTAAAAATTTGGGTTTAGATGGAAATTTCATTTTCCAGTAAGACAACGACCCCAAACAGAATACACATAACTTCAAAATATGGTGTCCTTTTCATTGTAAATAGCAGTTACACCCACCACCACAGTACCCCGACATCAATGCCATTGAATATTCGTGGGCCATACCCGAAAACATGGTTCAAAAAACACAAAATTAGAACAATATCTTCAGATACCACCAAAAATGGGTCAAATCGGTACATGACGTTTAGAGGCCATTATAAGAGCCAAAAGATATGCAATTTAATAGTGATACTTTAATTCTATGCGTGATATTGCAAAAATTTCATTGGTGTATTCTCAATTTTTTTAGGCAAAATTCTGCGTATGTTTATTTAAAATGCTTCTGAAAATTTTCAATTTAGAAATTTTTCGTTGATTTTTTTTTTTATTTTTACTCTAAATTAAACCATTTGTTATGTGTAAAAATAAAATCATGTTTGCACTTCCCGGTAATGTGTTATTTATATTGAAAGTCGGATTTATGAAGTAAAAATAAGGTGTACTCTCAATTTTTTGAGCCACTGTATATATAAATCTTGAATGAATTACTATTTCAAGCAGAAAACAGACCCACAAACAGGAAAAAAAAACAATTATCTTTTCTTTTCCGTTTTCTTCTTTTTTTTTGTTGCCATTTTAATACAGCATAAAAATTCGAGAAACTCTTCCAATGTTCAATACTGATTATAATCCACTGTAAAATCGATAACATTACATGCCGCATCTATAATACTATTACTGAAATTAAGCGACACTCAAAATCAAACAACTCTCAGCTACAAAACTGGAAGGTCCGTGAACGTAAGGTCAATGATAAAGTAGAAGCGAGTCACGTGGTTCTCACACATTTCAAAAAAATATCTAAAAAAAAAAAAACCCGCATCAATTCGTCCATTGTGAACAATTGTAAAGAGGCGCTAACGGGCACTTTGACACTCTTTGCACGGAATCTTCCAAAACCTTCCATAAAGCCTCCGAGGGAACAAAACATAAATAGTGTAGACCAAAATCTCGTTCAGCAAGGACGGATGTGACGCACTTTCCCTGACCAACCAATCCATAACTCCGTTTTTTCACCCGCCGGTTTCACTTCTATCGTGAGACAGACTGTTCGAAATCGTACTTCCTTATTCTAAATGTGAAATCTGCGGGGGAAAGCTGCCGATGCGGTTACTGCTTTGAAGTTTCTTAGTGCGATTGCGTTTTAATTATCAACGTGCCTTGAGGGTTGTTTCTTGATAAGGTGAGAATTAGTAACATAATTTTATTTTTGTTTAAAAATCAATGTCTGAAAATTCTGTCATTTTTCTAAATGAATTTACTATGAATAAAATAAGTTTCGAGCATCGTTTTTTTAAAAAGAATTAGAAATTTGATTGATATACTAGAGTTTTATTTTCGAAGCAGAAATGTATTAAAAAAATCAAGCAAGATTAGTCTCTAATTCAAATTATCATATGTTGATAATGTTTTAAGCTTGCTCAGTCTATTTTTATTTTTAAAATTTGTTTTTAATTTTATATCGGCCATGAAGCGCACAGAAAAAAAATGAACATATTAAATCAACGCACGTGGAAATAAATCCAGCAATCAAAAAAATAAAAAGAAATACTACTAAATATACTTAAATTTTTTAACAAATTTATAAAATTAAAAAAATTTCCTATTAAATATAAAATTAATATTATTATATTGTTAAAAGCTTTTTATTTTTATTTTAAAGTGACAAAATTGGTTGATGTAAAAATAAATTTCGAAATTAACGAAAACAAGCTTTAAATTTTTATTCTTTTTTAAATTTAAAATTTAAAAAATGAGACAGAAAAAATATTGAAAAACTCTTCCTTACTGAACATTTACTACCCAATAACTGAGTAACGGACCAAATTTAGCAGCTTTAAGGGTAAAGATCTACTCTGTAGAACATTTTCGATGATTTTCTTATTATGGAGATCACAATTTACAGATATTATACCAGCCTGTAAACAATATTATGTTTTAAATTGTTTGAATTATTAGCAAGATCTCTATAAATTCTCGTTCATAACTCTAGCAAATTATGCATATTATTAAACATCCGCCAATAATTAAATGCTATTTCTATCTATTAATTAATATCTTTTCTAAAACAAATAATATTGCTATGAAAATGAATCAATTGCATTTAATATCTATAGAAATTTGAAACTCTGTGCATCGTTCCTTAAATGCTCTTTAATATTACATGCTTAAATTACATGTTACATTCTCTAATAGGAATTTGGATAGCTTTTGGTTTGTAATTAAAAATGAACCTTGCGGTGTAATAACCTACTAACTTGGTGGTGCACCTCTGATGTTGAAATAATGGTTGATATGATTATTCTACTTAAAAAATAAAAAAAAATCATAATTTTTTTCCAAGTTTTGTTAAAAAGCAATTAGTCTACCGTCTAATTGCAAAATTATTAATTTTTACATAATTTTATTCTTTTTTTTTTTATCTTCTTCTTTCTTCTGTTAAAGATGTTCACGTGGGTATGCTAAGTGATTGAAAATTATTATTCTGAAATATGTACGTAAACTTCCAAACCATTGTAAAAAGTGAATTATGAACGTATGTAAATTTTTTTTTCAAATATCAACAAGCTATTAGTATACTATTATGTCTAGATATATTTTGTTGCGATAAACAAATTTTGAAATGTTTTCCTTCCTACATGGTTTAGTTTGTCAATTGAAACGAAATCTTTTATGTTTAAAGTCCTTAACATTATTGCCTAAACGTCGTGTTAGAGATATTAGTTATCCTCTATTATGTCCTTTAACAATTTTTTTTTTCCTTTTTTTTTTTTTTTTTCCCTGGAAAGATAAGTGCACCACCGTGAGAGTCAAGAGAATACCGAAATAAAAACGAATAGATTTTTTAATTCTTGTCATTTGACCAATTATACTGTTAAATTTGCTTAATATTTTTAAACAAACAAATTTGTAAATTAAAAAAATGCGTTTTCAATTCTAACTGTATATTTGCAAACTACGCGCATTACTAAGGATAGGTAGCAGAATTTTATAATATTGCTAGCTGACCCGGCAAACGTTGTTCTGCCATATAAATTATTTCTAGTGAATATTTTGGTTGTTAATTAAAAAAATAACAAATGTATTATAAGTGTGTGGGGATGGGATCTATGACAGAAAGAAGAATGGAGCCCTATAGACAATGATCGCCGATAAAAACAAAAAAACACCAACCATTCATTTTCTCAATACAATTTATTTCATTAACGTAACGAACATATACATTGTTTGATTTCCCAAAAGTTAAACTTAAAGTGAAAAAAGTAATATATTTTTTATCCTAAAGTATAAAAATGAAATAAAGAAAATCAATATTCATTTCGAAGAGCAATTGACTGTACGATATTTTTTGTCAGCCGTCTTTAGCCAACACAAATAAGCTCGATGGTTTGCCCACGCTAGAACATGCCACGTATAATTGACCGTGTAAAAAACATGATGTGCCCAAATCTAAGCCGCAAACAGACATCTTTTGGCCTTGTGACTTATTGATTGTCATTGCGAATGCCAATCTAATAGGAAATTGAACGCGTTTGAATTCAATTGGCACGTCTGTGAGAATCATTGGAATTCGTGGCAGCAAAACATTTTCGGCTCGGAATTTGCCATTCAAAATGGTGGCTTCGATAACGTTTTTCATCAATTTTTTAATGACGAATCGTGTGCCATTGCACAGCCGTGGTGGGTACAAATTCCGAAGTAAAATAACCGGCGATCCAACTTTTAGTCGTAGAAGGTGTGGTGACATGCCTGGCAAATCCAGTGAGTTCAAAATCTCTGTTGGAAAATTTGCAGTTTTGTTAGCATCGCAAACTGTATCGATCGATTTGTATGATACCAAGTCACCTGGCAACAACTGCTGTATCTTGAAGTTGAAATCGTCGACGTCGACATTTTTTGTTGCCAAAATGCCTCTTTCTGCCAGAGACGCATAATTTATGTATTGCGTGCGTATATCTGGAAATATGCGGTCAATGAGAGCATTTTGCGAATCAACGACAGTGCAGAAATTAGTGGGCAATTTTATGCATCCAGTATTTTCATAGACAGCAACTTTTCCATCGCCGATATCTAACAATTGGTCCGAGAATGTGTCAGCAGATGGATCTTATAGCATTTGGACGTGCATGTTTATTTTTAGATGGACTTTTTCAACATTACACCACAGTGGCGATTATTTCAAGCAAGCGTTAATCTCATCAGCGTAAGTTGAATGTGGATAGGGGCACCCTAATTACCTAGCGTTATGAAATATACTTTACGGCCTATTGTCATACCTACCAAATAGACATAAAAAAAAATTCATAAAAATCGATTGAGCCGTTTCGGAGGAGTACGAACACAAACACCGTGACACGAGATCTTTATATATTAGATTTTTACATTAATTCGATTTCAATTTTATTTCCTACTAGCCACATTTAACGACCAACTGATTCGCCTGAATAAATGCTCGCTAAAATGTTTAATTAAATATGTTATGTAACTTAATAGCTTTTCAGTAACATATTTTTAAGTTTCAGTTTTTGATAGATATATAAATCATGTCATTTTAGAAGCCTTACGCAGTTCTATTCATTTTATTATACATTTACCTTATTTTCTATCAATTCCCTTAAAATTCATAAAACACATATACTCTGCTACTTTTAACAATTTTACCTTTCTTATATAAAACAATGTAAAAGTTGGCATTTTTCTTCATGTCGATCGTAATTTCAATATAAATTTAAATCTGCTATAGATTCTTTTTTTTTTCTTTTTTTTTTCGAATTAAGAAAATACATCGCGAACTTTCCTGAAATCTGCTTTTCCAATAATGATTTGTGTTGAGGGCAGAACCTGAATTTTCCTGTTTTACACGTTCCATTATTTTTTATATTATCAATTGTAATTCGGATTGTAAAACAAAGAACGGAAAAATATCTGCAACTTTAACAGTTACTTTTATCTATAACTTAGTTATCCTTCAGGAGTTATATTTTTGTATTGCCATTTGCGAAATGTTTAATATTCGTTCGAAATTTATATTTATTTTTGTAGTCTCTTGCTGGAAAATATGCTAAAAATGTTTTTTTTAAATTGGTATTATTGAAAAGAGGATTTCTTGTCTTTTAAGATAATGTAAAAATCATTTTTGAGGTGTAATATTTTCAGAAGTTATCGCTGATAAAAAGCTACAATTTCGCGTAATTTTTAATTAATTCAAATTAAAATTTCAAAACAAATGTTTCCGAAGTGCACATTTCCTCCCTGTTTGGTAGCTGTAGATCAATGGATCAACCTGTAGAAAACCACCATATACATGCACAAAAACACACTTTCATCTTTATTATAGTTAATTCCTTACGAAATATTTAATATTTGATAAAAAAATGAAATATCAATTGATTTTTTTAAACTTGTTTAATTACTTGTATGAGTTATCGTTTAATGCTTATAACGAGACGTTGATACAATATGTACAAGCGTTTAGAATTAATACAACATGTATAAGCTTTAATACAATATGTGGAAAAATTGCACCACGATCTTAAAACGTTTCCAGATATTTGTTTTGTGCACTACATTATCAATTACATTGACCGGAAGATAAATACAGTGCAGAGTATTTTATGATTTCATTGTTTTCATGTGACTTAAGATAACTTTTAATGCATTAAAAATTTTATAGTCATATAAAAATATGATTGTGTTTTTAAGGAATTTTAATTCATTAATTGCTTTAATGCATTAAAAATAATTTTAAAATTTCTTTTCGCTCTTGTATGATGCATAATACATTCAAAATTTAAGGTATTTCTGCATAATAAATAATCACGAATTATCTCCATTACCAAATAATTAGCTAGTGCAAGCACTTAAAAAATAAAAATCAATCCATCTGCAAAATTCCATTTCATGGGCTGATGGCATACCATATTTTTCAGACATATCATTTCTAAAAATTCTGACAACTTATCGTTGATTGATTTGGGAAATCTCTGCAAGCGTTAAATAATGAATGGACTATTTTAGATCAATAAAATTATTGCGATATCTGATTATTGAGGCATGCATTGTAATTGATGCAATTGTAACACAGAAATTGCACATTTTGTTAAATAATAGATTACTCGTTTTATTATTTCCATCTTTCTGAATTCTAAAAATAACCAATGATTTTAGTTTCATGTCATTAAAAGTTGAACGCCGAATTCCTTAGCTGTCATTTCTTCGTCAAACAGAAATACGTTGAAAATAATTTCGAAGAATTTTGATGGAGTTAATAATATTTAAGCGTATTATGCAGAACACTTAACGGTAATGCTAGAACAATTTTACTTACATAACATAAAAAAACAACATTTATCTTATATTATCCTGAAAGAAATGCACAACGGGAGATACAATTAACGGGAATATTTCTAAAAGTGTAAACAAAGTATTTACCGTGTATTTTTGCCTCTTTTTTCTTATTTTATTTTAGTTCAGTTCTTATTTGTTCAACAGGAAAATGTTCATGACAAACAATTCATGAATTTCTTTTCCTTATGAAATACAAAATTTTGAAATAGTGCCTTTCTAATTTTCCGCAGATGCATGTGAATTTCAATTTCTTTAAATAAATTCGAATGACAGCATTTAATTTTAATAAAACATCGTTTGCTTTATCATGATACTATCATCGCGTAGGATTGAATTCTGCTCTAAAGCCTATCTGATATGTACTTCTTTTGTCCTTGTTGAACAATTTTTTCTATAGCAGGAAATATTTAAAATAAATTTTCTTTAAAAAAAGTGTGTGGGGGGGGGGAATGACTGAATCACATGGAAAAAATTCATTGAATCACAAAATTGAACAAAATAATCCATCAGTCTTGGAGCATTACAATCTTATCATCAATCTTTACAAAATTATAATAAAAATAAATAATTTTTATTTGTTTATATTGTGTTAAACAAATAAAATATAAACATTTGTTTATATTGCTTTATTTGTACAAAATATTTACTTGAAACGAATAAATTTTAATTCGAGAATTAAGGAAAATTTTACGAAAAATATATGTTTATAAATCATTGATTTTTTAATTATTATTCAAAATTGTTTACACACAATTTTTCCCCTAAGTCGTGTCATGAGAACCATTGCAATAGGTATCCTACCTAGAAGGAATCTACATTTAAGATGTATCATTCGAAATTCTACAGGCAGAATTTTCAATTATAACATGGCAACGAAATGTACACAGCTTATGAAATTTACAAATCGTTTGCTATATTCAGCTATTGCTTATTGTGGCAAAATATTATATAGTTATCAAAAAAAAAAAAAAAAAAGAGAGAAAAGAAAAGAAGAAAATATTGCTAATAAAATAATGGTAAATTTACTTTTCTTCATACTTTCATTTCTGATTTTTATATCCTGAGAAGGAAGCAACTTTGATAGCTAAAAATAGTTCCGCTGACCTCGTAACCTAAAGAAAAAATATCACTAAAAGGAAAAAAAAAATCTATTTCAAAACTGAATTCCATTCCGGTTTAAATCGAGAAGCTTCTCTATCATCATGGCAACAGAGGAATATCGTGGCAATTCATTTAATTCATATTCTTTTCAATAAAGGTGGAATTTAAAATAGTAGTAAAATATGAGCTGATTTATTTCTCGAATCATAGTTTCAGTCTTTAATTCAAATATCACAGTTTGAAAACTAGTAATCTAATTTACTACTTTTTATCGATGTTTTAATTTTGAAAAAATCTGTATAATCTTAAAGCTTTTATAATATCTGTTAATTTATCTGAATCTTATAAATTATGAAAAATTTTAATTAAAATTTCAATGGCTTAATTTAGTAAGTAAATTAATTTTATAACTTACACTTTTATGAATTTTTACTTTATAAATTCATTTTATGAACTTATTTTGTGGCCTACCGTGAATGATTTTCCTTTCCTATTAAGTAAATTTTATTAACTTTTTAATAATCTAACGCAACTTGATGATTGGAAATAGAATATTGATTTTAATGTAAACTGGATAAACTATATATCGGTTATTATCTATTAAAATCATTTTGATTTACATTTCATTTTTAAAAATTTTGAAGCATATAAAATATATTTTTTCCAACATAGCGCCCGTGTTATAAAATTCTTTTTATCTTTTAGCAAAAGTAAATAAATAAATAAAAAAAAAAATTACTAATAATAGTGACATTAAAAAAATATTGTATTGTCTCATCCATATATTTCAATTCTTGTTTGAACAACATATTTTAAAACTCTTCTGATTTTGTTTATTTTTAGCAGCGAATATTATTTGTATTCGAAGAATAAACATTGCATAATTGAACAGAACCCAAATAAAATCGACCTTCATTATAGAGAGAAAATATAGCAAGCTCTGAAATGATTCATTTCATGACCTTCGTTATCCTAAAGGCTCGTGGCAGTCTTGATGACGTTCATTTATTGCCAAATCTAAATTAGATCATATCATTAGATCGTTGTTTGTGTTTCATACCTTTTGTAACTTTGATATTAAAACATAATGTTAATTTATATTGTGTAAAGCTTAGTTGATGAAAAAAATGTTTATTTTGCTGGGATTAATTCGGAAGATTGTAATAAAAAAAAAGAAAATCCCCAAAATTTAATAAAATGTAATCAGTTAAAATTAATTTCTGAGATACACTTTGAGTGAAATATTTGTCACTTTTCGTAGTTGTTGGTTCAGCGGCCTCTGACCAAAGTCACGAGTATAAACTCACGATGTGTGTATGTTTTGTTCATAATGGACAACTAGTAATAATTATTTCATTTTTATGAAAAAATTAGGTACTTTAAGTATTTTGCCTTAGCGCCAAACTTGTGAGAAATCACAATAAAATGATATTATTTTTTATTATAAAATCTCATCTGTTATCTTTAATGCGAAATATTAGAATATCGGCTAGCATACAATAGTTGCTTCTCGCAAAGGCTGTTCTTCTGCCTTTGAACTGTAAAACTCAGAGTAGCGATTTCGTAATTTATGTATAATAATTTTAAAGTATTTGAAGAACAAATTAATAATATATAAAAAAGCACGATTTAATAAAACAAATTTGATAAAAAGCATCATACAATTGATAAGGAAAAAAGATAAAATTTGAAAGAAATTTGATAAGAAGTAGATATAGTCGATATAGTTTTTTAGCTGTAAGTAATACAAGAGAATACTGCTTCACATATATTTTTTGCTACAAGCGATCTTTTTCCTTAAATCGTGCTAATTTCTGACAGTCTGAAATCTTTTTTTTGAAGTTTTTTTATTACAACTTCAAAATTAATCAATCTTTATCAACCTCAATTTTTATCTTTATTCTAAGTGGTTTCTATAGCCAAATTTAAAACGTTTTTAGAAAATTTTCCGAGATTATTACGAGTTTTCCTTTTATACTCTGGTAGGGATCAGTATATTTAGCAAGGGTACCAAAACAAATATATAATTCAAACAAGCAGCAAGATACATTTAGCCTCATTTTCTCGTATATGAAATGAGAAATATGTATTTGTTTTGTGGCGGTCTATGATGGCTCCACAATTGAGATTGATAACTAAATCATGCGGTGTAACTAATTGAAATTAACTAAGGAATTGCGGTGTAGCTATAAGGATGAAAACGATGCTTCTATAAAATGCGGTTTATTTCTATGAGAAGGGGCATGGAGTCACCCCACTACCAACGGTAAGCATCGCGTTCCGAGTTCTTCACAGTTCTGGCGGGTCATGACCCCGCGCAGTTACAAAAAAGGGAGCAACCCTAGAATGGGCGCTTGCCAACTTGGCGCGTTGGTAGCAAAGTACTGAACATGCCGCCCCCGTTGAAATATACATTTCAATAATTACATCAATTACATTTTTTGTAAAAACAAGGGAGACAATTAATGCAGTAAATATATGAAAATAACAAAATGACATTAATAATTCTTAAGAAATACAAATAGTTGCACTGAAAAAGAAAATACAAATAACGATAAATAACAATGAATATTGCAGTTTTTAGATATAATATTCGCTACAAATATTAAAGAGAATCTTACAGATTTCAAGGTACACATTTAGAAATGAATTATGTAAGGTGAAATTAGACTTCCAATGGCAAAAGTGCAATTTTAGAAATGGATCGTTTATAGATACCAGAATGAGTTTTAACATTTACTACTCTTACTACATTGTCTTTACCATAGAATACATTTACAATTCTACCTAAAATCCATTTACAACATGGAAGATTTTCTTCTTTGAGCAAAACCATGTCACCAATTTTTAAATTTTGGTTCTTAATTATCCATTTATGTCTTTGTTGCAAAGTACTTAAATAATTATTTTGCCATCTTTTCCATATGACTTGTACCATTTTTGAGGTTCTTTGCCATAAATTCAATCTATTATTTTCCGTGTTTGTTAAATTTGGTTCAACAATGGATGTGATTGGCCTACCAATGAGAAAATGTCCAGGTGTCAGAATTTCCAGATCGTCCATGTCACTAGACAAAGGAGTAATAGGACGGGAATTCAAAATTCCTTCGATCTGATGCAGAATAGTAAAAAATTCCTCATATGTTAACTTTGAAACTCCAACAACACGTTTGAGATGGTATTTGAAGGATTTGACACCTGCCTCCCATAAGCCACCAAAGTTAGGTGCTCTGGGTGGAAGAAATTTCCATTGAATGCCCTCTTCAGATAAAAAATTTGATAAATATTCATCATGTTTAGTTACAATAAGAGCTAATCTCTTTAATTCAGAATTACCACTTACAAAATTCTTACCATTATCACTAAAAATAAATTGCGATTTACCTCGTCTTGAAAAGAACCTTTTGAGGCATGCAATGAATGCTTCAGAAGTTAGATCAGAAACAATATCTAAGTGAATACATTTAGTAACCATACAGATAAATATACAAACATAAATTTTATGATATAAACCTTTCCTTTGACCTTTATACTTTATGAAAAACGGTCCACAGAAGTCGATACCTGTACAGTTAAAAGGAGAATTTACATTCACACGTTCTTTTGGCAAATTGCCCATAATTTGTTCATTAGTCAAAGGTTTTGCTTTGAAACAGGTAATACAACTGTGGACAATTTTTCTACAAACATTCCTTCCATTTAAGGGCCAGAATTCTCTACGAACACAATACAATAAATTTTGTGGCCCAATATGCAAATTTTTCAAATGAAAATACATAACAATACTTTTTGTTAAATTACTTTTGTCAGGTAAGATAACTGGATGTCTCTGGTCAAAATTTACACTGCTGTGTTGAATACGACCTCCTACTCTCAAAATTCCATCTTCATCAAGAAAAGGATTTAGATTTTTAATCTTACCTGTGGGTTGTTTTCCATGAAGAAGTAAATTTATATCACTCTGAAATGCAATTTCTTGCACAGATTTTACCAAGAATGATTTACCCCTTTGTAATTCTACTGTAGAAAGAGGTCCATACAACCTATTCTTAGGATTTCTTAAATTGTTACAAAACCTAAAAAGAAAACTTACAATACGAATTAATTTAGAATATTTGTTAGTAGTACATAAAAGTAAATCTAAAAATGTAGCATCCACACTTAAAGTTAGAGTCTTAGTAGTCTCTCCTTTCAGTTCATGAAAATATTCGTCATCAGTAGGAATGTTACTTTCATCACTAAGTTCAACAGTAACTTGTTGAAGAAACTGTGGACCATTCCACCACAAATGATTGTTCATAAGGTGGTGAGGAGTCATACCACGGGAAATAATATCAGCAGGATTTTCACAAGTTTTTACATGGTGCCAGGAAAATTCTTTCGTCAGCTCTTGGATGCGGGAAATTCTATTTGACACAAACACCTTAAGCAGATGCAATGAAGTATTAATCCAGGCCAGCACTATAGTCGAATCTGAGTAGAGGCAAATTTTATCTATTTTCAGGTTAAGAGATGACACAGTTTTAGAAGCGAGCTTAGCAAGAAGCTCAGCAGCACATAGCTCAAGACGGGGTATTGTCATCACCTTAATAGGAGCAACTTTAGATTTGCTGCATAGTAGAGAAACCTTCACATGATTCAATATAGTAACACAACGAAGATAGATGACTGCACCATAAGCATCTTTCGATGCGTCAGCAAAACCATGTAGTTCAACTTCCTTGATGGAGTCAGTTAGAATGCAACGAGGAATCTGCATCTTTGTAATATCCCCTAAACAATATCTGAATATTTCCCATTCGTGCTTTTCCTGATGTGGTAACACTTGATCCCATTCAATTTTGCGTAGCCACAATCTCTGGAGGAAGATCTTTGCCTTTACTGTCACTGGTCCTAGAAGACCAAGTGGGTCAAAAAGTTTAGCTATATCAGTCAAAACAGTTCGCTTTGTGGGAATGCTAGTTGATGGAGTGACATTGAAACCAAAGCAGTCTTCTTTTGGGTTCCATTTCAAGCCAAGTGTTTTAATTGTATTTTTATCAGAATCACCAAACTGATAACCTTGATCTTCAGATGGAACAGATTCTAAAAGCATTTCATTGTTTGCACACCATTTGTGCAAATACATGCCACCAGCTTTTAGAAGAGAAATCAATTCTTGCTGTAATTTTATTGCAGTAGAAACGTCATCTGCACCAGAGAGAACATCATCAACATAAAAATCTTTTAAGGTTACAGCAGATGCTAAAGGAAATTTGTGTTGCTCATCTATTGCTAATTGGTTTAGCACTCTCGTAGCTAAGTAGGGAGCAGATTTGGTGCCGTATGTAACTGTAAGAAGCTTATAAAATGAAGGTTCCTCAGAACTCCTGGTTTTCCAAAGAATGCATTGAAAATTACACTGCTCAGGATTAACCCAAATCTGTCTGTACATTTTCTTGACATCAGCAGTAAATGCAACCTTGTGCTTTCGGAATCTCAATAAGATTGAAAACAAGTCATCTTGAACAACACCTCCTTTTAGCAAACAGTTATTCAAAGATACACCTGAAGTAGATGCAGCTGAGGCATCGAAAACTACGCGTAACTTTGTTGTACTACTATCAGCCTTGTAAACGCCGTGATGAGGCATGACATATTTTACATTCTCAATACTATCTAATTTTTGCATATGACCTAATTGCTCATATTCTTTCATAAAATTACAATAAAGATTAGAAAAATTCGGATCATTATTTAATCGCTTCCAGAGACTATCTAATCTTTGTTTTGCAGTTTGAATGGAATTGCCTAATTGCATATTTTTCTTAAGAGGAAGGTTAACAATATATTTACCTTGCTCATCCCTACGATAAGTCTGCACGAAATTTTCTTCGCATTCTAATTCTTCTTTGTTTTTAGATGTAGGTGTATCTAAAATACTTTCAACTTCCCAAAATTTCTTTAACAAATTATCTAAGTTATCTTTTTGAGAGATTAAACCACAATGCTGTGATTCCTGTTTACCTTGAATTGTTCCACTTAGTATATGTCCAAATACAGTTTCTTGCAAAATTAAGGAATTATTTATATCAAATCTATTTTCTTTTAAGATACTTAAGAATATTTCTGCCCCTATTAATATATCCACCTTTTGGAGGGAAAAGAATTCCGGATCTGCTAATTGGACGTAAGGCGGAATTTTTATTCCTTCTAAATCAATAAATGTGGATGGCATTAGATCTGTGATTTTCGGAATGACCAAGAAATCTAGTGTTGCAGTAAAAGAGCCATCCGAGTTCAAAATAGTGGAGGTACTTTTTCTTTTCACATTAAGAGTAGTATCGGAAATCCCCGATATTGGAACATTTATTTTTTCTTTCTTTAAACCAAGTGCATTGGCGAAATCAGATGTCATCAAATTACACATGCTTCCAGAATCTAATAAAGCCCTACCCTTTCTGACAGTTCCGAAACTATCCAAAACATAAACAACAGCCGTAGCTAGAATCACTCTTTTCTTCTGCGTAACGAAACAGGAAGTCAGGGGGGAAGGGTTGCACAACGAATAGGGGTCAGCAACTGAGGGAGTCTGCCTTGAATTCATTGAGGATGAGTCATCGCTTACTGTGGACACCTGCATCCGGTGTAATAGAGTATGATGCTTTTCTTTGCAAGTGAAACAAGTGTATTTCGATTTACATTGAGCGATTTTGTGAGATCTGAAACAATTTAAACATAAATGTTTTTCTCGAACAGTTTCATATCGCTTTTGCGGGGAGAATTGCAAAAACTGATCGCATTTATGCAATGGATGATCAGCGTTTCTACACAGTATACAATACTTGGGATTATTCGATGGCTTAACAAATAGAGTTCGTGCTTTATTTTTCTGTTCACTAACATCCGAATATTTAGATTTGTATGGAATATTGTGCCCAATGGCATTTAAAACTTGATATCTTCTTTCTAAAAATTCTATGAAATCATCAAAATCAGGAACTTCCTTGTTTACTAAGGAAAGTTCAAACTGCTTTCGAGATTCGCGGTCTAATTTTTGCAAAATTATATTTATTAAAATAGCATCTGACAATTCATTACGTTCATATTTTAAAACATTTAATGCTCTTAAATTTTTAAGAATACAATCTATTAAATTGCGTAAGTCTTTCGCGGATTCATGAACAATTTTTTCTTGATTAATTATATTTTTGATATGGGTGTCTACAATTACACGTTTATTTTCGAATCTTTCTACTAAAGCTTTCAGAAGGGAATCATATGTATCTTCAGACGTTTCTATCAATTTTGCATCGTTTCTCAAACATGAACGTAAATAGTAGCACTTTTGGTTTTCAGTTAAATTGGGATTATCATTTATTAAATTTAGGAATTGTTGCTTAAAGGAATTCCATTCTTCTATTTTACCGTTAAACAATGGAAGAGGTATTTCCGGTAATCTAATTGAAGTAACTTTATCTATGGACTCTTTAATAATAGCACCATTTGTAGAATTAGAAACAGAAGTAGATTTGAGATCATGTAAAATGGATTTGAGGCTTACCTCTATTTTCAAAATTTCATCCTCGAGTTCGGATAGATTGGATTCCACTTGATCAAAGTCATTGTCCGACACAGTCCTATAATATTCGTTTCTCAGTTCTTCAAATCTTGTACTTGTTCTCGAAAGAATATCCAGTTGGGTAATCACTGTCGATTCAGTTAAATGCTCTCTTTTTTCAATGAATGTTCGCAGTTTTGTCAACTGTGCTCTAATACTCCCCTTTCTTCTATTTAAGACAACTAAATCACTTGCCATAACTAATTTGAATGGATATCAAATCGAAATCCAGTGCGCTCAGGCTCCGACGGACCAAAATGTTTTGTGGCGGTCTATGATGGCTCCACAATTGAGATTGATAACTAAATCATGCGGTGTAACTAATTGAAATTAACTAAGGAATTGCGGTGTAGCTATAAGGATGAAAACGATGCTTCTATAAAATGCGGTTTATTTCTATGAGAAGGGGCATGGAGTCACCCCACTACCAACGGTAAGCATCGCGTTCCGAGTTCTTCACAGTTCTGGCGGGTCATGACCCCGCGCAGTTACAAAAAAGGGAGCAACCCTAGAATGGGCGCTTGCCAACTTGGCGCGTTGGTAGCAAAGTACTGAACAGTATTGTAATTATCTAAATTCTCGACCTACAGTTTATGATGAGTTTACACATTGTAAACTTCTTTCAGTTCGGGGAAAAAAAAAAAAGTGTGTTTTTTAGTTCGTGTCAGCATAATAATTAGAACATTGAAAGATATAGAGAACGAGTTGTCAAATATTAAATTAAATCCTTGAATTGGTAATTTAGCTATCAGGTGATCCATCACACAATATTTGACAATAATGAGTTACATGCATGATTTTTTTTTAATTTGTGATTCTTGCAACAAACATAAAGATAAATATTAAAATTTGAACCAAATCTGTCAAAGGAATGAGACGCATCTCCAAAATGAGTATTCGACGATATAAAAACGAAATTCTTTTAAAGTATTTGAGAAAGTCGAGGAAAGAATTTTTTAATTCAGAATTGCGAAAAATGTAGCTCTTTATTTGAACTAAATTTTTTAGATTTTCAACCGAAATTTTTTTTAGAAAATAAATTGAAAAATCATTTGTAACAATAAAATAGAAAGGAAATTAAAGAAAAATTAATTAAATAATATTTATTTAAAAGGCATGTTTTTTCAGGACAATATTGAAGATAAATGAATTGTAGATGAATTAAAGCAAATGTGGAAGTGGAAGAGAATTAAAAAAAGAATATTAAATAATCAATCAAATACCATTTGACTGTTAACTTCTAATTTTGACATTAGCTTGGAAAAGTGTAACCTCATTTTGAAAAGTGCAAGAAATGGATTATAATGCTTTGTTTTCCGAAGACTTGTTACTTCATTTTTTTTTTCGTTAAGAATTGAATTCTCATTCAGGGAAAATAAATTAATATACAAAAATAATAAAATAATAATTTTTAAAAGAATTTGAAGCAAAGTTTCTAGCATTAGCTCTAATGGATGAACAGTGGACAACTATTGTTAAAACCGCAGAATAAAACCGTAATTCTTGTAATTTTTGTCAAATCATTGTAACAGAGGTCGAGTACTGGATATTGAAGATTCAAATTAAATCTTGTACATATTCTCAAAAATATCCTGGAATCAACTTCATCAAAATCGATTTTCAGAATAGTAATGAGTATTAAATGACAAGCAGGAAACACTTAATTCTCAGATTTACAGTTATTGTTTTGTACCTTTATCGAAATTAGGTAACAGAAAGAAAGAAATTGAAGGTTCTTTTTCCTTTTAGGTATCTTGTGCAACATAGAAGCTTTGTTTGTAGGAAAATTTGTCTGTAGGAAGAATTCACGTTCTTCAAACCATTACATAAAACAGACACTTTTTTGCATATCAGAACAATAGAAATCTTCCAGATAACCATCTTATCATTTTTTCGTGGTTTAGTTCCTTCTTTACGTTTTATCTTTTTTGGAATAGCATGTAAAGCTGCCCATATAGCATTTACTTACAAAGTTCTTTTTCGAATATAAATGCGAATGTCTTCAAGAAATCCATTTAAATGATCTTTGAAAAATTGTCTGAAACATATACCCCAATTGCATGAGGGCTATTTTACACTTACATCGAAAATCTGAAAAGAAGTCAGATAAAAAGTGTGGCATGTGACCTTCTTCCAAACTGTGAAGGGGTAAGGTTGATGTATTCACAGATACTTAAGAGAATCGGGTTTCAAATATTTGACGCTGCGGTCCTCTTATTGAAACTTTGCCACCAGACTATTGTAGCCACATCTCTTATTTTCAGAAATTCCGCCCTCTTGATTGCGATGAATCACCTTTTAAAGACTGAAATGAGATAGAATTGAAATTGTTGTAAGATAGGAATTATTTTGAATACTATCAAAACTGAATTACCCAACAAAAAAATCATTTCAGTAGAAATTCTTAACTAACTAATGCGTTTTTAACTATCTAAAATTTCAGTAACAGACGTGTTCCCCTCTTTACTTAGTTTTCTTTGTAACCTATAGGTAAAATCTCTATTTCGAGAAAAGGTTCTAAGTTCGAAATCTTATCCTACCTGTGATTCAGTATGTATGTAGATCCATTATGCTCTAATTCTGAGTTAAACTTCATCTTGCTAATATGGCATTGAAATTTGGAGAAGGATCTTCCGATTCTGTCTTTTGCCCTCGTCTTCTGACTACAGTTTAAAATTATTAATCATTTCAAACTATTCTCGTGTTTCTTCGAAATGGGGTGTTTAATATAGCTTAACTAAATTAAAAATATCTTCGTGTTTTATATCTTCTCTAATAAGTTTCTCTCGTTTTTTTTTTTTTTTTCACTTTTGATTTCTTCTTCATTCCTACCCCTTCTGGATATTGAATTTCTTCTGACCTTCCATTCTGATTTTCTCAAAAAATTGAATTTTTAATATTAATAATTTTTTGAAAAGAAAAAATAACAAGAGATGCTGCAGTATTTACTATCAAAAGTGAAGTATCATTATTTCATTTCTATCAATCAGCATTCTGTTAAACTCTGCTGTAATTATTTATAATTAGTCTTCAGAATGAATTGTAAAATTAGCTTCAAAATAATTAATGCTGTATTTATAGCATTTCTTGCATTATGAGTATAAAGAAATTCAACCAGTAATTTAATCAATTTTCTGAATATATTCTCTAAAATAGTTTCTTTTTTAATGTTCCTTAAATACCGAGAATAATGCTTTCTAACTCAAATATTGCTCTGAGAAATAATTCTGTTATAATTTCAAAATTTATGCGAAATTGTTGTAGTCTATGTTACGTATATGCTTAAAAGCCAATTACTATTATGAGACACACCGTATGGGACCTCAAGATCTCATAGAATCCGGTTGTTATCTTCTATTTTATCTGTTTATTTCGTTTTTATGCTTTTACTTTATTTGGTCATTACTTTATAGTTGATTGCTGAAAAGAAGTATTTGCTAACATCTGATAAATAGTTTGAAACTGCATTTAGAAAACTATTTTGTTATCTGCATTTAGTACGCAATCCAGGAGAAACTTCTCGTTTTATTTTATTTGTCAATGGAAGAATCAGTTGAATGACAACTTGATAGAATTGACAGATGAGTTCTGGGACATCTGAATAGTTTGATTGACAACTATTTCGTTTTCTGAATAGGCTGGCTATACCATTTGTGAGAATTCACTTTATTATTGAGCTCTTGTCAAATTATTTTGCAAAACATTCATCAATTCATAGATGCCTTCTTAAAAAAAACTGTAACACTAAATTCGAATTATTTTAAGGTCTAACATTGTTTTTATTGCAGTTGGTATGTGTTATCAGGATTCAACTTACTAGATTATCTAATTTAAATACTTGCATTATCTTCGCGAAACAATGACGAATATTTTTCAAAATAAATTTACTCGCAATCTATTGTTTAAATAACGACACAGAATGCTGAAAATCGTTAAATTAGCGTTCCCATGTATACTGCTTTTACTACCACTTAGTATCACTGCAATTCTGCTTCAGAAAATGATTTTGTAACAGAACTCATGCAATAACAGCTAGACTTTCCTCTTATCTACGCTCAGTATGAATAAAAAATATTAAGTAATGCTGCTCCGTTTGCATCCTACATGGATTTTCATTCGTTAAACCGACTTGAGCTCAGCTGCTTTACCCACATCTTGCAAGAGTTTATTTTGAAAATAAATGCTCAACGCGTTTTACTAATTCAAAATGACAATCACGAGTAGTAGAGAACCCACTTACTCTTTTTTCCTTCTACAATTCTATTGAAAAAGAAGAAACCCATGTTTGTGACCTTGATTCTTCTGTGAGACAGCTATTTCAGTTTTCCTTTTTCTTATCGAGGAAATCGGTGAAAGGTTTCGGGGCATGGATTTCAAACCGAAATTATTGTAAAGGATGAAAGGATTAGTAACACAAGGTGAATAGAAGTCGATTAAGAGGAAATGCTTATAATGAAAGTAAAATCACATGTATACAATTTTTCTTTTCGACTGTCTGATTTCACGTGTGTGAAAACGAGAATTTTTAATCATTGTCTTAATTCTGCATTTTCAGACTTGTGATGTGATTTCCTTTCAGTTTGGAAAGATACTTCAGACATGATTTTTATATAGATCAACATGACTATAGAATAGTTTCATTTTATTTTGACTATGGATGTTCGGAATTGATTTGCTATTATTGATTTCATTTCCTATGGTTGTCTAATCTCACATGTAGAAACACGAGAATTTACTTAATAAAGCATTGATGGATATTTTGAATGCTGCACGATATTGTGAGAAGGTCGTAGCAATATTGTAGAGCATTCTATGTATTGTTTTGTCTGGCTTTTTTTTAAAAAAATTTTCATCTCTCTTTTATTTTGATTTTGTAATTCGAAATGACAATGAAGTAATTTCTTTTTTCTATCAATTCAAAACAAATTGCTTCTTTATCTCCCCTTTGATTCTGTTTTTCAAAATAGAGATATATCCTTTTCGTCAAGTTCGAAAATATTTTTTAAGTATTTTTAGAAATAAATCGGTTGCACATTTCCAATTTAATTTCAACTTCAATTTTGTAAAAAGCAGTTGAAATTTGTTTGATATTTCGATTTATCAGAAAAAAAAAATGTTACGAATTTGAAAAACTTTTTCCTTGTGTCTACTTTTTAAAACCAAATGTTTGTGCGCATATCATAATAGAAAAAATAATGATACTTTATTTCTTCCTATCTTTTTGTACGAAAAAAATTAAGAGTTTTTAATTTCCCGTATACGTAGTATAGAGAATATATATAGTAATCGTCGAAAAATTCGAACTCAAGAATTTGACGAATCGCCACGTTTTCGAACTCCCCGAGTTCGAAAAAGACATTTTTGGGAAATGCTTGTCCGCCTGTCTGTCTATCTGTGACAAAGATAATTAAAAAACTCTTTAAGCTAGATGGATGAAATTTGGTATACGATCTTTACACCAAATGTGTAAATTTATTTCAAATTTTGAACAAAATACATTCAGAGGAAATCTATCCGGCTGTTCGAATATAAATTAACATAATAACTACAAAACGAAGAAGCGATTATTATATCATTCGATGTAATAAATCGAAAAAGAAAGAAAGAAAACCAGTGGGAGTAACTGGCCTCCCGCTGGTTTAAGCGAGATAAAGCAATGACTTAAATAAATCGAATTTGATATGTGTTTTTGGGACTAAAAGTATAGTTCTGTGTCAAATGTTTGTTTCAATAGGCTGGGAAAAATACGTCCGTGACACAAATTCGAATTTCGGATACTATCAACTGCATGCCAGAGATTAATCACTAAATAACTCGCCAAGGATGATACAACAGATTCAGTAAAAATGTAAAATTGACGCCAAAGATTAATATTTCATAACTATACTACGCTAGTGCCATGCAAAGTGTTCTCTGGTATAACACTTTTATTAGAAAGTATGCTGGAAAGTTATAGAGTGGCCACTCCCGCTGGTTTTCTTTGTTTATTTTCTCGATTTATCTCGAATGATAATTTTCAGAAATACCGCAAAGAATAATTGGATTATCAAATATAATGTTTCTATATTGGGCTTAAGTTGAAACATTTATTCTTAAAGCAAAAATAATGATGTTAACAAACAGTACTTATTAATTTCTCGTATATGAAGTTTACAAGGAAAAAATATTTTAATCGTCTTAAAAAAAAATCGGAGTCAGAACATTTAACCAGTCTTTATGTTTCAAACTCCCCAAATTCGAGAAATGTATTGCTAGAATTATGTCTGTTCTGGCTGTTTGTAAACACGATAGTTCAAAAAAGTTTTGAGCTAGACGGATGAAATTTGGTTCATTTATTTTACACAAATTTTGCAGATTTCTATGAAATTCATTCTGAAAAAGTTTGTTCAATATAAGTAAAAATGATAAATACAAAACTTTAAGAAATCCATTGAAGAAGCGGTTAAGAGCCGAAATAACCAGATTTTGGTGCACTTACAGCCCACTGGAATCAAATGTTCTCCCGATGGTAGGTGCGATAGTTTGGGGGAAGACTGCTGGCTTGATTGTCGTCTTTGTCATCTTATTATAATCCAGAATTACAATTATAAAAAATAAAGTCTCGAAACAGTTTTCATGTTGCCTCTAAATGGAATTTAAGTATAACTTTGATTCAACTTTAATTTTATTTATATTTGCTAATTATTAAAACTATAAATTTGAACCAAATATTTTAAATAGGTTCTATCATCTTTCTTTTTTGAGAAAAATTCGATATGGTCAAAATTAATTTTCCAAATAAACTACAATAATTAAACTACTTAAGTATGTTTAAATCTGTGTCTGCGAGAGAAATATTATTTTATTTTGAATAAGCAGTTATTTTTGAATATACAAGTACTAATGTTTTGAAAGGATATTATTTGTAGTGAGCGATGGGCAGTGCTTATTTAAATATGTATGTACAAACAAAATATTAAATATGTATGTAAAATCGAAAGCAAATTTAACACTTTTAATGACTCCCAAGAATCTTTAAAATAAATTAACTAAACTAAGAAATCGATTTATAGTTTATTTCTGGCTTAGAAAGGAAACACCTACAATAATGAAAATAATTAAAGTTCAATGAAAAGAAAATAAGCTCTCATATTTTTGGGCCGAAAAGCTCTAGATTCGAATCCTGACTCAACCAAAATTTTCCCATACATTTGAACCTGGTAACGTGAAATTAGATATTAATGATCTGTTGGTGTAGCATAGGATTCTCCTAGTTAAAGAGTGCCATCATCCTTGTCATCTGGCCACGGCTCAAAATTGTGAAGGCTTTGTCAAAAATAGTTTTCGTTTTGCTTCAAAATAAACATTAATATAAGTAAACTAAATTGGATCATTAAATTTATAGATCCAAAATAGCATAGAATGTGTTATTATATTGTTTCGCATTCAAAATTTTGAAAAAGGTCACGCAGGTATCGTTTTTGCTAATAAGGGATGGTATGTTTTACAAGTGCGTATTTTTTCTTCCTGTGACTTCTATTGCCGATGAAAAGATTTTTTCAGTGTATACACCCTATGACAAACACATTACGAAAGCGCAATTTTATGTATGCAAGTTTAATTCGATATTTATAGTATAAGAAGAAAAATTGTGGACATAAATTTATTGATTAGTTATATTTCTGATTACTGTTCAGAAATATAAATAGTACTTCAGATTCATTTGAATATTTTGCTCATAAAATAAACGTTACGATGGTAACATTAAGGCAACAATTTCAATGTTACACTCAGATTACAGGCATGATTTTACATTTAAATACTCATTTAAAAAATTAATTGAATATCTTATTTTTGACGAAGCTAAGAATTTTAAAAGAAAGGTTTTTTTAAATATAAATATGTGTATAATTTATTATGTGCACGTTATTGCGGCTGTATAATTAACTGAAAGACGTGGTATTTCAGAAACTTTTTCGCATACTCTAAAATGTTTTTCTGCCCTTTCCCTGCATAAAATTGTGGTGCTTGGACGTGGCCGTCAATGCACGAGTGCTTAGATATTTATTTTGAGAACTCCGCACATGAGAGTTTTGTGCTTCGTAGTAAAGAAAGCCGAATATATATTTTAGGCTCCATTTTTTTTTTAATTTGTTGAAACCAAAATTTTACAGAAAACTATAATTTAAATTACAAGATCACATACTATATTTCATTTATTGAAGTCGATGCGTTTTTAAGTCATCCTGTTCACATGCATGCGAAAGTACAAACTAATTGAAGATTGAATTCAAAATTTTGTAAAAATACTTTAAATGTTAAAAAAAGTATAGCACATTTCATTTTTATTAGTAATTTTCTTTACATAGATGCGAATATACAAACAGATAGACTGTCAAATTCTTGAAGGATTTGGTTTAAAATTTGATACAGATATGCACTATAAATATTAAATCTTATGTTTCAAATTTTAACGATTTATGTCTTTACTATTTGTATTCGGACAACCAGAATGGATTTCTTCAAAATTTAATGAAGATCTACAAATTTGGTGTAAAGGCAACATACCAAATTTCGCCCATTTAGATCAAAACGTTATTGTGTTCACAAATAGACATAGTTTCAAAAATGTATCTCTTGGACTTAAAGAGGTCTAAAACATGAAAACTCGTTAAAATCTCGCATTCGAATTTTTTGACGATGTAATATTTTTTCTTTGTTGTACTTTATATACAAAAAAATAAAAATTAATTTAAAAACAATATTTAAGTGGAAAATTTCAGGTGCTCTGAATGTCAAATTTGGAGCATTGTTGCCTGACATTGTTTTAATTCCTATATTGTATGCTCTTAATTTACTTTCGATTTTAACAATGATGCACCCAAAAATTAATGTATTGCATCAAACGTGTGTATAAAAAAGTATCTAAAACAATGAAAGGTTTTTTTTTTTAAATACTTTAAAAATAAAAATTAGAGAATAATTGTTTAGAAATAAAATTGGTAACACCAAGCTAATTTTTTTGAATTTTAAAGGGATATTAAATAAATTTATGCGATAGCATACTATAAAGATATGTAACAGAAACGATAATTTCTAGATTAATTGTAAATTAAAAAATCCTTCTTCCACAGCTACTTACTATGCAAGAAATAACTATATGCCAAATTTGTTAGCTCTAGGTTCAAATGTCTGCCGTAAAAAGCGTTTTGCGTGCTTTTTAATTGTACATTTTCAATTCACAAATAGATTCCAGCACATCATATTAAAAAGCAACTTTTTTAAGCTTTATTTGTGTTATTCGGCATAAATATGTGTTATTTGAAAACAATTCATGAAGCATTTGAATATGCATACGGCAATACTTGCGACCAACGCACTTTAAAAAACAGAATGCCTATTATTTATGTCTTTAACGAAAGATATCCAGATTACCAAAAAAAAATAATCAAGAAATCTATCGACCATAATATTTTAAGATTGTTGTATGCGTTCTTTTAGCAAAACAAAAAAAAAAATGCTAAGTTCTGCTCTTAACAGCATATATTAATAATTTTCGAAATAAAGAAATGTGCATTCCGTAAATCAAAATCATTCGCTTGTTCGGATGGTTCTGTTTCACAATTTTCGTCTGCTATTCTTATTGAAAAGATCACGTGATTGAATGCCGGATAACATCTGCACTTTGTTCCTTTCTGTGTAAACACAGAGTTCGGATTAGAATTATCAAAATGATATGATTACACTTGTCTAATTTTCTTTGGGGTGTCGATACTTGTAAGGTATAGAATCTGAAAAGTTTGACAGGTTTAAAGACAAGTAAGTCATTAAATGACTTCACAATTTTATAACAATTTATGGATGCACCGTGCTTTTGTTTACATTTCATGGTTTGTGTTTAACTTTTGTGTTTGCTTTCTTGGTGATAAATTTTGTACGATAGTTTCACGTGAAATTTTTATTCTTCTTTCATTCATCCGTTGTTATTTTAAAAACATCAATTTTTACTAAATTAGTAAATATTTGTTAACCTGCTTGTCTTTTCTAAGTTGGGCAAAACATTTGTACAAATTCTTTTTCTCGTTATGATAGTCCTTTTCAGAATTATTGAAAAGGATTAAAATACAACTGTTCATCACATTTTGTATTATTTTATTATTTTTAATATAAAATTATTTGTTTTTAAATTAAAAGTTTGTGATAATTTCAGGTGTAACGGTCTCTCTCGCTACCTCAACAAAAAAATGCCTTCCTTTGAATACGGAAAAGTAAGTATATTATTCTTAGTTATTTGGATACGTCTGTTACTAATTTTTCTATTAGTAAGCCAATATATATATGTTTAAATAAAAGTTCTCTAAACTATCAATATCTTTTTTCGTTCGTAATTTTTCTATTTTTCCTTAATATTTTTTTATATTGAATTCTGAAAAAAATTACTTAATTAGAAAAATATTCTTTATTTATGGCCAATTTGTTTTTTATAGTTAAGAAAGGTCAATTTGTTTGTTAAACATTATGAGTTTAGTAAAATTGCATAAAAGTTTGAAGGGAAAAGGTATTTTTTACTGAAAGCATTAGTTAATTTATAGTCACTTTATTTTTTTGTGATTAGGAAATAATATTTTTTGAGTTTTAGAATGTTGCTTATTATGCAAATCTGGTATGAATATGGAAATTTCAAATTGTCTGTAAAATATTATACATTTTCTATGGTAGATTGACAAACATTCATTTATGGATGAAATGTTTTTCAAGACTTGTGTTTTGTGGGGTTATGTGAATCAAAAGTAGAATATGTTGCTTGAAGATCTGCTCCATTCTTCGTTACTAATTTCTTACTATTTTGGATTCTTTATTTATTGCCTTAATAGTTGCAGTAATAATAATAATTTTTATAAATGATCAAATTAAATTTATATGGCACCCACATCTTCTGTGCCTTCATTCAATCTGATTTAAATTATTGTGCGTAATAGATATGGCTAACTTCAGTCACAGCTCTGATTAATTTTACTTTAAATTTTATGTTAATACTAAATTTTCATGTAAGTAATGCTTTTTTTTTTAATTCAAACCTGTAAAAAAATGAATATTTATGTATTATGTGAATTACTTTGAATTTTTTAAAGTTAATTTACTTTGTCTCGTGTACTCCTATTAATGATTGCACGGAGCATTTTTGTAAATGTTTTCAAGAAAAAAAATAATAAATAGATAATAAATTGCATTTGGTGACTAGTAATTTTGCTGGGAATATTTGTTATATTTAATTTCTGTTAAATATCTAATGACGTGTTCTGTTCGTTACTTTTTCAATAAAGTAATTTTAAGTTTCAAATTGAGTTAGACATTAAATCATGTTATTATAACACCCTTACACTTTTTTTTTCTTTTATGCATAAACATCTGTAATGGAGTTTCACGATATCATAGTGTCATTAAAAATATAAATATCTGGGTAACCTACTAATTGTAATTTGCCCTTCATATAGCTGGGACTTCTCTTTCATATTCTCATTCAAACTATACATTCAAACTATACATTAATAAACATAATCTTTCTTTCTTAGCTTTCAACAATGGTAAAAAATTATGCAATTAAATAGTTGATGAAACAGTGAATCTAGATGCAACAATAAAATGTATTGTTGAATGTTAGACAAAAAAAAATGTTTTTTTAAAAATTGCCAAAATTTGGGAACAAATTATGCAACTAGTAAGTTATTACCATTATGAGCTAATTTAGTAACTTTTATTAATTGTATAGAAATATTTTTTACATTAATATTGTCAGAGTTATTGTAGAGAAATTTCAAAATTTCTCTTAATTTTTAATTGATTAAATTTTAAAAAATATATATAATTGCTCATGTGGTACATTCTCACTTTCCAAATTTCACTTGTACCAAATTGGCAACAACAAATGGTCTGCCTTGCAAAGTATTAGCACAATCACATTGTCATTTATTATTAGTAGGATATAAGTAAATATTTTATATAATAAAATTTTGTTTACTAAGTGCGAAATTCTAGACACAAAATTATTTCGTGTTGATTAAAAACAGAATATCTATGAAACAAAGTGCTTTTTTATTGTATGTGTGTTTTATTCTTCTTTATTGACTACTGCATTTTTTATTTGTCAGATCCTTCAGAAGGCTCGCAATGCCTTCAAAGGTGGAATAACAAAGAATATTGACTTTCGTATTCAGCAGTTAAATAACATGTATCGGATGTTAACTGAAAATGAAAAACAGCTTAATTTAGCTGTTGAACAAGATTTATCAAAGGTACTTTTTATATTCATTTTTCTTTTAGAATTTAGTAAAGTAGAGATTTAACATGGTCTTTTTTCTTTTTCTTTTTTTTTGACATAATTTATGTTTTCATTCTTTTTTATTGTTAGTGATTTTTGTCCCCCCCCCCCGAAAAAATCATAATTGGCATTTTATCCAATTTTTATCTTTTCTCCTATATATTTTGCTACGTATCTTTAGAAACAAGCTGGTGCGCTAGAAATATTGGTTATATTAAATTAAAATTAAATTATTTGGATATAGCTTCATAGCAATGGCTATATGGCATCAATATAGTGATAGCTTCATAGCTATATATATATAATGTTCCGAATTTCATAGCTGTATGGTTTGAGTTGCAGAGTGTTAAGACACACACATTCATCTTTATTGTTAATAGAAATTTTTGAAATGCTCATTTAAATTTATATTTCTTATTATTTAATTTAAAAAATTCATAATTTAGTCAAAAGATATTTTTCAAATATATTCATAGTATTCTTATTGTAGATATTTTCAATTTTGTTCAGTTCAGTTCAAATGTTATGAGTATTTCCCATTAAAAAAATTAGCATGTTTGGCTTCATTCTTATCATTATTTGCCATTTATATGCCTATTATTATTTTCATTTATGCTTTATATATTTATTGTTTTTATGTAAACTAAATTAATTGCTTTTAATATTTTGGATTACTTACATTTATTCTTTAAATAGTAATATTCCATTTTTTTTGGTGCATTCTAATGTATTTTTTCCTTACTTTTTGGTAAACATGATGAATTTTGTGAATAGTTATTTAAATTTGTAAATGTATCGAAATATTTCTGAAAAAGTAAAAACTTATGTTTGGATGTTTTTATTTGAGCTGCATGTAATTAAACTGCAAGTGACATGGAGAGATTTACTATAATTTTATTATTAATACTAAGAATGGGTTACATTGTGAAAAATATTTTTTCCTGATTTATACAACGGTTTTTAGAGTTGATTTCACTTAATATCAGAAGAACAATAAGATACTTCTGGATAATTCCTATTGAAAAATAAATTTTTATTTTTGTAAGAAAGTGATTACTAACTGTACACAACATAAACCCAAAAATCTCCATCCTAGAAATTTTTAAAATTTTAGTCGATTTTCTATATTGTGAAATCATTTATAGGATTTCATATTTATTCCAAACAAATGATACAAATATTACTTATCAGCATATACTTAAATGAAATAACTTATTAAATGCATTAAATATATTACTAATGTGTTTATTTCAGCCTCATCAAGAAGCATCCATTTATGAAATTGAATTTGTATTGAATGACATAAGATGTATGAAACAAAATATACGCAACTGGGTGAAATCAACTTCTGTAAGTGTATGCATAGGTATTCTTTGACATTCATTGCACTTTCATTTCAGTACAAATACTGTATTATCAATTTGATCTTTTCAGTAATTTTGTTAAGTATTTGTTTTTGATGTTTGCTTTTAAATGTTAAAGGATTTAGTTTTTAAGAAAGAAATGAAATTTTTGCTTTAAGAAAATTTACATTATTATTCCTTATGGTAATGTTGTTAAATATCATTTTATAAGAAAAATGAATAGAATTCCAGGAAAATGAGAATGCGTAATTCTTTTAGATTAGTTTTTGTGAAAATCGTTTAACGTGAAAATAATTGTGTTGCTTTTCTTATTTATTCATTAATGCAAAAAAAACATATTTATTCACTTTCTATTCAATGAATAAGGTTATTGTTTTTGAATATATGCTATTCATTTCTTCTCATAAAATATAGTTTTGCCTTGTGAAATATTTCAAAATTTAAAGCTAGTGGCTAAGGATATATTTTAATATGTTTTCTGTATTCACTCGTAGCATCTTCATCACCTGTTCATTTTCATCCAAAATATATTAAGACTTTAAAATATGAAAAACAAATATTTATTATAAATAGAGCAAAATTTAAATTTAAATTAGCCTTTCAGCAAATTTTAAGAAATATTTCTTATCATTATGATTTTCTTAATTGTTTTTGCAAGCAATTACTGAAGAATTTGAGAACTGACATTTTATGTATGCTAATCAATATTTTTCTATGTGACTTTATTTTTTCCACAATTTAAATATTTCTATATATTTCTTGATATATTTTTTATCAAAGTAATTTCCTGAGATTTGTACTGAAAAATTTCTTGATCTAACTTTCATTAATATATTAAAATTGCTCTTTGTGTAAAATTTGTTAATTTTCAAAACATAATTTCAGGCAGAGAAAAACTTTATTACACTTCTAGATGAAACATTTGTTAAGCCTGAACCATATGGAGTTGTTTTGGTTCTTGGAGCGTGGAACTACCCTATTCAACTGTCATTGTGTCCTATGATTGGTGCAATTACAGCCGGAAATTGTTGCATATTAAAACCATCAGAATTGGCTCCTAAAAGTGCTGAACTATTGAAAACTCTCATACCCAGATATTTGGATCCTGTAAGTATTTTGTTAATTTTTATCCTGATGAATATATGATTAATTTTATTTTCATAAAATAATAACTACATAAATTCAATAACAAAGCATATATGATAAATGTTTTCAACTTTTGCTTCATATATTTTTAACCTTTTCTTTGCAAACTGAACAGACTTTGTGTGTCAGTTGAATTTTTTTTTTTCACTTATATTCAAAATTGATAAAACTCATGTTCCCCCTAATTGATTTAAGCTTAATTGCTTCATCCTATTCAATCACCTAAATGGGTGAACAATAAATTGATAATTAATTAGAGAATTCTACTATAGTAACCTCTTAATGGTTCAAAATAGTTTATATACCTTATCCATCCATACCATACCATACCATACCATATTAGAAAAAGGAGAGGATAAAGCACTTGCTGCTTTTTTGTTTTTCCTCAGATTCCACTTTTTAAGAAGTTATTTTCAATTTAATTTAAACACTTTGTGTTTACAATTTCTCTTCACCTTTTTGCTTTATCAGTATATAATAAAAATTGTTAAGTATGAAAAACATCGGTTTGTGTGACCCAAATTGTGGGTTGAATATGCAACTTCTAATTCAATATAACTTATAAACCTTAGAAAATATATGATCTAATATATTTCTGAGAAAAAATGTTTGAAAATTATGTTTAAACTTTCCCTTTTCTATCTAAAATAGACCCTGAGATGATAATTGTGAGTTCTTTAGTCAATAAAATCTTTGAATATTATATGAGTAGATTGAAAAATATAAAAAGACTAATTGACTTGAAACCAGTATCAAGTAAAATGGGCAAAAGTGTTATTACAAATCTTCTCATTAAAAAAAAAAAAAATTTTTTTTCTTATTAGAAGTATTTCTTATTTCTTTACCTTCTCTTATTCTTAAGTCTTAAGCATTTAGTGCATATATACTTTTTTTTCTGATTGTGACCTTTTTTACTTATTTTTACCATTTGTGTTTTTAATTTAACACTTTAAATCATAACATATGATTTATAATAGTTTTCCAATATTTTATTTAACTTGAATCGTGTTTTTAAAGATATAATTTTATGAATTTAATATTCTTCATTCATTCTTTTTGATGTATCAGAATTTTGCAATTTTGTACACTTATATGTTCACAATAAAAAGGAACTATTTTCTATATATTATTATTCAGTTAATTAATTTAATTACATTTTGATACCATACAAATGATATTGCCTAACAGTGCCTTTTGAAAAAGACTTGTTTACTACTTTTCATAATATTTATTATAATGAATTATAAATTAGACTGAAAAGAAGAACAAATATTTAAAATCAGAAAGGCAAACATTCTAATTTGTAGCACACTAATAAAAGTATGTTTTTAATGACATTTTACTAATTAATTCTTAATTTTGATTTTGTATTTCTTATATATTACAGTTTTTATCATGTATTTTACTTGTGAACTGATAACTTTAAAACTCTTTTTTTTTTAAAGTATGTTTCCTTGCCTAAGTTATCAATAGTTTTGTATGTCTTTATTTTGTATTTTAATAGTTTTTTTGTTTGGCACTACACAGTCAACTCACTAATAAATGTTTTCTTCCTTTTTTTTTTTTTTTTTTTTTTCATACACAGGAATGTTATCATGTCATAAATGGTGGTCCGGAAGAAACTACCGAACTATTAAAGGAACAATTTGATTATATATTTTACACTGGTTCCACTCGTGTTGGACAGCTTGTGAGAGAAGCTGCAAATAAACATCTTACACCTGTCACGTTAGAGTTGGGTGGAAAATCGTGAGTAGATGCAGCATTTATTTGTATAAGAAACATTCTAATCTTTACATTTTGTTTTTTGAAAAATCAGCAAAGGCTGGCATATTGTGTCTGTTCTTTTATTTTGTAACAAAATAATTCATGTATTTTTTACCTGTTTCTATATGTCATTTGAAAACTTTTCCAGAGCCTTTTAACTCTGAATTTGCTGAAATTTTTATTAAATTCAACTAAAACATAAATAGTCTTCTTTATCAATAATATGACTTAATGGATCTACTTTTTGAATTTCATATAATTAGCAATCCCATTAAAAAATGAATTTTAATCATTTGTGAATAAAATTTAATATATTCATTTTTTTTTTTCTTTTCTTTCCATTAATTTTATTTCTATAATTGTCTTCATTGAAGCGCTGCTATAACTACAATATTGCTATATATTTGTTTCAGTTGCTTTATATAGGTAAAAGAATATTAGCTTAATTTTTTTATAGCATAAATATAGAAGTACTGGAAACTCCTAATTTAATCTTTCCTTTTTATCTTTAAATATCCTCATAATTTATGAATATTCTGTAACTAAATATTACTATTTAGTATTATTTAAACAACTATTATTCTTGAGAAAAAAATATTTTGCAAGTTTTTAACGATATATTTGATCACTAGAAATCAAAATGGACATGCATTTGTAGATAAATGATTCATGATGTATTCATACAGCAACAAAGCATAAAGATATTTTACTTTGTTAAGTCAGGTGAAAAAATATTATTTAATATCAGGATTTTTCATGGAAAATCCATTTCATTTTTATATTTGCATATGTTTTCTGAGATTTTACAGTTTAAAATTATCATGGATTAATATTATTTATTTGCATGGATACTTAACATTATTTTGATATACAAATTATTTACTTAAACAAGAAACTAGCAATTGTTTTTGGAGTTAAGCAGTTTTTGAAAAATTTTTCTTCAATAATGATGTATTTATTATTCGATGCTTATATTCTAACCATTTGATTTTAAGAATATCTTTTATGATTTTCTTTGAATGTAGAAAAAGATAAACTAATATTTGTTTAATTCGAATCCTTATTTTTACAGTCCGGTATATATGGATGACACTGTAAATCTAGAAGTTGCATGCAGAAGATTATTATGGGGAAAGTGTATAAATGCAGGCCAAACTTGTGTAGCACCTGATTATTTGATGTGCACTAAAGAACTCCAAGAAAAACTGATTCCTGTAATGAAAAAGGTTTTAAAGGAATATTTTGGAGAAGATCCCAAGAAGTCACCTGATTTTGGTAGAATCCTAAACAACAAGCATTTTAAGTTAGTATTATGAAGGCAACAAAGCTTTTTTTCCCTTTCAAAATGTCAAATAATACTGATGTACATAAAATATAATGGCAAATTCTATACTATTTGATTTGAAATCAGCAATATTGGTTTGAAAATGCCACTGTAATTATAACTCTTATTAAAATGTTATCTTTATAGTTTTCTTTAATGATAAATACTATATATTAAAAGATTAGAAGAAGAAATAAAAATTGTTGTACAATTTTTATTGGTTGAATTCTTTAAAAAGAGGCATTCTTTTTTTTCCTATATAGAATAATATAAATAAAGTCATTATTGTTGATTCCAATTTAAATTATTTTAATGTTTTAATGATGAAATTTAGGAAATTAAACCAATTAATTAAAGATTATAAGAAGCAAAAGAGAGCGAATGGATACATATTTTTTTTTTTTGGGGGGGGGACCCTCAAACTAATTGCAATGCAAAAATTGTTTAATTTTTGAGAAACTCAATGCAAAATTTTTAAAAAGATCATTACAGACATCATCTTTTATTCATGCCAAATGATGCACATAATAATATTGTTTATTTAATGGTTTAAACTAAAAGTTAAACTGTTATTTTTTGCTATATTGTAGGTAAATTTGTGGATATTAATACAAATTTAAAATACTTAATAAACTACATTTTTTTTTGTTACATTCAAAAAATAATTGGAAAATACATTGATGTATTTTTAATCTTTTCTAATATATTTTGAAAATGTCTAAAATATTCTTCTCTCTTTTTTTTTTCTTCTTATATTAGCCGATTGTTATCATTAATGAAAAAAGGCACAATTGTTATTGGAGGTGATCATGATGAAGATACAAATTATATTGCACCAACTGTCATCACTAATGTTTCACCTTCGGATCCTATTATGCAAGAAGAGGTTTGAAACTTTTATGTGTCAGCTTTATAAAGTTTATAAAAAAAATTAAGTTTTTAAAAATATTTCCATGATTTAAATTCTGGTACATTTATGATCATTTTTGAGTTATAGTAACTATGCACAAAAGTTGCTTAGCAATATATATATATATAAATAATAATTTGGTTCTGAACTCTTAGAATTTGATTTCTGTTAAATTTAATGTTAGAAAAATATTATGGTCTTTTTTTAAGTTAAAGAAACATTTCTATTTGAAGACAAATTTTCAATATATGTATTTTTTTCTTGTATTTTTAAAACACAATTTGAAATAACATTGAATTATTTCTGATATTATGTAAATATTTATAATGTTTAGATATTTGGGCCTCTTTGTCCAATTATTACTGTTGATGGTCCTGATGATGCTATAGATATAATAAATAGCAAGTAAGTTTCATTTTTTTTAACTCAAAAAGAAAATTCATTAAGCTGACTAATAAATGATAAATGTTTATTTATTCTCCATCAGTTAACTTAGACTTCTTACAAAACTTCAGTAGATTTTTTAAATTATTTTTTATAATTGCATTAAATTATTATAATAAAATTGCACATCATGTATTTGCATGTTTTATGTTTAATTATATATGCAATTAGATAATACCACATCTTTTTCAAAATTGATAATACTTGAAATAGATTACTTATATACATCAAATTAAACATTTTATTGTTATTGATACAAATCTTAATTACGTCACTAAAGGAATCTAAATAATTTACAAATATTTTTAATGCTTAAATAATAAGATAATACATGATAAACTTTTTACTCTAAAGTGTAATTTTTCTTTTATACATATAACTCTCTCCTCCACTTCCTGATTATTAGAGAAAATTACATCATTTAAGTTAATATATATTTGGAATTTTAAGTTATATTCTATTCAATTCTTTAAAATATTTCTTTATTTTGTTTGTAGGGATAAACCTTTGACATTGAATGTTTATTCTAAGAAAAATAGTGTGATCAAAAAGTTTTTAGACAACACATCCAGTGGAAGTGTCTGTGTCAATGATTCAATTGTAAACCTTTCAAGTAAGAATTTTTTGTTTTTTGTAAAAATAGATATAAATTCCAAAAAAATATATAGTTTCTGTGTGTGTGTGTTTTTTTTTCCATTAAAGTCCCAATTAACATTTTAAAATTTTAATGATTTACATTTTATTATTATATAGCTAATAATTTACTTTTTAATTTATTTAGTTGATGCCTTACCATTTGGAGGAGTTGGAAAAAGTGGTATAGGTGCTTATCATGGAAAATATTCATTCGATACTTTCTCTCACAAGAAAGCAGTCCTTGTTCGAAACTATGCAATGATTGGTGAAAAACTTGGAGAGTAAGATGTTACTTATTATTCATATTATCTGGTTTTGCTTTCTGGTATATAAAATCCAGTGAAAGCATTATAATTGTCAAAACATTGAACTATGAAATTTTAATGAGTCCATTATTTAAGAATTATTTTAAAAAAAATAAAGAAAAAGTTGAATTGAAAAATAGACTGGTATGTCATTAATGTATTTATGCTCGCATCACGAAAAAGCCACAACAAAAAATTTGTATTTGTCTTAACATGAAAATTATGGACACATGCAAAATTTTTGTAAATAAATCCATCAATTAGAAGATTGGCCATTTTTATATATGTGAGCAATAATTCAAAATCTTAATGAGCTACTGAAATATCACATGCAATCCTTACACCAAAATTGCAGATTTGCATAAGTTTTGAACCAAATTTTAGAAGAAAAGAGAAGCTTAGTAGAGAAGTGTTTGTTATTGTAATTCATACATAAAACATTCTGGATATATTTATTAGTACCATATCATTTTTTATTCATACCTTACTTGTATGAGTATAATGTAAAGGCCACTATGTGAAAATATTGAATATTTGTACCTATTCAGGGCTAGTTTTAAGTGATTTTTTAAAAAAAATTTTTGTGGAAATAAAGAGACTCTTCATTGTATTCATACAAATTTCATTAACTTAATTGCATATGGTTAAATAATTTTTTTCTGTTAATAGTTTCTGAAATTTTAATTGAAAAGCATTTAAAATTTCAAAATTAAAAAGCAATAGAGACAAATTCTCCAACATAAAATGTAATTTTGGATGTTTATATATATTCCTTTCAAAAATATTTGGCTGCATACCACAAGCATAATTAGTTTAGGTTATATGTTACTTTTTCAAGTGACTTTCTTCAATGAAATATGAAATTTTCTATTTTAAATAAATGATAAATGTAAAACCTTTATTCCATTAACTTCATAGCTTTAGAACATTTTTATTTAAAAGTTTTGAATTTGTTTCTCACTTTTCTCCCACTTTATCGAATTCATAAACAGTTTTATTTGTTCCGTAAAAAATGCAGAAATTTTTAAGGAAACCTCATTGGTGATGAATTTTTAATTTACATTGTCACTAATGTAAACTAAAAATGTATGTATAAATGTAATGTATTGTCACTACTGTCAATCATACATTGTTTTGGAGAGAAAAAAAATATTTTTCTATTTTTGATCAATCATACATATTCTGCGTTTATTTTAAATTATTGCATAATATATAAAAAATGATGATAAATGAAATTGTATAGGATATAAATAATACTAAACTTTAATTTTCCTTTTCATAATTGTTATTAGAAAGTAATTTAATATTATCAATTGTGTCCAACAATTTTAAGGCAAGTTAGCTAAATTGTTTTTATTTAAGTCTGCTTGTTTATTTAATTTTATTCAAATTTAATAACAATTTGAATAATAATTTTTTTAGATTTATTTTAAAAATTACATTTTGTCCCCATTTATTCTTAGTTTGTGACTTTGTGTGCTATAAAGTATACATTTATTATATTTTCCAACCTTCCTCTCAGCTTTCTTGATTCAGCTCAGATAATTTCTTCTCCATTGTGTTTTCCTTTTTTCTTACTCATTTTGATTGTATTTGAAAAGAAAAATTTCTTATTTATTTTTAGGGCTAGATATCCTCCTTATTCTCCTACTAAAGAAAAATACTTGAAGAGACTAATAAAGAGACGACAAAATCTGATTCCACCACATATGGATTATGTTGCTATGTTTGTATGTGGTTTCTTAGCTGCTGTTATTGTTCAAGCTATATTGCATGTAAGTTTTAAAAAGTTTTAACTCTAGTATAGGTATTAAGTGTGAAATTATATATAATCTATAGATAGATAGATGCTTGTAATTATCAATAAAACAAGTGGTATAAAAATCTAGATGTCATTTTTGTGCTGGATTTGATGCACAGTATGAAAGTTTTCTTTTAAATTCATTCATCATTATTCAACTAAATCATTATTCATTAAATTCATCATTATTCAACTATGCATTGTCCTAATATTTTCTTTCATTTAGAATGAAATAAAATATCTAAAAATCAGCATTGAAAAATTAACTAAAGAAAAGTACCGGGATGCATTAAAGATTTACATATCAGAAAGATTATAAAGTAGGCAGAACCATGTTAAGGTGAAAAAAAAAAATGATTTAAAGATAGGAAACTCTTTTTAAACCTCCAGATATTTGTTAGAAATTTTGTCATTACATCTACTTGAAATTTGTTTTTGCAATATTGCGACAAAACACATAGATATATTATGTTTTTCTAGCATTTAATTAATGTTTTGTAAATGCCAAAATAAATCATCATAAAGTATGGTTCATTTCAGAAAAAAAAGATGATTACTATTTGGTAAGTTCATGTGCTTTATTGCAATAAAGTACCAGAAGTTTTATTTTAAATTATTAGAAATTTATTATAAAATTAATGCATGCATATTTTATTTATTTATTTTTTGTTGCTTGTAGATTTATTAATTTAAAAGTTTCTTTCTAGCCAAATTTTCCCCAACATTTCAAATCATAATCACATTTATATAATATCATTTAGATATTTATAGCATGTTAATATTCACTGAAACTAACAACTTAAGTATAGCTCTCTAGAAAATATTCTTGCATGATTTTAAAAATAAAATTCACAAATCCTTTGTTTATTTTGATTTATTATTGGAATTTTATCTATGCAAATGCTTATTCTTCTTTCTTTTTCTTTTATACAGTTTGCCAAAATCAAGTATTTTTAATAAAGTAATTGATGGAATGCAGCCTCATTTTGACATTATTTGAATAAGTATGTTAATGTTTATATATAATGTAAAATATGTGCATGCATCCTTATTCAGTTCTGTGATATTATGTTAAAAGTGGAATCTAAACTGTCATTTTCTGACTGTCTGCACAGTGTTATAAGAGAAACATAGCACAATTATATACAATATGAAAGACTGTTACAAAATAGACATTATGTTTCACGAGAAATATATATATATATATAATATAAAATTCCACATGACATTCCACATGACCCACTTGTTAAGTGATTGTAATATATACGTTGATTTACTTTAAAAATTTAGAAAAAATCGTAAAATAGATTTCTTTAATGTATGTTATGTTCTTTGTATATATATTTTTTATGTAAAAACTTGTTTTTTCATGAAAAATGGAATTAAATTTGTTTCATTTAATAAATACAATTATATAATATGTTGCATCTTTTTTTTTTCTTGTGTGTTTGATTATTATGAATGTATTGCATGTAACTTTACTAAATCTAATTGCCCTAAGCATTTCTATTTTTAATTATACTTTATTTGTTAACAAAATGGCAGAAAACATTTGTAATAAAATTTAACTTTTCAATAGAATTCATTGTTCTCTATTTTGATAATTCAGAAAGTAGTTAAGTCTCAGTTATTTGAAATAAATTGGACTGTTGGATGGTTGTATGACTTTTGTGTACAATACACTTTGCGTACGAATCATAAAACTGTCAATCAGTTGTCTCGTTTACAATGCGGTTGTGTTACTGATAAGGGTCAGTTCTAGAAGAGGTTACAACATTTTAAATGTTATCTAAAAGTGTCAGATTTGGCGAGAGTTAGCCTGATGTTTGACACAATTTCGAATACTTAACAATACGTTCATTAATATAATTTTATGCGTTTTAATACTATAGGAGTAATTTCCACTTTGCTTTTTATGAAATATGGATTGCTTTTCAATGTATTTATTTAAAAATGTAAGATAAAAACATTGAGGAATAATATTTCTGCTCATATAAATAGTGTACCCACTTCGAAATAATAATAAGTTTTTCTCGATTTCAGATATAAATGCTTTACTTTACATAAATATAACGTTTTGCATTAAACGAAAGAGTTTGCGTTTCATTAATTTTTGATTTATTTCTTCTTCATCCGTTTATTTAACTCAATAATTGCGAACATTAAAATATGTTATTTAAATATAGGCACTTAAAAAAGTTGTTTCTTAAATATACAGTACAAGTAAATGAGATTAGTGGTATTGGAATGATTTGTAAGGAGGGAAAACTTGCAAAAGCAATTCTTGAAATTCCGTAAGTAGTAAGAAAAGCTTCCAATTACAGATGTTAAGTTTCCATGCTATATCAATTTTTAAAAAATCAGTTTCCAGAGTAGAAAGCCATTACAAATTTAAAATTTTCTGTTTGTTATCGTTGATATAATTTAAATATTGTTATATATTTTTTTTTCAATCTGTACTCTGATAAAGATAAATTATTTGTTCATTGTATGACTTTGCATTTTGTATATGAAATATTGTAAGTATACGATGCATAACATAAGCAACTTACTAAATCAGAAGTATATTAATATTTTGCTAACTGATCATTTGTATCTGCGAAAATTTGTAGGAGATATTAGCTGAATTCAAATTTAATTTTCTTCTAGTTGCACTATTTATTAAACCATAATCCAAATCTACTGTTAAAAAATAAAATAAAATTAAGAAAAATGATTTTTACATTAATATATGTAGTATATGTTCTTCAGTAACTTTAATTTTATTGAAGATCGATCTTATATTTACAATAAATCATTAAAAATAGTTTTGAATGAAGTTCTGGTAATATACTCTTCAACAATATACATCTATACCTTAATTGAAATGTTTAATGATTAGCTATGCGTTTTTTCCATATTTTAATCAATGTAATTATTTCTTATTTCAGAAGAATTCATGGCCATTTTAAACCTTCCAGGGGCCCTGAGATAATGCAAATCTCAAAGCCCTTTTTCCCTCCAAATTTTTTAATTGATTTTAATTTAATTTTTATTCAGCAATTTTAAGTAGTAAATTTGAAAACTGAAGCCGCAATATTATGTCCCTTTCTAAAAAGTCCATTTCAATATTGTACAAATAAAAAAAGTGCACAGTCAAAACATAAAATTAATTTTAAGCAAAATATCGAAAACAAAAGACAACTTTCTATAACACTCTAAAAAATATTGTAAAAGAAGGAAATACATTTTTTTAAACTGTAAAGCTCCAAATTTTTTAGAATTATAAAACAGCATAACGAATAACTTGTAAATGGTAATTAGGAATATTATTAGAATAAAATTCCAAAATTAATTTAATAAATACTTGGTTATGACTTGAATAAATTGACTGCAGGGCCGTCTGTCATAAATGAAAGTATAAAACTAAATACCTTTCTACAACTACTAAAAATTATCAAGAGCTGAGGGTAGTTTTCTTTGTTGCTTTTTTTTTAACTAATCACTCTTTTTTAAGATTTGTCATTTAATCAGACACGTCATATTTAAATACTTCTTCATCCAATTAGAATATTATGTTAACTTACCTGCATATGCATTTTACGATTAATATTTATCATAAGTATTCTTTATAAGCTTCTTATGCATTCTACTTTCAAAATTTACATCATCAATGGAAAAATAAGAGAATACAGCATTTCAAAATTATCTAAATTTGTAACAATGTCACAAAAGATAAAAGAAATCACACTAAGAATATTTTAAAATAATATTCAATACATTGCGATATTATAAAAATCATATAAATAGTAAATTCGGGAAAAGTTTAAAAAATGCTTTCTTACGTATTATTATTCCATTTTCAGTTGTAATGTTCCATTAAAATATCCTGAATTTTATTTTTAATTCATAAAATAAAATAAGGACTGATGTAGGAACTTAAATAACAAAATATCCGATAACATATGCATGCGCGCACACACACAAAGGAGGGGGAGGGGAGGGGGGAATGGAAAAAATTGACTTTAAACACAGAAGCATATACTTTAAATTTCACAGGTATTTCCAAATTTTTTGTTTAAAATTATTCAAAAATTAAAGTGTGGAATATTCAGACTTTAATCTAGAAGTTTTAAATAACAAAATAAGATTTTCTTCCAAGAATAAAAGTGAATGTATATATATGCATCTATCAATCTATTTAAAATATCGACCATTAGATGTAGAGATACTAAATTTAACACTCGTATATTTGGGAGAAAGAAATATGCAATTCAGTGCATTTAAAAATATTTATACAAAAAATAATGTTATCTCTAATGTAAATTATCTTAATATTTTTAAAACAACATTCATTTTATTGGTTTATCAGTCCTTGCGTATTTTTATTCTATAAAAAGAATACAGATCTTAGATAGCATGTATGTTTTATAGTCAAGATCTTCCGTTTATATTTACGTACGAAAAGATAAAGTTTTCATATAAACGAGAATACTAGATTTTTAAATATAAGATAAAATGTATTTTTATAACTATATCAGGCTTCTTAAGTTGTTTATTTCATGTGTATATGAATTTATTTATTTGATTACCAGATTTATCAAAAGCTTTGAAAAGATTTAATTTCAAATAGTAGCAAATTTATCAACTGTTAAATTCTCTTATTGACTTGTGTGTTATTCACGAGCTGAAATGCACATTTAAATAATCCACTTATCTTAAAACAATTGGAATCGCTTGTGATGGTAATAGTTAAGTTCAAGTGTTTCTGTTTCAGATTTTCTTTTAAACTGTATTGATTTTCATTTGAGAACTATATTTAGCATACTTTGACTGTGAATGAATAATGCAGAGAATTGATAGGATTTGCAAGTAAAAACTATTTTTGACTGTAAATTTTTAGAAAGTTATCACGGAAAAAAGTCAATATTTCTCTTAATTTTTTATTAATTAAAATTCTAATTAAAAATTCAAAAAATCACTTTCCTACCATCCAAAGTATATATTTGCCAAATTTGAAAGGCAGACGACCTGGTGTGTACAGAGCCAGTATATACATAGAGACAAAGGTTTTTTCCTTGTGTTTAAGTATCAAAATTTAGTTAAAATATCAATACATTTTCTTGCCAAATACTTTTGCCAACAGAAAACATATGTTTTAGCAAACCTAGATTAATCACTCCCTACCCCCTTTTTTTTCAAAGAGCTACGCATGATTTATTGGTCTTTTATGATCCGTACGCACATGGTTGTACGCATTTGTTCCACTACCCTGTTGGATAGTACAAAATGAAAAGGAAACATTTCCCCCCAAATTTACTTTATAGTAAATTTAATATCCTTCATAATAAAGTATTGTAATATTAAAAGAAAAATTATTTAATCAACAAACTAATCACCTAGGTCTATCTTAATAAGAAATAAAATTAACTGCATTAAATGAATCTATATAATTAGAGGTTCTTTGGTTATTTTAATTTGTGACAATAATTCATTTTCCTGCATATTGCTATTTTCTATTTTAATATCAAGCCAGTTCCTGAAGAGCATCAAGTACGAAATGAAAATAAATATATGTTATATTTTAAGGTCACTTTACTGTTATTCCAAGTTCTTCCAGTGAAATAATATTTTATATATAAAAGATTGAAAATAGCTTTCACTACCACAGCAATCTGATTTGGGGATCTCCAATAACATTAACTATATTGAAATTCAAGTGTTATGTGTTCATCTGACATGGATATTCTATAAATAACAAATTAAGTACACATTTGATAATCGGTTCACTTAGCAAAAACATAAGTACTGAGTACAATTTTCGCATTATGGCGATTTCATTTTAATGAAAGTGAAAATGATGCTAATTATAACAGAATATTGGATAATAAAGTTGTAGTGCATTTAATTTTATCATAAATGAGAATGAAATGTCTTTGTACATATATATAATTTAAATTGATAAATGGAAATAAGAATTCCTTATCTGCTGTTTCTAAATGAAAATGATTACATAATAATGTAACATGTATTAAGATTTCTAATTACATTTGTTGTAGTGCTACTAAAAGGATGCTTAAGATGGTGTAGGAAAATTTTAATATAAATTATGCATATTTTATATATTAAACTTTCATGTTGGAAAATATAGCTACAAATGGAATTATTTAGCTGTTTTTTTAATGCAAAGGGCATTTATAAACAACTTTAAATGTTTTTTCTAGACGATTTCATTCAGAACACTTCCTGGGCAGAATTCCAGGAAGTTATTTTCTACTGTTATTTATTTTGACTTAACGTGTTGTACTTTTATTCATTTAAAGTTCAATAGGCAAAGTGAAAATAATATTAAATATTGAACAGGACATATTTTGTACATTTGAAAAAAAACAAAAAAAAACAGTTAATATTTATTAATTAGAAAAATTATACATCAACTTATATATATATATATAACAGTTTTAAAATTATGAGGTCTGATTATTCAGCAGTAATTTAGACAGCTAAATAATTTATCGATGCAGTTAATAAAAAAAATATATTAGTTTTTCTTTTCAATATTAAAGAAACATTATTACAAATGCAAGACATTTATAATTTACAAACTTGAGAAAAATTAACATTTTAAGTTATCTGTGAAGAAACATTAAAAAACAAACATCTAATTTATACCATAAAAATTAGACATGCCTTCATAAAATAAAACTTGTTATGGTATTGTATTCCATATGTATTAATGAAAAAAATAAATGACAGTGTAATTTGGATTTTTAAAATAATTTCTTACTGTTTTCAGAAAAGTAAGAAAGCATATTTCATATTTTTAAAAAAATTGTGAGCAAATTATTTAAAATCTGATGCTTTTTGCATTTACAAATAAACACGACAATGTTAATAGGCTACCATACTATATATACAGATTTCAATTATGAAAAAAAAAAAAAAAAAAAATAAACAAAAGCTCTACAGAGCAGACTGTTACACTTACTAAATTTGGCATGTAGCTACTTCTTTGATAGTAAGAGCTGATTAAAAAGTAGAGTTTACAAATTTCTTTAAAAATAAAATTTTATTGTTTTTCCTCAATAACTTAATAGTTTTAATGCAATAATATACTGCTATTGCATAAAATATTTTTCACATTGTTCTTAAAAGTATCATATAAAAATAATTTGCTGCTGCTTGGAGACAGATTTCCTGATATTTAAAACATTCCTAGAAACTTTAATGATGAAACACAAGTATATTTTTCTTTCTTTTATTATTGTTCATGTGAAATTTACATAGACTTTAAAAACATTTACAAAATGCATGCAACATCTAAGTACATTGAAAGATTTTTCTTCGAACACACAACCTTTGACAACAAAAACCATATTTAGGAATAGCACTTAGTGCATGCAGTATGAACATTGTAATACATATAAGAACCACGATAATTAGATCTAAAAGTTTAACTCGTAAAACTTTGATAGCACATATAGCAATTCACAAAGATTGAAATTCACATATTGTAAATCACAGTTATAAATATATACATAAAATTCACTAAAATCGTGTTCACTTTTTTATGAAATAGTTGTGTAAGAAATATTTAGCATTTCACAAGAATATAATAGTAATTTATGCGCGGCAGGATAAGGATGATCAAAAATGAACATGAATAGTAGAAAAATTTATGAACTGCGATTAGCTAACATTTCTTTTAATAACACTCATATCTAAAAAAGAATTGCATTTAAAATATTATTAGTTAATAATTTTTAAACAATTTATCAATATCTAAAAAACATTTTTCCAAAATTTTATGCATAAAATATTACAGTTAATAGATAAAATTATTAGATTATTATGAAACAATTATATATATTTAAAGCAAATTTTTCTTCTTCAAAGCTCAAAACCAGCAAATATAAATACACTGTATTTCAAAAGTTGTTTGATATGCTGATTTCCCTTATGTAAAATGCAATTTAACAAAGATGTGAAAAACTAAAGGGAAAACTGTTCATACCAAATCAAACATTTTTCACTGCAAATTTTATGATCCTCTACAATTACGAATCATATGATAGATAACACTTTCCTGTGAACATGCATTGTCATCCCTAGTTAAGATGTTTGAAGTGATTAGTTTTCAAATGCTCAGAAAGTAGATATACTTTTCATGTTTGAAACTGCAAATGACAATGCTATGCAGTAGTCACAGTGATTTTAGTAGGTATATTTCCCTTAACATGGCATTCCTTCATCAGAAAAATTCTGAAATAGGACTTGAAGAAAGTACTTGAAATGAGAAACTGTACTGGTCATAAGCATGATATGATAGGTATTAAATGGAGAACAGTATACTTTTAACACTTCCAAAAACACTGAAACATACACAAATATTCTTGCCAGAATCAGGCTTTGTGGTATATTGTAATCACAAACGCATGTACTTTGACTAGAAATTTGCAATTTGTAGAATACATATTAGAGAATTATTACACATGGGCATGGGACATCCAATATGGAAGTAGTGCAATTAACAAAGGTTCTCTATCCACATCTTTGGAATTATGAATTTTTTCTATATCTTCTGCAAGACGGTAAGTTGATGGACACAAAACATTAGCAACATATCAATTATTTGCTCAAATTCTGGCAAAAATTATGTTTCAATTTAATCTTTTCATGGAGTACAGTTAATTTTAAAATATCAGCATTAAATTACTAAAATTGCCTTTCATGTTCCACTGCAGTAAAGATACTCCCTGTAAATAGCACTTCTAGCAAATAGTGCACAATGAGAACAAATGAGAAGTTTATTTTTGCTCCTACAGGAAGTTAAATCAGTATACACATAGTTCAGCAATTTTTTTAAGCTACATATATTTAGAAAGAGACAGAGTGCATTCAAATGGAGAATAATTGTATTATACACAGATAATACAATGACATAATATAAATTTGATAACATTCAACAACAACAAAAGAAAACTTCTTGATTATTAACAATAATAAATAATATATTCTGTAACTTAAATAAGGTTATTACCAATAAGTTATTAAACAAGATAAAATTCAAAACAACAAAAATAAATAACATTTCTATTTCTTTGATAAAAACTAAAAGTGATAAATGCATTTTTGATCTTTAATTTCAGGTAGCACCACGAACATGCATTATATTCATGTGTACAATTCAAAGCCTTCCATTAAAATTAATAAAACAGATTCTGTTGTAAGAAATAATTTCATTCTGAAAAGAATAAAGCCATAACCAAACGAATATAACATCAAGATCATTCTAGTAAGCTACACAATAAAGATAAGAAAAAAGAAAAACATTTTCAATTCTGATACATATGAGGAAAAATATATCAATCATAAAAATGGTAATAACATTCATAACTAATAATAAAAGTTTCAATATGATCAAAAATAAGTTAAAGAATATGAACTGGTAAAAATAGTTAACTTATAATTATAGAATTTTTTTAATCATATGAGAAGAATGTTGATTTAGTACTAAGAAATAAAATTATGCTATATTATAAATTGTATTTATCTTTAAAGAATATTATGGTTATTTATTATAGAACATATTTAAAAGATTCATTGTCCAAGTTTTATCGTTACTTAAAAAATATTATTTGCTTCTTTTTAACAAAACTAGAAAGCAATGTGAAAATACAGGCATCTTTCTATATTATTTTTTTTTTTATTGACATTCAAGTGTTTGTTATAAAGCTTTATTCTGAAGTATCATTTTCTTAAAGAAAGAAATATATTGATATATAGATGCATAGAATAAATTAAAAATTTCTATAAACATGCAACAGAAGTCAAAGTTTTCTCAAACTAAAATGACTATACATATATATATATATATATATATATATATATATATATATATATATATATATATATATATATATATATATATATATATATATATATATATATATATATATATATATATATATATATATATATAAATTATATAGATATAGTAAACACTATAAAGAAATAAAATACTAAAAGCAAAAAAGTAATAAAACATGCAAACCCCATACCATTTCATTCAAGAAATTAACATAACCTGTAAATAAATAAGATAAATATATAGCTGAGCTACAAAAACAAACTAAAAAAAATAATCATAGATATGACTTTAATAATACAAAGGAATAAATAATCTTTTTTTCACAAAATTTTTATGATCAGTCTTTTTAAAAAAATAATTTTTTTGTTTGTAATTTTCAAAATGAATAATATTATGAGAATTTTTTTTTTTTTTTTTTTTTTTTTTTTAAGAATAGATGAAAGTAACTTCATTTATAAAGGAACAAATTTCTACTATTTACCCCTTGAAATTTTACGATATATAATTTGTTTACACCCAAAAAAATGGTGAGAAACGATACAAAGAATTTTTAATCTGGCTGACAATATGACAAATTCATTTTATATGAATATTTCACAGTAAAATCTCTCTCAACTGACATTACGTTAACAAGAATATCAAATTTATAATACGCTTTTTTTAAAAAAAATTAAAATTTAAGTCTATGAGATTAAAAAAAAAAAAATGATGAAGACTTTAGTGGATGTACATTGAAGTACTTCCATCACTTTTCATGATGATGAAAAGACAAGGAGCAAAAAAGCTACAAGAAAGAAAAAAAAGGCAGACAAAAGATTGTGGACTTTTTATAAATTTTTCTATGGCAGTATATGTTATGACGTTTCATCGTATATGTAATGAATTTTTAATATTTCAGAACCTAAGCATATTTTCATAATCATATGTCATCAATTATGAAATAGCATATATGTTTTGTAACTTTAAATAATATTGCAATTTTTAATATTTATTTACTTTTACCTAAAATTTTAATACTTAAGATAAAAAAGAATGATCACTGACGTAAATCCTAGAAACATAAGGTCATTATTAGGGAAAAAAAATCTTTTATGGTATTGAACAGATCTTATTAGTATTAGTTAAGAGAGATTCTACTGAATTTAAGTTGTATTTATGCCCACTAATAGCTATTGACAAAAAACAGAAAAATATTTATGAACAAAATATTAAAATATAGTATTTAATAACTACATAAGCTTTGCCATTCTGATCTAATTTAATATTAAACAAGTGAATACAATACTTCATATCTAATAAGGACTAGAGGAATGTTCAATAAATAAATTCCACATGAACTAAGCAGAAGTGACTAGCATTTCTTTTTTAAAATAGTCGTATATTTCAGTAAGCATAAAATAATAAATGACTCGCAGATTTAATAAGTTGCTTTTAAAAATTTGGTTCTTCAAATGACTTTATGAAAATAAGCTGCATGAACTTTTTAAAAATAAAAATTCAATAGAATTAAAATTTAGCAGTTGTATTAAAAAAAGTTTAGAAATTCCATATGCCAAAGTATTGTTATATCATGTTTCTATAACTATAATAGTATATCATGCAACACTAATTAACATATACATCATTACAAAATAGCTTATATAAAATGACAGGGAAAAGAATCAAATCAAAATAGCTGGATTTCAATTTTTAAAAAAAACATCTAATTATTTTAATTCATATTTTAAAAACAATTTTAATTTGCATTTTGAATAATGAAAAAAGACTATCAATAAAATAGATAGATTTATATAATATTTAATTTACACCTTTAATAAATAAACTTGAGTAAAAATGTAATATTTAATAGAATCAGCTTCTTATCAACACTAAAAAATTTAACAATAATAAACTGGGCTTTAAAAGTTCAAGCCTAGTTTTCACAACAATATAGATATATTACTCAAACTGAACAGAACTTCAGATAAGATTCCATAAACATCAAAGAGTGAACAAGTTAAATATCTAATATATAAATTTGAATAATTTTTTAAGAAATTTTCTTTCATTTTTTTCACAATGCACTAGTATATCATTCAGGAAGTATATTTTTAAATCAAAACAAATTACAGTTAATTCATGCATTAAAATCATTTTTAAGTACAGTTTGTCATAAATAAATAGTAATTGGTACACAGCAATTATTGAAAAATTATTTAAACATGTATTGCTTATTTATAATCAATAAATATTCGATATATGGAACATTTTAACACTATAATAGTTTTCATCCAAAATAATAATAATAATAAATGTGTAATTACAATTATACAATGAGGGGAAAAAAAAAAGAAAAAAAAAAAAAAAACTAAAGAGGAAGAGTCTAAACACTTTAACTAATAAAGTTGTACATTGTTAAAGTTCTTATATTATTTATGAGTTGAGTAACAAATACAAATACCATTAACTAAAAGTTCAAAATTAAATAAACAAACATAATTTTTAAAATTAACTAAATATTTTTTATGAAAATTATTCTCAACTTTTTACGTTTCATTACACAAAAAATTAAAAATAACAAAATTATATTTTAAAACAGTAAAAAAAAAAAAGAAAAAAGTTTTAAAAAAATTAAATAATGGATCTAAGATTTTCATACTTTTAACAAGAAAAATTCATAAATATCACAGATGAAATTCAAAATAAAAATTACAGATCAGACTACATAATAACTATGCATTTAAAAAAGCATATAAAAAAATCTAGCCATGGAACAAAAATTAAAAAAAAAAAATTAAATATCAATTTTAAAAAGAACAATAAGCTCCAAGCAAATAGCATCTTGAAATAATGTTAATTTGGATCCTAAATAAAGAGTATGTAATTTTAAAGATATAAAATGTTACAAGTAAATCATTACAAACTTCTTCATAATTTCAATCTCATAGCAATTTACTTTTTGAAGTGGCTTTTATTATCATTATAATAATATAGCAGTATGCTAAAAAAACACTTCCGTAAAAAAATATATATAATTAAATCAGTTTTCAAATATAGATTAATGCATTCTTAACGCTAAAAACTAGCATGTCTCTCAATTAAATATTATTTTCAGAAATAAAAAAAACAGGTGTAAATAATTATTTGTTATATTTTCCTTTGAACTCGGGTATAAAGAAAGTATTTTAAATTATTTTTTAAAAAATTGCTCATACATCAAAATAATATAAATAATCAAAAAAATTATTCATATTACAGAAACAAAAGGAACTAAAAGTATTTTTTAAAGAAACTATGCAATACTTTTCTTAAACTCAATACACTTATCCTTTAAAACTTGTTCATATGTAGGAGGAGGAGAGCTCTGATCTCTTGAATCAGCAGGTGCTGAAAAGCTGTTTTTGGCAGTATTAGAAGTTGAGGGCAAGTTTGAATCTGCATTCGCAGCAAGTATTCTTCTCAAAGTTTCTGCACTCTGAGCTTGATTAGCAACAGAAGGATCCAATGCTTTTTCGCACAACTTACAAAAAATAAGCAGCAAAAATGTAAGACCCAATGACAGAATTGTAATCACAATCCAGTGAAAGTAAGAAACTTTGGCACCTTCAATCACATAGATATCTCCAAAGGATAAAAATAATGCATAGGTTTTATGAGCTGGGCTAGTATGTAGATGTTGGCAATAAGAACCACAACTGCAACGATGACTTTGATGTTGGCAAACACATAATTTTTCTATGGCAACAAAACTTTTGCAAGCAGGTTTCAAACAGTAAGGTGCCTTCAAACCCTCAGGACCCACTCTGATGCACGAATAAGTTCCAACCTCTAAGACATCATTGGTAATATTCAATTGGACGAGATCTTTTAAATACATGCAAGAACTTTTAACACATGAATCACCAAGATTATCTAAAGGAGTTACCTGATAACCACCATTTGTCAAGCATTGATCATCACTGAAACATATAAGAAAATTATTTTTATTAATCTTTTCAGATGGAGGGGCTAGTTCAAAATTTGGCTTGCAGAAAAAGCTTCCCTGACAATATTGTAATGACTTAATGGCAGGTAAAAAGTTATCGGTAGAGATATTGTACTGCTCATCATTTTCAAAAACAACCGTCTTGTTATTCGGTTCTAACATGCAATCACATTCATATCTGCGATCTACTGGTGGGCAAAGTGAGCAGGAAGAAAAAGGCATAAGAAATAATAATATAAATAATTTGCAGAAACATGGCAAAGAGGTAGCCATTACGAAGCTGCACAGAAGTGGAAATTAAAGCTTAATAAATATAATTCAGTTTATTTCATACTGCTTATGGCTTCTCTCAGTTTTTGAATCCATTTTAATTTCATATACGTTCCTTCTGTTTTTTAAACTCTGACAGATGGTCCTAACTATCTTGTTCCTGTTTATCACTATATTTTTGTGCTAAAAATAAATCCATTGGAGTTGAGAGGACAATAGCTGCAACAAAATGGAAACGTAGTCAATCAGAACCGATCCGAGAAAACAAAACTAATTAGTATTTATTATATTTCATCAAAATAATCTACAAAATTTTAATTTTGTTTTTTGAAAAAGCGTTTATTGACATATGCATAACTTTATTTAATATTTTATCATAATTATTTATGCTTTCAGGATTTACAGCGCAGTATCCATTTGAATTGCAGTGAAATGAATTCTGGTTTTGCTTTGGTATTTGCGTAATGTTGTGATTCTGATATGTTTTCATAACACTGACTAAAATTTCCATAAATTCTCACTTGTCCTTCATAGTAATCTATATTGTTTGTTTGAGGCTCATTCACTTTATAGATGCTTTGAGATCGAGAATTATATCCAATGACAATAACGTATAGTTATGTCGCTTCAGAATGGTTGTAAACCATATTGTACGAGTGCATCTTTAGAATTCTTGTTTATTATAAGTATTATTTATGTTAGTTTATCATTTTCTGAGTCTTACAATTTTTCCAGTGACCTGGAAAATAATCTTTTCACCAAGAAATCCAGCCTTAATGGTGAGAAATCTCTCCGATTGTTCAAAAGAAATTCTGGGAAGAGATGTGTAAATACTACCGATTGCTCTTCAGAAATACGAGGGAGCTTATGCATACAGAATACATGCGTTTGTCCTCAAGGGTATTTACCCCTTAAAAAAGGGACAATAGGATGTTTCCAAGTCGGGAAGCATCTTGGAAATTTTTGTAATAATTCAGCTCAATGTGGAGAAGAGCTTACATGTAAAAACCATGTTTGCCTTTGTCCAGAAGGATTCCAACTCTTCCAAACTCAGGGCACAAATATTTGCCTACTATGGCACAAACCTACTCGATTGGTTGATCGATGCCGATTGAATGAAGATTGTACTCGACATGATCCTAATACTATTTGCAAGAAACGCTGGTGCCAATGTAATAATGGATACCAGCTATTTGAAACTATGTTATTTGGCCGTAAACATAAATGTTTTAAAACGTATCGGTTCCAATGTGTCAACTCTGCTCAATGTTCAAAACTAACTGAATCTCCTGATCAGCACTGTATGTGCTTATATGGATTTTGCCATTGTATTACTGATATGAATTTTACTTCATTTGATATACCAGCTTGGGGTGATAAACCTAATTGGTACCAAAGATGGAAGAAAGATCTCATCCTCGCTACTCGTTTGCTTTTTATTACTGTCATACTTTTCTTTGTTCCCTGCTTTATATATGTGACACTTGGTATGCGGGAGCGAAGCCGGCAGCTGTTTTCTCAATTTGTGCAACCTTCAAGAAGTCCTGTTATTCATTACTCCCAGCGAAGAAATAGCCATTTAAGATCATTGCCATCTTATCGTGGCTTGCCTAATATGGGAACCCTAAATAGTCGAAATATGGGAGATTCTCACCATGTAGAGATATCTCTGCATTCCAGTGGAGTTAATTCAAGACTAGTGGATAATAGAGCAAGACTCTCTCATCTGAGAGGTTGTGAACCATCTAGAGACTTCCCTAACTCTCGTGGTCTTGACAATGATGCAAAAGAAGAAGATCCTCCGCCTTCATATGAGGAAATCATGCATAAAGATGCAATACCTGAAGAACCTCCACCGCCATATCGAGCACTTTGACTGAAAAACTTAAGTGTGCTTTGTGAAATGTGATATAATTTCACTTTGATTGTTAGATAATTACTTTAGATTCAATCTTCAGATTTTCTACTTTCTAAATTTTTAATTTATTAAAAATGCTTAAAACTTTATTGATTTATATTATCTGTTTATCATAAGAATTATTCCTCCTACATCCAAGAATTCTGGTCATTGCAATGAAGTAAATTTCATGCTCTTCAAGTGAGATGGAAGTTGATTAAAAGTCTATGATGAAATCACTATGAGTGAGAGTGGTTTTCATAATGGATGAAAAGTATGTTTTTACTTTTATAAGCAGACTCTAACTCTAACTAAGTTATGCTTTGACCAGATATCCTATTTATGACAAGTGCTATGCAATCTTAAGTTGTTAAAAGAAGCTTTTCTCAAGAGATATTAGTTATGTTTTTAAAGTTCTAATACTTATATCTACTAAGTGAGATACAAATTCTTATTTAAAAAAAATGTAGGGTTTTTTTTTAGTTATATTTTATAGCAAGAACAATAACAACAAAAGCATCTACTATAAATTGCTTCTATTTTCACAAAGCTGTTGTAATGTGATTGTTAAAAAAAAAAAAAAAAATTAAGCTTTATGATCTGAAACATATAATTTTGGATATAATGTTTTTTTCCCCTCTTGTAGCTATTTTAATATTTTTAAAATGTGATATTTATTTTTTGTATAGTTATGATTACAATTTAAAATTCTGTTATTGATATGTATATGCATCATCCCGAGTATTTCTTATATAGTATCAATGTAAAGAATATTATATTTTTCATTTTGGAAATATTAATATTTTCATTTTATTACATTTTATCTGAATTAGAAAACTGATTTAGTTTTTATAATAAAACTTGAGCATGATGTGCTATTGTGTGATTTTTACCTCTCCCCCCCCTCCCCCCAAAAAAAGGGTTTTCAAATTTTCCTCCTTTCTTCCTATTTATTTGTTTTTGATTTGAACGATAATGTTTTCTTTTATATATTATCATTGTTCAAGTGAAAGTCTAAAAATGTAGTTTTAAAATATGGCCAATTTAAACTGTGAACATGTTATAAAATATATAGCTTACTGAAATATGGATATTTAAGTTATTCAGTAATGGAAAGAACTCTCCTAAAGTCAGAAGTTTGTAAAGAAACAAATTGAGATGATAATGAGGTATATATCTCAAAATTGAACATTTTGGACATGGATTTTTACCTGAATGATGATATATTTTACTTTTGTTTTGACCCTTTCTTTTCTCAATTAAAGATTTTTTTTAAAATTTATGTGTGCATTTTATAGTCTTTTCTTTTAAAAGTGGCTTAGAAGTCAAATGGGATAATGTAGTTGTAATTTATGTAAAAAATAAAAATTTATTGATTGTGATGAAAGTATATTCATAATATGGAATGTAACATTGGAATTAATACTTTCTGGACTAATTAATCTGAATATAATATGATGCCATTCCAACATGGTTCAAAAATTGAAAAATATCTATACATTGTTTATAGTAAGAGGTTTCTAGAGCAAAAATCTCATCCCACAATTTCCTGTTAATGGCCTCAAATTAATTGAGTTCCATTATTATTTTAAAATGAACTACTAACATTTTTTTTTATTTGTTTTTGAACTGCTATGTGTTCCTTATATCTTTTTGTATAGTTTTAATAAATATATCTTGTAGAAAAAGTATATATAATTTTAATGATTTTTTAACAAACATTTGCTATGCAATAACTTATAATAGTATCACACTTTTAGTTGATATTTATTTTCATTTTTGAAAAATTAAATGTTGATCTTAAAAATGATATTTTGTAATAGTATATACTTGTAAGCATATAAGTATAACTTGCCTATTTTTAAATTTTTACCTTTAAATTTAACTTGCAAAAAATTTGTCTGTATTTCTAAAATAGTATAAATTCATTTAATGCATTATTGTTATAAAAATCTCTTAAAATATTTGCTTGCTTCTTTCTAACTTGTTGAAAAGAAGATTTATATAGGGCTTATTTTTCTATAGTTTGATTTAAACCATTGTCCAATTAATATGGCTTACATATTTTGTATTAATTTATAGGTAATCATTAAATATACCAAATTAAATTGATTTATTCATTTCAAAAGATTTATTACTAGTGTTTGATCTGATTGAATATTTTACATTATTACTTCAGTATATGATTAAATATTTACTGAAAAATGCAATTGTTGTGGAAATATTTGAAACAGCTTAAACTACTTATAAATATGTGTATATTAATAAAACTTGCTATTATTCATTGAAGGATTTAAAAGAATTTATTTTTTGATATTATTTTATGAACTTCTTATATAAATTATTTCATTTTGTGTTATCAGAACTCAGGTCTTCGTGCAATTATGAATTTTTCATCAAATTATTATAGATGATTAGATAGTAATTACAGATTGCTAAAAAATTTAAAAAGCCATTTGACCAAAAATTTTTAAAAAATTTTTCAATGCAAAATAAGAGAAGGTTAAGGATTTTTCTAAAAAAATAATACTTTATTTTATGTAACAAATTTTTAATTTATCTCTGTGTATAATCTGCTTGTTGTCTTCAATCAAAAGTCTTTGAAACAAATTGCTTGTTTATTAATTTAAAAAATGCAATTACAATAGATTTTACATATAAAAAATAAATATATTAAAAAATATTACTGAATAAAAAGGATTTATTATTTATTCTTGATTAGGTGCAAGTGGTTTTCAGGTTAGATTGCATGGCTGTATTTTTCATTCATCGCTGAAATGAGTAAGCAAAAATCTCTTGTCCTAGAAATCATAGTTCCAATTTCTTAAATTGCTGTGCTCGAAATTTTGTTGTTTAAATTGCAAATTTGAAATTTTATAGTTGTTTAATAGAAAATGGATTTAATGCTATGACTGAATTTCTTTTTCGTATAGAAATTGTCAATATTCATTTAAAATCATTCGACTAATATTAATGTTTATTTTTAATAATTTCATCATGATTTCTCTATTCTGTAATGTTTCAATGAGAAAGAATCTTTGAGCGGTGTAGCAAAATTTTGAAATATTTATAATATTAGCTGTAATAAATATGGTTTGGGAATTTAATTATAAAAATTTAAAATTGAGATATTATTAGATGAAATTCTCTGAAATCTGAAAAATTGCTGTGCCTAATATGAAGCATAATAATTGCATTTAATAATTATGAGATTCATGTAAATAAAAAATTTGCAAATTTTTTTATTTTATTTGTATGAACTGTAGAAAGTTCAGTTAGTCTTATTCATACAAAAGTTACTTCCAAGATCCATGCCAAGTTTAACATTAGAATGGATATTCATCAATAAAATATTAAAAATTATCAAATATTGTAATAACTACCCTATTATGAGATGTGCTAGTTTATGGAAGTTTTCAGTTTTATTTTATAGAATTGAAATAACCTTCTTAGCAGCAATGATGACATTCTATGCTATGATTAAGTGCTATTTAGAATATTGAGAATTTAGGATAGTTTATACATTTTAAATGAAATAAGCCAGTTTTAATTGTATATAATATCCTTATTCCTTCTTCCTTCCATCCCATTTGGAAAAAATATAACTGCATTATCTGTTTGCTTGACACTGAACTCGTACTTTCATTATCTTTTTTACAGGTTCAGAGATATTTATTATATTGCATACTGCATTTTAAATGACCAAGTTCATAATGTTTCTAATATGTGACTTTAATCGAAAATTTTATAAATACTGAAGTATTTATTCTTATAGATACAATTAATTAATTGCTGTAAAATGTATCTTATTTTATCTGTAATTTACATTTGTGAATTTTAAATTGCTTTTCCAAAAAAATATATTATTACTTAATAATTAACTGAAAAATGTAATAAGTAATAAAAGTATTATTACACATTACATTTTTCAGCTAAATTTGAATAGATAATGAAAAATTAAATCATAAGAATCATCATTTAAATCTACATTAAAGAGCAGCAGAAAATGCTATTATTTTCAGCATTTTTGTATTAGTTTCTTTACTAAAAAGATAGAAAATAACTTTAAATTGAAAATAGTTACTTTTTTGGATAATTATATTTACATAAGATTATTATATGTATCATCATATCCATAGAGATACCTACATAAAATATTATTGTATATAATCCTTTTTATATACAATAACATATACAAAGAAACATGATTCTTTCTATTATTCTTTTCTATTGTCAAAGCTCTACTCTTTTTTAATTTAATTTATTTTTTAAACTTAATTATTCTTATATAAGAGAAAAGAAGTCTAAATACTTTACTGACTGAGGAATCAAGAATAATTTGTTGGATATTAAAAATTAATGCATTAAATGAACATTTCTGCATAATGCTCATTACATTGAATGATGGTGTGAGACAATATATCATATATCTATTCAATTTATTTGTTCTGAATAAAAATTCAATTATTTATTATATTGAAAAAAAAAAATACATATACAACAATTTAGACTATCTCTCTCTCTATATATTTTTTATTTCTCATATCACAGAGGAATTTTTCATTAGCTCATAAATTTATTTTGAAATTAATAAATTGACATTGAAATATAGAAATGAAGAAGATGTATTCTAAACTTATGAATAAATGTTTTCTTTTATTTCTTTATCAAAGTACAGTATGCAGAGAATTATATCTTAAATTTTTTTTTGAGATTTTTTCACTCATCTTCATATTTAAATATGAGCTATTGATCTTTTATAATGAATTATGGCTATTAAATGTAGTAAACTATAAGCTTGGCTTGTAGCATGCAAATTTGATAAAAAATTTATATTTAAGTGATTTGAATTTAATCTGATTCAATTAGCATTTTTGACAATTTGCTTGCAAAATAATTATAGCAATAGCATAAAAACTACCAAAGTGAGTTAATAAGCATTTTTTCTTTAAAAAAATGTTTTTTTTAAATCATATTTTCAAATGCTTTTCCATTTTAGCTGGTTAAACTTTTTAATCAATATGATAGTGAATCTGTACCTGACAAATTATTATTTTTTGGGGCTGAAACAGAGAGAGAAAAGTCTCTCTGGTAGAGAATTGTCCCTCATTTGTGTTACATCTGGAGAAAACCATCCACAGAGACAGAAGTTTATTTCCATTAATTATTAAGGTTTTTAATTCTTTTTCTATTCTGTATGATTTAAATAATAATATTCTTAGTTATCATTAATGTAAATTGTCTTTTATTGAGAATTCAATATTTCAGACAAAATAAAATTAAGCCTTATATTATTATTTTTTTTTACACCTCCCCTTTCTTTTTGCTAATATTAATTTATTATTTGGCTATGTCAAAATTATTTTTCCTATTTTTATTTATTTATTAAGTTTTAAAAATAAAAGATGATATGTTTCATATCTATCTATCTATCTATCTATATATATATATAATCATTTTCTTTGCTTTTCCTGTCTTGATCATTTATTTATTTAGTGATTTGAAGTTCATTTGTATTGTGTGTCTAGTGAAGTTTCTTCGGAAAAGCTTCAAAATAGATGCATTAATATGGTGTTGAAGACAAACTATCTGTTCCTAATTTCTTGACGAATCTCATAAAAATTTAGTTTTAAAATTATTTGTTTGTATATGATATACGGAAATCTAATTTTAAGTAAAGCTAGTTTTATCTATTCTATTTATAGGCAAAACTGGCTTTAATTTAAAATCTGATTTTAAGCTGTCATATCAATATATTGTTTGATTTAGTGTGTTTTAGAATTTCAAGCTAAGTTGCGTTTTTAATATTAAATTATGAATATATATGTGTCTTATTTAAATTCTTGTCTTTGAAGAATTTAAAATGAACTGTACAAGAACTGGTTACTTTTTTGTATATATAAATTGTGATTATATTTAAATATCTTAAATTTGGCTAATCTTTTTCATCTTAGAAAGTGTTTAGGTGTGTATCTATGCATTTAAAAAGCATTATTTATGGATATGTATTATATACATACATTTGTCTGCTTTTATGAATAGTGTTGAAATAAATATTGTTCCACATTTAATTGCTTGGTGATCTGAAGAGTTATTTCTTTATTTTAGTTTTCCTTAATTTAAAAAGAAAAAGTGTGTGTGTGGGGGGGGGAATTAGAGCTATGTCTGTCTATGAATACTATAATTCTAAAATGTGATAAGATTAACAGTCATTAAAATTGTTGATTTTTATTAAATTTCAATCAAAATCTTTTCATCCGTGTGCAAATGAGGGCAAAACCTCAAAAATGCTAAAAGTGTGAAGAATGATATCTAGAATATAGTTTCATCTTTAGAAATGTAGTTCTTAATCAGATTTTTGACCAAATATGTTAATAGATTGACTATTTGAATATTTCATATGTATATGAATAAGATACCTGAAAATGAAATGACTTCAATACATGAAATTTGGTTTCAGGGCTTATCACCAAAATTGTAGATCTTCAATCAGATGGGAAAAAAAAAGCATCCAAAATTAATACTTGTTTTCCTTTACTATTCTGTAAAGCTACAAAAATACTCCATATTGTGTAATTAAGGCATGAGCAATTGGCGATTGCAAATTTAGTTTATTCTGTAATTTCAAGTGGTGATATTTTGACTAAATCTATCTTAATGATTGATTTAACAATAATAAAAAGAATCATTTTTCTGAAATATACTTTGCATATAGGCTGAAATTTTACTTTACAATACATAAATTTTAGATTAGTATAAATTTTGTTATTTAAAAAAATAAATTTTAAAAATGCACTTTATGTGTAATTTCAACTGGGGTAATATCAACTGTATTTTTTACATACATAACGATATATTTATTACACATATCAACTTTATGTGTAATATCAACTGTAATTTTTTCAGTCAATTTTTTTAATGAGTTCCAGTTTTACAGATTAAATATAACTATACCAGAAGTTTCTATATTTTTAAAAATTCGTATGCATGCATTTATTTATGTAACAAATTATTTATTTAAACATTATCACTATTTTCAAACATATATTTAGTTAATTTAATTTTTAAGTAAGACAAACGTTTATGAAAACATGTAATTATAATGCTAAGAGAGGCAATTTACTACATAACGATATATTTAGTTAAAGTTCAGTTTAATGACAATTCATAATTATGTTGAAAATTTTTTCTTATTTTTATTCTTATTAAGGGATTTTATGCTATAAACGGAGCAGAGTTAAGTAAAGATAAGTGGAGCAGAGATTTGGCCAGGAAAGAAAGATACAATAGGTGCAACAGAACAACTTTTCAATGAAATAAGGAAAATGCTGAAAACATGGGAAATTATTACATCCTATATTGGAAAGCATACCACCGACAAGGCAATAACTGTGCGTGCTACAGATTCATTTAAGGACAGATAATGTTGTGTCTTATTGGCAAATTTTGAAGCGTAACCAAAGACAAATATTTTTGGACAGTTTTTTGGTTAAAAAGAGCATGCATTATAAATAATGAATTACATTATTATAAATTTCTTTATTTTTTTTCAAAATGGAACGCATTGTCCTATTTAACATGGATTCCTTTGGAAAATATTGATTTGCTTAGCGAGTATTTCGACTTTATCATTATCAAATTTAATGTATATTATCATAATCACGCTTCATTTATATTTTTATGGTGATAAAATGTAGTTTATCCAAATGGCCTGATATGGCTAAATTAGTCTTATTAATACTAACAGTCTTCGACAACCGTATGAATAATGGATTTTAATTTTGGATTTAATGAAACGTATTTTATACAAAAAAAAGTAAGTATTAATTTATATTATGATAGCACAAAGTTGATTTTTATTTCATTTTAAGTTTCAGAAATTATTTTTACGGAGATTTGTTGTTGTTGAATCTTTTCCTATCTTTAAGTAATTATTAACCCCTTGCCTGCCGCGGACGTATATATACGTCTCCATAAGTCGAATGTTTTAACTGCCCCTGACGTATATATACATCTCGCAACTATATACGTATATATATACCTATATCCCAACAATGTATTTCATATCAAATACAATTTAAGCTGCACTTGCACGAGAAAAAAATAGCTTCTATCAAAAGGTTGCTATTACGTTGGAAAAAACTAAAAATAAAAGATTAATTCTAAACATCTACACACAAGAAACTAATTTTAGCATATTTCTGTTTGAAGTAAAATATATATGAAATATGATACTTTATAAAAAATGAATAAATACAAGAAAAAGTTTTCTGGATCTTTTAAAATATTAATTCGATAATTCTGCATTATTTAAGTAGGATTATTGAATTTAAGCGAATCATGTCTTATATATACAATATATTCTTTTTAATCGGGACCTAGTATCCAATTTCCTAACAGTATTAGCCTTATGCATCTAATAGGGAAAAGGTTTAAAAAAATAAAGAATTGTATTTTATGTAGTTTGAGTCAAAAAACGTTCTGAGGAATTACGAATTTAAAATTTTTATACAGGTCCTCCATTGTGTGAATCATATTAACAAATGTATTCGTGAGATATTAATATTTTAAATTAAAAAAAAAAAAAACGTATTACATTTTTTTGCGAATAAAACTGAGTGAGTGTTGAAAATTTGAACAACACTATTTTATATAAACGCCCGATTTTAGACCACCCCATTGATCGCTTCGAAGAAGATAGACAATCCAAGCCTTATTAACTTGAAATAATCAAAGTGTTACTTCCCTAATAATGATGGTCTTCACAACTCTGTTAAATTTGGATATTGTAATAGTATAAAGGATTATCACTGCAGCCAATTTCCTTAAGAGATTTTTGGAAATATAATATTGAACTTCTGCTCAAAAATGTTATCTCGTCTTAAAAATACCATAGAAAATTTCAAACAGCATTTTAAAATCGGAAATTCGTCTTGAAGAATGAATGAGCATAACGGTTATACTAAAAAGTAATACTTAAGTTTAACCGAAAGAAAATTTTTAGGCTGAAAGCTGAAGGAATGTATTTTCAAATTATATTTCAATGAGTAACGTTTTTCCGAATTTTATTTAACAAACTTTCGTATTTAAAAAAAAAAAAAAAAAACACTTAATCTCAACTACTGAATTGCTTTGATAAGAATAAAATTTTGAAAGCATAATACATGACGTATTCTCTTGGTTTGACAAAATTTTAAAAGCTATAATAATTTAAAAGATTAGAAAAAATAAGCTGCAAGATAAGGATGTTTTTGGAATGTTATTAGTCCCAAATTTTTTTTCGATGATTTAGTATAAAATAAAAAAAGCGTAAGTTTTTGAAAACTTAATAGGAAAACATCTTTAAAATTTTTATTTAAGATCTAAAAAAAACTCTCTTAATATTATTAACAAAAATTTCAAACAAAGTTTTATAATCAAAAATTAAGCCTTAAAAATTCAATGACCTTAATAGTTTATACAGGAAGGAATGTAATACTAAAGATAATGAAAGTAAAATTCTTAGCTGAATGTTGAAAGTAATATTTCAGAAATAAGTTTCAAAAACTGTTTTTTTTTTTTAAAAAAAAATGCTGTTTTTTTGTAAAAATAAATTTTGTTATTTAGGTATTAAATGAAGACTTAAAATATTACCACTTCTGTTATTTTTATTAATATTCTAAAAACTTAATGTAAATTGGATGAAAAATAAAGATGGTTTTGATATGAACATCAACGTCAATTTTCATTTCAAGTGTTTAAAACCAAACATAAATGTTTGAAAATTTAATATGAAGCTTTTCTTTTGAAAAATTATTCTCTAAGTTGTATTATCAAATAAGTTTTAAATTTTTTGTAATCAAAAAAATTACTAAAAAAATCGATGAATGAAACGATTCACAGTAAAAAGAAAAATGTAAATACGCTAAAGTAAAACTTTTAGTCCGTAAAAATAAAAGCAATTCGTTGTTAAAAAACTGTTATGCAGCTTATTCAAAATAGAGCGATGGCAGGTTTATTACATCGAACGGCGGGGAGCAACGGACCCTAGACAACTGACTTTCGAAATGCGAAGAAAGTCGGATTGATTAAAGTGAGTGCCGTTTGAAAAGTGCATCAAAGTAAAGAATTAAAAAGAATTAATTTTTATTCATTTATATTTTGAACTAAAGAGAATTTCGAATAATAATTTTTGAACATATGTGTTTCATTTTTGCATAAAGCATGTATAACTTTCGTTTTTGGTATGAAATAGTTGTGACATTTTAATTTTTGGTAATTATTATTGTTTATACAGTAGACTCCCGATTATCCGCGGGCGGGTTATCCGCGATGCGGATTATCCGCGCCTGCCTCACAAAGTTTTTTTTTTTTCACTGATTTTTTTCAAAAAAGTGCAGTTTTACAGTTATGCTTTTGTAATTATACCTTACAGTATTAAAACAGTACATATGTATTCATTTTTCTGTGTATCCTTGACGCCTCTCGTAAATACAAAGCACTTTTCTGTTTTCATTAACAAAATGCATTTTAGGTTAGTTTTGAGTGATATACTAAAATATTAAGCTTTAGTTAAGCATCCTGCTGTTTATTTTACGTTTTATTGTACATAAAACGATTTTTCAAAGTTGGAAGGACTGTTTTCTTTTTTGCTGTACCCGTTTTTAGCTTTTTTCGGATTATCCGCGATTTTTGTTATCCGCGGCGGCCGCGTCACCCAATTCCGTTGATAATCGGGAGTGTACTGTATAATAATTTTTTTTTTTTTTTGAATTTTCATAATATAGATGGATATTTCTGACTTTGATATTTTCAATGTTTTTAATAAAATACTTGTTCTCGAATAATTTCGTTCTGACAATCTGACGCGGAAGTAATAAAAATTCCGTATTATGTATTATTTTTCACATATTAAAACAGGTTCTCTTCAGTAAAATCGGCATTTTATTTTTTATAAATTTTTAGGTTAGTTTTAAGTTTTTGTTGGTGCATTTATTTTTAATTCATAATTCTTTATTATAAATATTCTAGACCATAGGTTCCCAAAGTGGTCCAGGTGGACCCCCAGGGGTCCATAGGAGACCACACAGGGGTTCACGTAGACGTGAAAAGAAAGCAGGGGTTCACGAAACATTTTCTGGTTTTCATAATAAAGAACAAAAATAGATTTCAAGATATTTTGACAATGGAAATACCACTATGGATCATAACCCTATTTGATGAAGCGGAAGAGGCGAATGTGGTATGACAAGAGGAGCTACTTGAGCTCAACACCAATGAGGAACTGAAGGTGAAATTTAAAAAAGGTTATCAAACATTTTGGCTGCAGGCAGAAATCCCCGAAAAATATGCTGGGCTGTGGGAAATTGCGAGAAAATTTTTGATAGCGTTTCCCTCGTCATATCTTGTCGAAAGAAGTTTTAGTGCCGTTACCAACCTGTTAACAAAAAAAAAGGAGCAGATTGAACATCACAGAACGGGGAGATTTGAGATTACTTCTTACAAAACTGAAGCCAAATATTGATAATTTGCTGTCAATTCATCTAGTACATCCGTCTCATTAAAAGTATGACTATTTTTCATTGTTGATTTACATTTCAGAGTTCATTGTTGATTTTTTGTCAATTGTTGATTGTTTGTAATAATAAATTTTTATAATTTTATATAACCACAAGTATTATTTTAATAAATAGAACACAAGAAAATGTGCTACTTTTTTTTTTCTTCTTCTTAACACCCCCAATTTAGGGAGATATTTTTAGGAGTTTTGGGAATACAGTAGAAATGTAGCAGCAGGGGGTGTACCGAAAATAGTAAAACTTTGAAAGTGGTCCACGAGAAAAAAAAGTTTGGGAACCTCTGTTCTAGACAAATGAAATTAATTTGTTAGAATAATTTGCCAGTTGGTTTGTCATTTAAGAATCAAAATTTGTCATTTAATTTAAACTAAGCTCTGTTAATAATAAAATAATGTATTGCCATTATCAATTCACAAGTGGGCTAAATTTAAAAACTCTTAAATAAAAATTTATTTCAAATTTCAGTTTTTCAAATATGAAACTAGGGTAAATAAAATTGTATAAAATAAAATAAATCATTCTTAATATTTTCAATGCATACATCATTCTTCACATTCATGGAATAATTATAATTGAAATGACTTATTTATTCATAATAGTTAAAATGGGAATTTTGAATGGTGTTTCTATAGAAAGAGAAACTGATGTAGCATAATTTGATCGTATTCTTCTTCTTTCTTTTTTTTTTTTTTTTTTTGTTACTGAATAATTCAGTTTCATCTGCTAAAAGCTAAGAACATTAAACAGTTTTCCCATAACTTTTATAAGTGAAGTTTTCATTTATATTTAACAAAATTCTTTAACTAAATGCATGAAATTCACAAACGATTTTGCTTTATAGAATTGCCATTTTGTGTTAGAAATGCTATTTATTTTCATTGTTTTGTTAATTGTTATGTTTGTTCAATAAAATTATTTGACATTATTTTTATTATTTCAATTTAGTGATGGTGTTATTCTGAGTATAGAATGCTGCAAGATTGATTGAATTTATGTAATTTGTTTTCAAAGTAGGAAAAATATTTAACTTTATAAAAAAATAAAAGTGTTTAAAAATGGAATTTCTCTTCAATTTTATTCGATTTATTCTACATATAAATCACGTAATGTTATTCTAATCATGTTTTAAATCGCTTATCGCCAGGTTAAAATTTAATTTGAATTATTATGGTTACTAATTTACTATTACTATGGTTACTAGTTTAAAAAAATGCGTGGTGGTAAATGCAACAAAAAACACCGATCTACAACAACAAAATGCAGGTTTTATGATTACTTACTCTTTAAATTATTGTAAACTGAAAAAGCGAAAAACAAAAACTTCCATCTTGTCCATTTTTAAAATAAAAATAAGGCTTCAGACATAATTTATACTAAAATTTATTGCTGAGGGTAGTTAATTTTTTAAAAATAATATATTGTTTAAATTAATGAAGATTTTACAATTATACAAACAACACACGATTCTTGAATGAAACAAAACGTATTTGAGTTACTATTAAGACAAGTACAGGATTCTTATTACTATCCCCTATCTTTTCCCCAATCTTGTTAGTTACCAAAATCCTTAAATGTATTCCAAGGCGAATTTTATCCAACAATAATATTAGATTAAAGTCTCATTAGAATATTCATACTTATTGAAGGGCTTCAGCTTTCCAATCGTATTATGCAGAGTGATCTCGTTAGAAATTGAAAGAGAGAGTTAGAGCGTTTGGTCTTAAAGTTCAAAAGTAAGAATTTGTAGTCATCTGAAACTTTGATTTTATAGTACAGGTATTAAGAAAGAGATATTTTATTCCATTTTTTTTTTCAATGGAGGTGAATCTTACTTACTGTACTGATACACTCAAAAAATGGGGCTCTTGTTATGGTTTCAGATTTTATGTTTTGAAATAAGTTGCGTTCATCTCTAAATTCATGTACTGTTTCTCGTATTTTTTACTATAAATTTCGACATGCCCTTAATGATTTTGTATTTTTGCTTTGAGTTACTCACTTCACTTGACATCTATATTCATAATCATTTAAATTGAATTGCATGACTTTGTCTTTACGATTACCACTACTGATATGTAGATTTAATGATGGTAAATATGTATAAAAATTTTTTTTAAATCTATATCTATACCTATCTATCTCTCTTCTCTCTCTCTTATATATATATATATATATATATATATATATATATATATATATATATATATATATATATATATATATATATATATATATATATATATATATATATATATATATATATATATATATATATATATATATATAAAACATATTTTTTGGTTGAAGCAGAGTGCAGGTTTAAAGAGATAGAAGACGCTTTGGATTATTAATTTCGTTTTATTCTCTTGCGAGTCGCAAGCATGATATTTACAAGAAGTTGCAGCGCGGCACGAAAACAGAAAGCAAAAAGGACGAAAAAATGATCACTAGTCTCATACAACATTGGATTTCTGGCCAGGCGCCAATGTGGTGACCTTTGACACCTTTTCAAGGGTACAGAAGATATCACTTTCATTTGATACGTAGTACTGATGGCGCATTATTTTTACAAAGGGATTAATTAAACCGAAAGTGGAATTGGATCAAGAAATAAAAGAATATTTTAGAATGAAGTTACAATGGGCTAAATTAAGAGTTTAAAATATCATTATATATATATATATATATATATATATATATATATATATATATATATATATATGATCATAGGCATCTTTATTATGTGCTAGAGAGCGGCTGTGAACTGTGCTTTGAATGTAAGTCTGTGTTAAAAGCGTTTTTGTCTTACTAAATGTTGTGTTTAAAGTATTTTCTGTCCTTTTTTCATGATGCTACTGATAAAATTTGAACCATTCAAATTTGCTTCTTGTCCTTTATACCAACAAAAAGTATCAGTTCAGTCTCTAGTCTTTTGTCCATCTGTGTTCCCAATATTTCTCACTTCGGTGGATAAAGTATTAGTTTGTCTTTGGCTATTTCCACACCAATGGCCTGGGCATACTTCCCCCAAAAGGGATTGTATACCATGATCGATTGTGGTCATTACGACTCAATCTGAGTTCCCGCCAGAAGGATTTCAATGGAGAGCATTAAATTTATCCGGCATTGCCCGATAGGGCGATATTTTGAGGTTACTGTACTGATGTTTATTTCTTAATAGACCTCTTTGGAATTAAATGTAGATCCACTGAGTGTCCTTTCATTTACAGATACCTCAAAAGTATTGGAAATATAATTACTCGAACTCTTGTTAGTCATTTCGTATACATTGATAAAAGCCATAAACATATGTAGTTCTGTAAAGAATAAATAAATAAAGTATAAAATGTAGTATTATTTATGAGGATTTGAAAATGGTTTTCATTTTATTGGGCTAGCAATCAGACTACAAGATACATCTGCTTTTCTCTTGCTTACGGGACACTCAAGTACTACATTTCCTTTACTCACCTCATATGCACCAATCCTTGAAAGAAAATGTTCTTAATGAATTATTGGTTCTTCGATAAAACATTGTATTACCACAATTATACATCTAATTAGGGCATAGAAGAAATTTATTAATTATAAGGAAAAGTTGGAGAGTGTTTCAGATACTTTTCAGAGCATTTTAAAATCGTTCAGAGCATTTTAAAATCGTAAAAGAGGGCATACCTTTTGGTTATTACAACGTTTACTTATGTTTTATTCACATTCACAATGGATGAAGAGCCGAGAAGATAGCATGGGGCTTATTCAAGGATGTCGTGCACAAGTTGTTTTGGAAAAATACCAAGGACTTAGATTGCAAAAGCATATAAAATATACGATGACAGCAAGCAAAATTCAAGGTCGTGTGATGAATTCGAAAATTTCTTTTCTGTAACATAAATAATCTTTTTGTTAAAACTTAAGAGTCTTTAACAAAAAGATTGAAGGGAGATTATATAAAAATATAAATGACAGGGAAAGACATTTGCAGAGAGAAAGGAATATATATATATATATATATATATATTGATGAAGGACTATATAGCAGAATCTTTTAGAATGACTCTATTAAAGTACATAGACAAGAAAACGGCTTTGAAAAGTGTAAACGAGAAAAAATATTTGTTCATATCATGGATTTTATGATCTATAACTGTAATAAAGTCTTCCTATTTTTTTAAAAAATTTTTACCAAAATAAATTTACACTTTTGTAATTCATTGGTATATAAAATAATGACGATTCACAACCAAAATTTGAACAAAAAAAACGTGCGTAATGGGGAAAAAAAATTCCTTAGCGCATCTGAGAAAATAAGTATGTAAAGATAAAAATATCTCATGCAAGTTTTTTTGTAAGCCTTTGCAATTTGGCCTGGATGCAATAAACATTTAGATAGAGATAATAAATATTTGATTTCCTTTCTATTTGGGCGCTTAAATGTGCATTTTTTTTCAATAATTGAACAGTTTTTTATCACATGGTTAAGTATTTTTTGAATGGAAAATATTATTTTTATTTCAATGATAGCTGCAGGATAGACCATCTGGTTGTGAATCGTACTGAAACCTCTAGGATAGGGCAAATTTCATAAATAAGATAGCAGAAGAGTAAAATATTTATTTTACAGAATGCTTTCATTTATTTGTATGTTTAATTAATTTAAAATTGCTTGCTTTGAGTTTTCATTTTCTCAACGTTTTAAAATGCAATGTTTGAATGAGTAATGCTATTTTATTAATACGTTCATTCCTTTATTTTTCAGATCAAGATTTTCAGATTCTTTTCTTTCCAAAAAATTGTGCATTCAAAACTCAGAAACATTGTATATTTAATATAATTTCTCTTTAAATTTTGTGGAATTACTGAATTTGCAAAAATATTTTCTCAAATAATTAATATTTTGGCAATGAAATGACTCAGTTAGACACGAAAGTTCTGAAAAAGGGAAAGATCAAATGTTTATGCTTAAAATTGCATCGAATTCAATATTTTTTTTTCAGTGGAAAAATTACTTCAGCTACTTAAGTATTGAATGGATATATTACTGCCGATGAATCGGTCTGACATAATTCAATAAAAAAAAAAATTTAAAAAAAATCGATATTTCGAATATCTCCTTGTTTTCATTAAAACATATTTTTTCTTTAATTCATTTCTTTCAAAATATATGTTGATTCCCAGGTTGACGTACAAAAAATATGCTCATTTGTATTTTTGATGACAATAAGTCAAAAAGATTGTGTAAAAATTCAGTATTAGATGGTGAAGAATAAATAAACATTTTCCGAGGTAAATGCCTGCTCTCTCCTTTAACCTCAATTTACAGCTATATTATGGTTTATTGTAATTTTTATTTGTCTATATATATAATTTCCTATTATTACTTTATGTTACTTTACCTATTATTACTTTAATATATATATATATAATTTCCTATTATTACTTTATATTTTTTTTCCAATCTGTGTTTTTCAACAACTGTTGAAATTCATTTTCAAAAACAAGACTGCGAAAATCTACGGCGTATTCATATACCGCAAAGCAAAACGTTTATGAAAATTTTATTATTTCACGTATTACAGTATTTACTAGAGACAGCCTCTCGGTAATTAGCTGTGGAGAAGATTCATTGAACTATATTTATGTCCTCTCTAGAAGTAACACGATAGCTAATTGTAGAATTTGACTAAAATGTGAACAAACTGAGGCCACTCAGAGACAATAAATCAGAGTCTGTCTTAGGAACTGCACCCAGCTATCCCAGTAGCACATATTTATTCTAAAATATTGTGCAATATTATATTATTCAATATTTTATAATATAATATTGTGCAACAGTAGAAATAATTTTGGCCCACAGACAGTTTTCGAAAATGCAAGGATTTGGAGTTACAAAAATGCTGAATAGTCTTTTCTGGATTTTTTCGTATACAGACATTACATATATCGTTTTATGCTATTTATTTAGAATGACGAAGAAAACCGAATATCCCTTCCAAAGTTTGTCCCTTTTCTGATTGGAATTAAGATTTCAGATAAATCTATAAGACTACGTATCAAATTTCCTTCATTTATCATGCTCCATTTTTGAGTTATAATGCTTGCATATTTTTGAATAAACATGCTGAGAGACAATTGATTCTTTGATGGATATGGTATAGATTTTACTAAGCTTTTATATTTCTGATGATAAATACTGTGTGATGAATTTAATTCTTCTAGCTTCATCCATGTTTCAATTGTTGTATCCGATTTTCAGATGGATGGACAGACAGATTTATCATAATCATCCCGAAACTTGACAGAAATCCTACAATTTTGATGTTATGTCAACATGCCAAATTTCATTCGTCTACCTCGTTGGGTTTTTTAAGAAAGTGATAGACGTAATTTTATAAAGAGTTTTTTTTTTTTTTTGGTGGGGGAACTCAAATATATTTGTAGAATAGTTTGTGTTTGTAGTGTAAAAGTCACCAAAATCACAAGGTTGAATTTTTTTAATGATTGCAATAAATTGCCATTATAAAAAAGTTAAAAATAAAAGAAAGATCTCTTAAATTCTTAAACTAGGATTTGCATTCTTTGGGTGTAGCAATTAAAGTACGCATCCGGGAATTTCCATCTTCACTATTTATACGAAGTAGAAGTAACTAGGTAATTACTCGATCTTCTGTAAAATTAATTGTTTACAAACTAGACAAGTAAGATTATGAATTCGACGTGGTTACATTTGATCAATTCTAGCTCCAAATACAATGTGATTTTTATAATTTTCTTCTAAGATTAAGGAAGAGCAAATTTCTTTTCATTATAAAAGAAAGTGATTTATAGATCGAGTCTGTTTTGCCCTATATCCATAATGGAGCAATTAATCCTATTTGCTGAAGAGAGGTTCTGACCTGGTTGTGAAATATATGTATGGTCTATATTTTGTGTAAAAGAGTTGTACATTTAAAATGAGTATATTTAAAATAAGCTATCTATGTCTTGAGAGCTAATAAAAATGTTTACTAGATTCCTTTGTATTTTGGCTGTTCATAGCTTCCTGCTCATTGTCAACTTGAGCTGTTATTGATTGTGAGGACAAATGAAATGAGGTGAAGAAACACTGAAGATGCTTTTAATTGTTGGGAAATTTTATACTTTGAACATATATTTCCTCTTGCTTGTTTTGCTCAAATCACCGCAATCCTCATGGCATCCAGATGAGTTGCCATAATTTTCATGATCGTAATAGCTAGGATACTTTATTGAGTTGCTGCAATGTTGAAAAGAAGTAAACGATTACTCTTGGCAATTAAATTGAGAATTCGAATGCAGTCTAAAGTGAGAATGGATGTAACTTTTGAATAGAATACTGGTACAAAAGAAACAATTGATAATTTTGCATCTCCCCAGAAGAAATATATTTGTATATACTTAAAAGAAATTTATATATACTTAAAAGAGAGAAAAAAAGAGAAATTTATATATACTTAAAAAGAAAGGGTAGCAGGACGATAACAGAAACTACATATCTAGTTTCTGTTATCGTCCTAAAAAATCGGGTTATTGTAAAAAATCGGGTTATCATAAAGCCTTTGTCCCCAGAGTCAAACTATTAAATAGGCAAAGTAGGTAATTACATAGAGTCCCCTCAACAATGGAGAGCCTCGAAGTCTCCAGAGTTTTTGCAGTATTTTCATTGTAATTTGTCTTTGTGCTTTTATTATATTTAAGGACAAGCATTTGAACTTATTCAGATTAAAATCAAGTATAAAATTTGATATATTAATTTAACAACATTCCTAATTAATTGTCTTGTGTAAAGTTTATATTATATTGCTTTGTAATTCTAAAAAAGATATTTGAATTTATGATTTTAAAAGTATTTGATATTATACTTAAATAAAATTTAGATTGTATAAAAAAATCTTATTTTTTTTTATTACTATTTTCTTAAAAATTACTTTTGAATTTTATTCTTCAATCTTTTTCTTAGCACGCAAAAATAAATAAATAAATTTGCTGTTTAAAGTTTGGAGATTAAATTAAAATCAATGAAATTATAATTGGCGTTGAAAGCTGGAAGGGGGAAAATGAAGCCCCGAGAATTCCATTATGTAAGGGACTTTAGAGGGTTAAATCCGTCCTATATTTTACTAATCTAGCCTTCTTATGATTATTCTACTGTCTATTTGAATTAAATACTAATCTTTTAAATGTAATAGATTGATATGCTATTTTGAGATATTACAGTGAAGTATCATGTCCTAAAATTTGTGATTCGTTTAATACTAAAACTTATTTGTTAAATTTTTGGAGAAAATATAACAAAATTGCTGAATATTGTAAAACCTATCTGAGCATACAAAGATAATTTAAGAACCCAAAACATGATAGAAAAATAACCCATAAAAATAAATTATGAGCATCTGTGATTATCTATTAGACAAGTTTTTCTTTCTTATTATGCGTATTATTTTTTATCGAAGGGGATATTTGAATTCTTTGATATCTCCTTAGATAAATAATATGTTATATAGGATACATGGATATTAAATTATACATAGTAAAGTAGGTAGCATAGGTGATATTGTAATTATACTTAGTGAAATGCAAGATATTTTACTATAGAATATATGCAATTTTGTGGAGAGCGTGTTTGAAATTTATTTTGTGTTAAATTCACAAAGAAAGAAAAAAAATTGTATTATTTGAAATAACATTTTATTCCATCGCACATACATATAATCAATATCTTTTTTTCTATAAGATATAAGTATACTCAACATTATAAATAAAAATATCCATTTACGCATTAATCAGTTTACATAACATAATATCGAATTTTTCCGTACAATGGGAATATATATTATTCCAATATTCATGGTATTTCCATTTATTAAACCATTTCATTTTGCAGTCAAATAAGTAGTAAATATACAAAATATTTTGTTCATGTTGCTTTCAAGCACTGGCTCCTTGAAATAACACACATTTCCACATAGAATTGAGCTGTAATCATGGTAATATACTTTCCATCGTTTAACACTGGATCCAGAACATTGAATAAAACCTAAGTTTATGGCCTGTAGGTACTTTACGAGCTTTGGTTTAAGACAAAACGAATTATATCACTGGTCTTAGTTAAGAAAAGAAACCAAGGTAAATTATGTACATTAGTAACAGACACTTCTGTTTTATATCCACTTATAAATATGTACTTTATCTGAAGTTACTTAAAATATGCTGGTGACGGTTGAAATATTAAATTGCATTGATGAGACTATTTGATGATGAGTTTTCAATTCAGGGTTTTTGCCATCTTAGAACTTCTCTTGTCCTGGTTGAACTCCTGTCAAGATATGATTGTCTTTGATGGAACTGATTGATATTGTCTGAATGTGGCGTTTTATTGACTTCGCCGTCAAAGATAAATCGTTCGAATCAGAAAAAGCACATTTGATATCTTCTTTTTCAATGTCTGTTGAAGCATTATCTCCTTCTATTTCGACATCTTTTTTCAGTATCAGTGATTCCATGTACATATAAGGCACTTGGAAGAAAATGTAGCAAAAGTAAGCCAAGACAAATGTTGTTACCAAATATCCAAAATAGTTAATTATCTAAAAGGGAGAAAAAAGAAAATTATGTTTGAGAATGATAAATTTTTATTTTCGCATCAGAATTCTGAGGAAGTTGAATTGGCTGGAATAGAACCTGGGAACGTGTGGTTCGCAGGCGAGTAACAAGACCACAAGATAAAAGTAATTACTCATGTCCCGTAGCTGTTAGCTGGCTTATACGCTTCACCACAATTCTATTTAAATTGTTTTTTAAGAATGCATTATTGCATTCAGAATTTTTCATTTATATACTGCAATCCCTAAACTGATCCTATAAAAAAAGTCAGCTTTGGTTTTTTTAAAGAATCTGTGGAAATCTCAAAAATAGTGTAATTCTTATTTACACTAAGAAAGAAATTATAAATTTTCTTATTTAGAATTTGACATAAACAGAGAAAATACTAAGAGAGAGTAGGAATTCATTCATACAGAAAGAGCAGGTATTTGCAGAAAAAAAGGAGAGAAGGGATTTGCATATATTTGATAGATGTTTCCTCGTGTACTGCTTTGAAATTATTGCATAAAGAATAATATCATGAATGTTGTTGTTGTTGCACATCCGCAAGAACAGCAGAGCTATATTAAGTCTGTGTACGCTGAAGAAGTCCAATACTAACAAGGAATTGTCAATACGATCCCGCCTGGAGAGGCCTATACCAATAATAATATGTTCAGGTGAAATCTCTTCCATAAAACACTTGGAGGCAGACTTCAAAGAGTTTAGCATTCAAAGAGTTAGACTTCGAAGAGTTAAACATTTATTCATTAAATTCAGAATATTGAATTTAATGAATAAATGTTTGAAAAAAAAAATCTTTGAAAGAAAAAGTAATTTGAATTCATTTTGAAGAGGGAGGGGGGGGGAGAGAACGAAAATCAGTTGGGTTTTTCCCCCAAGCAACTCAAGATATTGTACAATGTCTCTGTATTATTTCAAAGCACTCAGTAGCATTTTACAAAAACTGGGTCTTTTACTTCCAAACTTAAGATCATGATGATTTTACATAAAAAATTAAAGCACAGCGACGGTAAATATTAAAAAAATGACGTTTGACCTTTTTAAATTCTGAATATTTGATTAAAAAGTATTTATGTTATGATGTTTGATAGAAGTTTTTCTTATGACATTTGATAGCAAAAAGAATAATACTCACGTTTTCTTCATGGCTTAGATACATCCTTTCACGCATTATTCCAATGTGATAGTAAATGACTATGAGATGCAACAAGTAGGCTAAAAAGCTTAATCTGTATGCAGGAATAAGAGCTTTCCAAGATAAGACATCAGGGATAAATCCTAATTGATAAATAATTTATAATGAAAATACAATAAATTATCAAAATAAATAAGGTTATTAATGTAATTAACAAAATTTATTTATTTATTATACAAGAGATAAGGCTAGAGAGTTCCACTCTACGTAATTAGTTCCAGAGTGATTATAATCCACATTTATTTCTACATTTTCATAGATCTCCAGATTACAAAAATTTAATTCATGTCAAGAAACCATGTTTAGTTCCTTTAATACCTTATTTCTGTTCTAGTTATATCTGAATGCTGTTTGATTTAACTAACATATCTGTAAAAATTTATAGATTTTTCTATCAGCTATTACTTGAAAATTGTGAAGACCTGATGGCACAGTAGACCTGATGGGTTCGAAACCTTAAAACCTCGGGTTCAAACATCCCAATAATCTATATAAACAATAATCTATATCAGAAGCCCATAAAAAGCTCATATCCACTGATATGTCCTTTATTGATACAAGTTTTTTTTTATTATTATTAGTTTTAAAATAATGTTAACAACAAAAATTATTTATTAGTCAATATGACACTATAGTGCTGCCATCTATTGGTCTATTTTTTTCTCCCATATAAAACTAAAATTAATTAATTAAATTAAATTAATTAATTAATATTTGAAAAAAACTGTACTAACATCAAGTGTCATCCACTACAAGTTAAAAAAATGTATTTGAACTTGGGTGGATGAATAAAGGGTATTTTGTTAACGATTGAAAATTTGAACAAGATATATAAATAAATATACTATACAGGGAGAGTGTGAACTAACAGTAGGAATTGAAAAAAATCATTAATTACAGTTATCCTGCGATTTTTTTGCATTCATTTTTCTAATTAATTGCTAGAAATCACAAAACCTATTATGTAATAATTTAAAAATTTTCATTTTACTTTCAATTAATTATGATTGTTTCATTACCACATAGAACAAAACCATTTTAACCTCCACAAGCTAAGAAAATTTCTCCAAAAATCCAAAATTTAACCATCATTCAGCTTTTTAAAAAAGGTGGAATGAAAATTGAAGCATAAATGTACTTACCAGCTTTGCCAGTGACACAAGCTATAGTAAACCAAGCTAAGAATAAAGCATATACGTTTCTATTCAGCATAGCATACAATATAGCTACAGAAGATTCCATTTTCAGATCACCATGACGATATTCGTAAAGCCCACACATTACAGCAAGCAAACAAGCCAAGGCAATACACCAAATTACTGTAGTTACAACCTAAACAAAAAAAAAATTAATTACATTTCAACATTAAAATTTCTGTAAATCAGTGTTATGAAGTTTTGCAATACTGCTTAATTTTGTCAGTTATAACTTTTGATTTAATTTATTCAAAAATTAGAATGAGAAGTATTTTTTTATTCTAAAGTTATTGATTCAAATAAAGTTGGAAATATATTTTCATATATAAGTCTTTCTTTTTATACAGTAATTTAAATAAATTTAATGAATTTTAGATAAAAAATCTTTTTACAATAAAATTATTTTTATTCTTGTCACAAAGAAAAACGAAACATAATCAATAATTGACATATGTGATTTGTTTGAAAAAAGAATTTAACCCCATGACCTATAGATTTGCTTAATTTGGAAATTAGGTGTCACAGTATTAGCAAATGCAAAAAGTATGCAAATTAGATGACATAATAATAAATATTTTATTTAGGATATTTATTGTTATTTAAGTCAAAATAAGAAGTAAAAAAAAAATATTCAATTCTTCCGAAAATATCTTCTTTTAAAATTATTTTCTTCTTTGATTTAATAATAGGTTTAAAAATCAAAATTCTGAAATTCGAATCAGATTTGTCATTGTATATGAAGCGGTTGATCTGAAACTGAATCGATTAAACTGAATCTTTATTGTGAGTGAAAGTTCATTCATATATAACGATTTTCTTATAATGAACTTGATATAGGTTTTTTGATTACATAATAAATATCAAAGTGACAATAAATATCCGCTATCAGAAGTTTCCTGATAATTTTTTGTAAAATCAAGATCTGCTTTTCATTGGCACTAATCATCATTTTTGAAAGTATTGCTGCATTAATGACCATGTGATCTTATTGGCCTTGCTTAATTTCAAATTAATCTCTTATGCATAACTTGAGTTTCAAGACTATCAAGTTTGAGTTTCAAGACTATAAATATTTTTAACACTGTATTATAATAAATATTAAAGCAGTGTTATTTTGATAATCTTATACCTGTTCTATTTAGTGAATAAATTATCCTTCCTATGAAATCTTAGTGACGCTAAAAATATAATTGTCTTATTAATTTTCTTCTAAGAGCATTTGCTTTTCATAGGACTATAACTGCACTTCTTATTTATCATGTAAATTACTCAGATAAGAAACAATTATTCTTAACTAGTTTGAATAATGGAAAAAAATCATTCAATTAAGTATTTGAAGAAACAATAAAAATGGCTTGAATTTCATTGCAATAAAGAAATATATTGTCGAAAATCATGTAAAAAAATATTTGTCAAAACTCAGGAAAAATTATGGCATTATTTGAATTAAAGGGGATATAAAATTATTTATGAGCAATAACATTTTCGGAAATTATTACGAGGAAATACTAAAATCTTCCTTAAATTGTAATTAATCAAGTCTTTAAAAACTGGTTCTGTATTATATATTTCTACCTTCTAAAATAAATTTGTGCTAAATTTCGTAGCTGTAGGTCAAGTGATCTGGCCTGTAATGACCAACACACTCGATTTGGTTTAACATTAGTAATAATCACAAATAAATAAAGATGGCATTGTTCTTATTTTAACACACCATTTAGAAACTCTAATTACTATAATGGAACAAGCAATACTTTGTTTTTTTTTAATTATTAAATGCCTTTCATCAAAACAGCTACAAACAAGAACAGCAACTGCACGAATGTAGTATCGCAATTTTATTAGTATTTCTCCTGATTCTTCTTATATACGATGGTAGTGTAAGAACTTACTTTCTTACCAAAGTTTTTTGGTTTTAGGAATGAACTTACCGTTCCAAATTTAATACTGTTTTTATACTTTGCAACTATATATCCTGTGACAAGACCAATAGAAAAGGTACCAACGTGGTCGAACGTCTTAATGAATAATGTATTCCACATTTTTGGCCCAGATCTAAAAAGAATTAATGAATTTATGAGAATAATATGAGAATTTAGTTCTTATATTACAGTTAATATGAAATGTATAAAACTTTAAGGATATTTGAAACGATTTTCTGGCAATCAGTAAAATATAATTTTTTTTTTTTGATTTTAAAATGATGATAATTAAACTTCTTCCCGTTTTGAAGAAATAGAAAGGCTATTTTAAGAAAAAACCTTGTAATTTTGAACGGTGGTTTAATGAAGAAGACGCGGCCTCAAAAACATCCCCCTCAAGTAAATTTCCTCACCACTCCAAATTGAGGACATTCCATCATCAAAGTCTCATTTAAAGCACAGCATTCTCATATACCATGTGATAACAGATATTAAACCATGAGTGTGTTACTATTTATAATGGAACTTATGCAATGCTATAACAATACATTTTTTTTGTTACTTTGATATATAACATGATGCAATGCTATAATAATACATTTTTTTGTTACTTTGATATATAACATGATGCAATGCAACAACATTTTTTTTTATATAGAAATCGAGTTTAAAATTTTTACCATTTTCTACAATTAAAGAAGTCAAACAGTAATTTAAATTATAGGTTTTTAAACTCATTTAAAAACATTTTCTTTTCGTAGATTAGCAGTAATTTTAAATTTAATTAATATTAAGATAAATGAATATATTTTTAATGCTAGAAGATGTGCTTATTTAATATGTTCTAATACTGTTAACATTATTTTAAATATGCTTGTCACAAATTAACTGACAGACAGTATAAATATCTCATGCATATTGGTAGAATGCTTAGGAAATAAGATATTATTTGTAATGCATTTTAGATGTAAATAAATATATAGCAAAAGTAAAAATATACAGTAAAAGAAGATATACAGTGAGATCTTCTCTATCTATAATGTTAACGAGCACTCAAATCAAAAATCATTGTTAACATCGGTTTAAAACTAATAATGATCAATTAGCCTAAAAAAAACAAAATATGATACAAGATTGGAACAAAAAAGCTGCATTTCATAAAATAATGTATTCTGCCAAGCATAAACATCAAGAAGCAAAATAAGTGTGATTAAATGAACTATAAAATGGAAAATTTCTAGATAAAATAATAAAAGATTTTTAAAAATATTGTAGCATTATTACGTAAAAGAAAATTTATCTGTCTCTAGAATAATAAAATTCGATTTCAAAACGATGAAATGTGCATTTGTCTAGAAATGCAATGCAAACAGAAAATATAAGTCAGACTGAAAAAAAATATCATCAGAACTCTGCCCATGAAACTTTGCTACAATTGAGAATAAGAAATGTAAGTTAAATGTGAAATATACGATCTCACAACAATACAATGTACAGATACGCACTAATTAAAACTAATAATTAAAATCGGATTGAAATAAAGGATTGCTCTACTAACAGAAAAAAATGCATTACAAAATTTAGAATTAAAAAAATTGCTGAATAGAAGAAAAGAAATAACTTAGTTTTATCCATTTGCAAATTCATAAATACTTCCGGGTTCTAATTGCAAGTTTACACAATGAAATCTAATTATTATGAATGCCCGTATTCATTATTTGCGCACAAAAAAACAGACTTAAAAAATAAAGATGCTAAAGCGTGTTACTGCCATTATTAGATTATTCTTATATTAAAGAGATTAATTTATAATAGTTTCCTACATTTCCTGAAACGGCATTTTGTGACTTCAATAAGGAAGGCGCATAACTGGGTTCAACGAAATAATGACTTTCCTGTGACATAACTATTTTGCAACTAAGCAAAACTAAATATTAATATTTTCAGTTTATTATCTATTGACGTCTTTACACATTTTAAGGCTTTGGACGATTTCTTCATTTTATAATGCTTTCAGGCTAAGGCTGACATCTTCCTATGTGAATTTACTAATAGAATACGTTAGCTGAAACAATGAAGCGAGACTAAGGCAAGATAAGACGAATCAAGTCGTAAATAGTATCATGTTATGAAGATTCGTATTAAAAGTTCAAATCTCTTTTAAATTTTTCTGAATTAATTTGTATATTTGAATGAGATTTACAAATATATTACTCACACTCCATCTAGAAGATACATTGAAAGAGCTCCAGGAAGTTTATGTATGAAAACGATTGCTCCTACTGCTGCCATGCCACATATCACAATTACTATGATTAATATAAATCCAATGTTTGGTTTCCTGAAAAATAAATGATTTATACATTAATAAGAAAAATGAGTTATTTATTGAATACCATTAAATTACTGTTAAAACTGTTCATAAAAAGAAAATGAATCCTATTTCACAGTGAAAATGGCCATTTTAAAAAATAGCAAAGTCGTAAATTTATTTTTGAGGAAGGAAATGAACAATGCAGGATTATGCAAAACAAATGGTTATAACTTTCTTAAAACGAGCGATAGAAAAAACACACACACACAATATAAAAGGAGGCTTAAAGTTTTGCTTGGATAGATAACAACTGCTGAATGATACATATTTCCCATGGTTGCATGAGTATCTTACACATGGAAGTTTAACTCTTCTCAGCCATTGCGAAGCATGTTCGCAGCCATTTTTGTACATTCATGAATATTGTTACGAATTTGTAATATTACTTTCCTGCAATGTTAACATGATTATGGAAAAGAGATATTTTCAAATAGTTTTAATGGATAGTGAATGAATGCAGGGTTAATACCGAATGGATGCCCCGAACTTATCAACACAACTGGTAATGAAAATTAAGATTCGGAAAAATACAAGAATTATGACGATATATTTATAAGCAGCTGAGACCCGAAGAGCCTTCTAGAAAATTTCATAAAAGGCAAAGTGAATCAATTCTGTCTTTAGAGTGTTGATCACAGAGTGAGATCTCTAACTGTAATATGAGTTCTATTGCTTTTTTTTGTCTGCTTATATTATAAATTTTTACAAATGCTATTCTTTGTGTATATCTCGGCTGTGTATTTGCTATCTGTGCTTTGTATTTCTTTATGAAATAAAGCGTCATTTTCTATTACTCAACATTTAGGACTTTTACCATTACGAACCCACTGGAAGATTTTCTTAACAATATTCGGTATTTGGCTAATTCTTCTTCAAATATTTTTTTGGTCCCCATTATATTAGCATATATCTCCATACAAACATCCATACAAAAACCCATTTCACTTCCGTATGACATTCTCTATGAACCCCTTCAATTCTTATGCTGTTGCAAGGAGAAGAGATGATGTTTCAGGTGTGACCCAAAGAAAGTCACGTGGAATAATTAATATATATGCCGAAAAAAACAAAAAACAACCAACCCTTTCAACTTCATTTTACATTGCGTCTAAGTCTTTTTACAGCTTTTCGATTTTACAGTACAATAAGCTGTAATCAGTGCAACTATTTTGAATAACATTATATACTGAAATCGTTGTTGTTTATTAAAACAGTAGATTAAATTAAATAACTATTTTTTTGAATGTATAATAAAATGTTATTAAAATTGAATACTTACTTAATGAGGAACCAAACAACTATCATTGCTACTACATACAGCTGCATGATAGCAGCCAGCAACCATGTGTGGTATAGACACTGAAGTTGAAAATATTTTATTAGTAATTTAAATCATAATCTAAAGAATAAATACAGAAAGGAAATAAAAAAATGACTTCTTTACGTACTGTATCATCTGACTGCCAGTAATTTTGAATATAAAACAGATTCAACCACCATCTGTCCCGACAACTTTTCAGGTAAGGGCCAACAAAATCCCCCCAGAAAGGTCCATTTCCAAACAGAGGTAAGAGTAAGAACAAAGCTATTGCCAATAATTGGAAAAATGTCATCCTGTACAAAGGTAAAAATATAACATATTTGGTAAATGTTTGCATAGGCATTTAAGTTCACACTTAGAAAAACTAAATAGATATCAAAAATGAAATGTAATAGCATAAGAGTTTGCAATGTAATAGTAACAATCTTATAGTTGCTACCGATACAGCATTGGTACCTTGAAACATTTATAGCTTTCATGTAATCATCGCCTTGTAACAGTGTTTTTTTTTTCAGAAAAAAGTCGTAGATTTCCCGAAGTTTTGCTAGTTTTATTGATGATTTGGCGAGGTATATCGCTTTTAAAGAATCCTTGAAATATCTCATAATCACAACAACTTAAAATATTGAAAATCCAAACTATTGATCTCCAAATTAAATTCCTATCAAATCTATCACCTTAATGAGGAGCTGAGAAAAATTTTAACATTTTTTGGTGCTAATTTTCAAATATATTACTGTTCAAAAATAATTTTTATACTGTCTTATAATGCAAAATAATTTCCTCCCGATGTCAGCAGTTTACTTGTAATTCAATTTCATTTTCATACAAATATTTAATTGCGTGTTTTCTTTCATTGTTGAAGGGTAAAGAATGGGAATTACACTTATTATTTCATATTCTTTAACAATGTTATAGTGAATTTTATTTTGTATTTTATTTTTATCAGTTTTTTTTCCTTAAATTTGTTTATAACGCCCATTATATTAAATAATATACCCAGTAAGCTGAAGAATTATGGATGTCCTTTGAGCTCATATTTTAATTTAACCTTGCTAAATAGGCATTTGATTGTAAAATGGTCTGTACTGTTTTAATATGGGGATAATATATCTAGTTTGCAAGAAAAAAGAAAGATTGATAATTCGCAATTAGATGTTAGATGACTAGGATCGTTACGTCAGGTGACTTGATTCCATTAAACAACAGTTCGTGCAGATTAATAGATGTATTGAACAAAACCGATGACAGGATAGTAAAGTAATATGGTTTGAATATTGGCTACAATTTGATGTTTAACCCTTTCACTACTATACCGCCCAGCAGGACTTACAAATTCTCTACCGGTTCTGCCTCAAATGCAAAGTTTTGGCTGTGTCAATAAGACAAGGGTTAAAAATACTTTTCTAAGAGACTAAGAATATCAAATTATGCCTAAGATACTAAGATACTGATTTGTCAAGATGGCAAATCAACTGGCCTCAAAAGGTTTATGGAATAAAAATAACTAGTAAATAAAGAATGATGTGTTGATTATAATAAATCTCAAAAATAAGTGTATAATGAATCTCAGAATTAAGATGGCATTTGATAGTCTCTTTAAAATTTATTGTCTAACAGTTTTTGAAGCTCTTGTCTTTCGTAAATGTTACAGAACATTAAATTTTCTTACAATACTATTTGAACTGAATTACTTCTACACTAAAATTCAGCAATTAAATAACAACACGAGCATGAATTCAGCAAAATTTATTAATTTTGTGAAGCATTGCTTTCATTTACAATCTTTCTTTTTATCTCAGACTTTTAAAAACTGTTATTTGAAAATTTTGATTTGCTATATTAATATCGCATTTTAGTCATTTTGAAACACCATCCGATTTTTTCATTTCTATTTTAAATTCTCTTAAATTAAAAACATTACGTAAGGTTTTATATATATAAAACAAAAAAAAAACCCTGCTTACTTACCTTACGTAAGGCTTAAATAGCAATTTTGGAAGATTCATTTTTGGCATATTAATGGATTTTCCCCATCGAATGAACGTGATTAAGAATCCCCTAAAAAGCAAAATAAATAAATAAATAAAATTTAAAAGATGTTTTTCAAGTGTACTGAACATATCCTTTCATAAAAGATTACGAATATCGATCACTACAATTTTGATTATAAAAATATGAGAGAGTTGAAGTAGAATAGTTGAGAATCTACTTTCAATTTAATAACTCATATCCATTTCCTTTGGATCATGAAAAGTTTTAATGTAGTTAAAGAAAAAGTTTAAATTCAATTATAAATCATGGAGATAGTTATATGCATATAATTATGTAGAATTGCCTGATTAGCAATCAGATAACTCAAAAAGTATCATTTAATGATTTGTAGGTGGCAGAATAGGAGTCTGAGATCATTGAGGTGTTGAAATTTGGCTAAAGAGTTATCAACCCATTATCCAAAATTTGCCTTAACTATTTAGATCACAGGTTCCCAAATAGTGGATCGCGATAAGACTTAAAATTTATATGTATATTTCACATAATTGGGATATGGGATCAAAATAGTCTTCAAGCTATATGATAACAAGATAAAAAATAAATTAAATAGCACAATACACAAACAAGCAATTCGTGTCGAATGACAAGAAATGAAGCCAAACAAGTGTTTTTCGAACGAGCGAATAAAAGTATTTTTGCACATCTGTCGCTTTGCCTGTTGCTCCAATATGTGACTTCACTTAAGTTTACATTCCCATGCATCGCATCTACATAACCAGAAACTCCTTTACGCTATTGTCATCCAATTCAGTTCGCATATGCATAAACTTCTAAGCGTTTGATCATAATTTGTTTTTATCCCTCAAAAACCTCTTACGAAAATAACAACACTAAAAAATAAAACAAGATGAGGGTGCAATAGGGCGTCATAGATTTAATTTGACGAAATATTCGTGAGATATTAGTAAAAGATTGAGAATCTTTATGGGTAACTCTCAGATTTACAACTCAACTTATATCATCATGAGTTATCTCAGCTGATTGGAGTAAAGAATAAGTGTTTTTATTTACTGTTCTTCGACTCCTTTCATGGCTGATTATCTTTTTGATTTTGTGGAGCTTTACATATTTATGAATCCTTTTATTATGCATTCTAAGCATCTTCTAGTTTAGAAAGCTTCACAAAAAAATTCTTTTAAAGATAGAATAAGTCGAATGTGTAGCAGAACTCAGTGCAGATTGTTAAAACTTAATGTTACGGTAGAATTTGGAAATGTTGTTAATATAAAATTTTGTAATATTTCAATAATGACCCCAAAGCTGCAAAATAAAAGAGAACGTTATTATTTTTTAAACGAAATTACATTGACACCATGCGACAGAAACCTATATACTTTTGAAGCTAAATGCTTTTAACTTTCATTTTCAATTTTTTTAACTTTCATTTTCAATTTTTCTAGCTGGCAAGCAAAGTTTTGGAGCTAATCGATTTTGAGATGAAATAACAGCTATGGTGTCATAGTTCTACGTCAACCTTTTAAAAACGCATCTGCTGTCAAAAAAGCATACATAATAATAGTGCAATATTGGTAAAACCAGGTAAAAACATATATGTGATTAAAAGATGATGATGAAAATTGTCATTTATGCTTTATTCATTGCCTACGCGATTTTGAGTTTCAATATTCATTGCCTACCCGATTTCGAGCTACAAAACCCCCTAACCAAAACAACATCATGTTCTGACATGATAAAAAAAATCTAACTGGAGATTTTTGAAGAATTTCCACGTTTAAAACTTCCCTGGGTTCCAAAAACAGATTTTTGACATTATATCTTTCTAGCTGTGAGCACGGTAAATCAAAAACACTGATCTAAAACGGATAAAATTTGATATACGGTCTTCACACTTTAATTATAGATCTGTAGCTAATGGTTATAGACGAGGATCGAACTCGTAACCTTACGGTTTGTAGCCGCGTAACATGACCACAAGACAAAAGTCATTACTAATGTGCCTGAGCTGTTATCTAGTTTATAAAGCGTCACTATGAAGATCATTATGAAATTTTGGACGAAGTTCATATAGAAGAAGTCGTCGGAATACAAGTTAATACGATAACTACAAAACGAGGAAAGCTTGATATATATAATTTAAAAGCAGATTTAGCATCTAAAGTGTAGATGCCTATCAAATTTAGAACCAATCCCGTCAAAGGGTTGATCGTCTGTTGGTCAATACTTTCAAAAACATATAAACGCGATAGCTGAAAAATACAATGAATTAAATATATCAAATTTGGTATGGGATTTTGTGACTACGAGTGTGGTTTTGTGCCAAATTTTTATTTCAATCGACTGGGAAATACGCGTTTAAGACAAAAATTCGATTTTCGTATAGTATTTGCACGCCTAGAGATAAATCGCCAGAAAAATCACTGAGGGTTGCAAGATAGTTTCAGCAAAAATGCTTAATTCCCGTCAAAGATCAGTAAATTGCCAGTAGTAGGCAATTCATTTGTAGCCTTACCTAAGACCCATGATATTGTGAGAGGATATATGATTAACTCCTTTATTACAGAGTACGCGAGAAAATTTTGAGATCACTCCCGCTGGATCATTTGAATAAGAACTCTTAATGATGAAAGTTCACCTAGAGGTTACACAATAGTTACTCAAATATGGCCAGTAGCTTCCCTGGGGATTCATTAAAGAAACATAAGTTAGATGAAATACGATGGCTTAAAAAATAGAATATATGTAGAAGACGATAAGTAATACCTGTAAATTGCTCACAAACACAAAATGGGATGAATATTGAAATAAATTATGTATATTCAATATATTTATATATAAGCAGGAAGAAATGTGCGCGTGGATGTTTGCGTAGTTTTATATCCATTGCTGTTTGTGGAAGGTTCTTTACATATTTTTAGATTTCATGCATATGCTTTCACAATAAGAGTAATGAGAAGAATAAATTTATGGAGCTTCATTTCTCAAGAATGTTTCTTCCAGCTTATGGAATGTTCTTTACATATTTTTAAATTTCGTGGGTACTCTTTCACAATAAGAGTAATGAGAAGAATAAATTTAAGGAGCTTCATTTCTCCAGAATGTTTCTTCCAGTTTATGGCTATTTAAGACTCCCCTGTCGTCAATAATAAATATTTAAACCTCTTTTTTATTTAGAAATAGCAAAATTCCAATGTTATATGCACATTTTTTTGTACTATTTCGTTATATATCACTAAAAGTTTTTTTCCATTTTTTCAAAAGTTTTTTCCTAATAGGCTTAGATTTCAGTAAAGTTATTTTTCGGTATATATTCTTTGCCAGTATTTGGAAGATAATGGGAATTCATGTTAATCATTTTAATTGTTGATCTTTTGATTTTTTGGAGAGGTATAATACCAGCATTAATTCTGATAAAAATTTGATGAGTATTATTTGATGCTAAACATTTTTTGGTGTTGAAGCGGGAGAGTGTATTGGTCAATCATGGAACAAATCGATCTTTATTCTCTCGAATGAGAAGCATAGAGGAAAACACTACTATCAACAAAAAATCCGAAATTGATGCTTTAACGAAACTTTACGTTTAGACATATCTGAGTCCGAAAAGCACATTTTTGGCATTATATCTGTCTGTCTGTGAACATGATAATTATAAAGCACTTTCAACTAGATGGTTGAATTTTGGTATATGTAATTATAATAAAAATTTTAGATATCTATCAAATTTTGAGCAAAATTCATTCACAGAAAATCTCTCTGTCTGTCTGTCTAGATGTTCAAATGCAAATGACTCGATAACTACAAAACCCAAAGAGCTAGGTAAATAAAATTTGGCACATCGATTTTTTCCCTTTCCCTTTTTCATTCCCCCTTTTCATTTTCCCTTTACACAGATATTGTATCTAAAAATCGATACACACCAAATTTTAAACTAAATCCATCAATTGGTAGACTGTCTGTTGTTGTATCGAATTCATATAAACGCAATGACTTAAATCAATGAAATTCGGTGACTACTACTGTAGCTTTGTGAAAAATTTTGGCCCCAACTGATCGGCAAAAATACATCCAAAATATATTTCGTGATAGATTTAGTAAAAAATGCTAGATTCACACCAAAGATCTATGTTTCGTAATTATCGTTGCCAATGCCATGGAAGGAATTCGTAGCCTTATCGAAGGTCTGTAATTTTACGAGGAGGACGGGAGGTGAGACCTTTATTGGAGAGTACGTTAGAAAGTTTCGAGAAACGACTTCAGATGATTTATTTAAGTATTGTTTTTATATTGTTGAGTTTTGACGGTTCATTTATTATATTCACAATGTGAGGAAGTATTTGAATTTTTTAACGAGTCTTTTTCTTTAACAATTAAACAACCAATATTTGTTTAGTAACATTAATTTAGTAATGCCAATCAAGTTTAATGATTGCATCGTATCACACAAAATTAAAGTACTATTTTAAGTTTTTCTGCACTTAAAACATTTTGACTGATTGGTTAAGCGTGCGTTAATTGGAAAAATCAGCCAGTTCTTGTAATTGATAACTTTTTGAAGGTTATTTTTGGTGATATCTCCAGAAAATGAAAGGAGACGTAAAGATTATTGATGATACATCAAGGGAAAATGCCCTTTTATGACCAAATTGGTAAAATAAGCACAGTAGTTGATCCTGTAGATTCTGTCTTGTCGAGAGAATGTAGAGTGAAGTAATATTTGTGAAGCCTCCTTTGAAAATAGGAAATGTTCAGGTTTAGGAGACCATTGATGACGTTTTATCTAGAAGTAATGAGATTTCATACGAGATAAATACTGGTGAAATCGGATCAATGATTGTGATAGGATCAAACTATTTTAAATATACATATATATTAAGCAATGACGACTTTTTCTTTGAGATTGCGGAGCATTTATATCATCCAATTATTTTAAAACTATATGTTTCATTTTTTAGTAGTACTTACCATCTTTCCCTTGATAAGGATTAAATAAATTTAAATTTTTACAAAAAAAAAAGAGAGAGAGAAATATCTTGTCACGTAATCGTAGTTGGGTACTAAAGCCCCTTTATAAATCAGAGAAATTTCAACAAAAGTGGAAACTAAATACCTATACTGAGCAGGAAACAAAGTTGAATATCAAGTGAGTCTACTCGAAATCAATTTATGTGCATGACAAATTGATATATAGTGAGGATCATCTACATTACCTTCGGAATTCTGAAATTCGCATCTGAATCCTCATCGTATGAAAACTTACAAATATTCGCCGTTCTAATCTTTTCCAATCGAATTTTTCTCTTTTGAATTAAATTGCTAAATTTTACATAAGTTTTTGAAAGCTTTTTTTTTTGCTTTATACAAATTATTCAGGTAAATTCACAAGTTTTTCAAAGAAAGGAACCTAGCGACATTTTGAAATATGCTTTTAAAACGGCACTTCTTCATCAAGAGACAATGGAAAAATAATCAAATTGTGATCTTTTAAGAATCTGAGAAATACCATTTACAGCATAGCTGCTTTCTGCGTTTGTTTGGCACATCTAAGTTTATGAAAATTCGAATTTGAAATCTGTTTCATTCAAATAAATGAAATGCCCCAGAAAATTATTTATATTGACACCTGAATACAGATTTCTATATCAAGTTTTAATTGAGGTAAAATTAGTAAGAAGTATAGACACATCTTCTATGAACCATCAATCATTGTATAAATTCTTGTATCATGCCTAAAACAGACTATAGTTTTTTTTAATAGGGAACTGATGTTAGAATAGTTTAGAATATTTTCTTTTAAGCAAAGCGAGAGGAAGAGAGATAAAGATCAAAATCGTATTTCAGTTTAAGACAAGAATTTTCAATGAAAGGAATGGTTTAAAATACATTATACAAACGATAAATTGGAGATGTTATTTATACTAAATTATTGAAAATTATGATAACTCTTCAGATAATAAATGAATGAAAAAAACATAAAAGACTTATGAAAAGTACTTACGCAATGAAAAAGTAGTTCTCTACTCCATTTGATCCATTTGCGATTAATGAGAATGAAAACTGCTGCATGTATTCATAATAGTTTATAACACTACCTGAAATATGAGAAAATATGTTTTTATAATTTATAGAAATCCATTCGATTCATTTTAATATCAGACTAACAATTTCATTCTGAAAGATTCTGCTTGTGTAAATTATTAAACACAAGTTACACAACAATTAGATGTTTTCATTTTTTTTAATGTTTTACTAATTTATTTCACATTCATCTTCAGAATTACGTTCAGAATATTTCATAGCTTTTATTCTATTATTTTCACACGATATCTTTACCCTTGCCGCGCATATTGTCACAAATTAGTAGCTTAAAGAAAATGACGCGTTTTAAACAGAATATTATATGATTGTTTTTGTTTTTTCTAAGAGCACGTGAATCATAATGATGGAAAAAAATGACTTCAAGCAAATGGCCTAAAACCTGCTCCATAAAAGATTTTCTTGACAAATAGCAATAACTTTTAGTTCATATTTATTTTTCATATACATTTGATTCAAAAATTGAACAGACGAAACTCTTGATTATATAAGTGGATATTAAAATTTAAAATGAAAATATGTTTTTTCTCAAGAGATGAACTGATTTAAAATTTAAAAAATGAGAACGGCAACTTTTAAAAACACCAGAGCGCTCAGCCTGCACTCAGCGACACTGAAAAAGTTTTGTTTCGATGCTCCATCATAATTTAATTAAACATATTAATTAATATTGTCTGGTATTTGATTCCTTAGAATTTTGAATACTTTTTACTATTAAATTTATAAAGGGATGGGGAGGGGATAGGTTTAAAATTATTCGCTATCCTGATTTAAAATGAAATGAATTCTTTTGTTATTAGCTTTAACACTTTTACATAAATATCTAAATTTCTAAAATATTATTCATTTATTTATCATATTAATTGTTGCATATGTAATTAATGACAGAGTGAGATAATTTCTTACACTTTTCAAGAAAATATCTTTCTTGACATATTTTTTTAGAGATAAAGAATCAAGCAGGTAAATGAAAAGAAAAAATAATACTCAATATACAGATACAAATGAAACAGATCAATAATACTCATTTATACAAATAAAACTAAAACGTATGATTACATAAATTATGTTATTAATAAACTAATAATGATACATTATTAGTTATTGTTCAACAACTACTACTACTACTTTCTAAAAATTCTTTTTACTTTCTTGTACATTACGTATACAAAGCAAAAATATTGTAATCAAAAAAAAAAAAAATCCTAACACGAAATTTTGACGAATCTTTACAATTTAGACTCCCTGACTCCTAAAAACGTGTTTTTTGAAATTATATCTATTGTCTGGGAACAAGGCTAACTAACTTAACGAACTGAGCTTAAATTTTGCGGAATTTGGCAAATATTCTTTACGCAAAATTAATAAATTTAAATCATATTTTGAATGAAATCAACTCATATGGCCAGTACGGTTGTCCGCATATAAGTTAACACGCTTGGTACAAAACAATGAATCAATAAAATCTGGCTCACAGATTTAATATCTAAAGTGTAAATACCAACTTTAAAACCAGATCCCACAAAAGGATGAAGGCTGTTGGTCTTGTCACGGCCTCCTGACCTAGGGGTAGTGCATCCTCCCCGTGATCTGGGGGGAGGGGGGTTGAGCCCTGGTTCGGGCATGGTTGTTCCTTAACTTGTGTTCTATCTGTGAAGTACGTGAAAGAGCTTCCCCCCCTTCTGTAATAATGGATTGTTCAAACAAACAAGTGAGTGTGTAGGTGTCATCCTTATATGAGCTAGAAGTCAGATTTCTGCTCTCGGGTGCTCAGGGGACTTTGTCTTCAGAAACAACTAGGCTAGAGCACAAACGTGGCTTAAATCATTGACTTCGTCAGCGGGCTTGCCTGTGGCAAGTGCCATAAGTAACTACAACAGCAACAAGCATGTAAATGTGATAGCTCACACATTTACATGCACAATGCTCACACATTTACACATTTATTAACAATGATTTAAATATATGAAATTATATATGCAATTTTGTGTCAAATGTTCGTTATACAGGAAAAGGTATCCAAAATGCATATTCGAATTTCTGGTACTTGTGTTTTAACCACGTCTCAGAAATTAATTACAAAAAAAAAAATCCCGAAAAATCTTGCGCTTATAGGTTCCATTATAATTATAATTCACGAATGACATGCGGTTAATAATACACAACTACATTTATTAAAGAATATGCAAGGAAGTTCATGAGCGATCACATCTGCTCATTAACTAACTAAAAAAACTATGGGGTAATTATTGAAAAATCATTGTATTTTTAAATTCGTTATTCGTAACATTTAAAGGCATCAAAATTGTAGTATGTCATGTGAAAAAAGATTTATAAAATAAACAATTAGTATTCAAGAGAATTATTTTTTGAAAAAAGAAAAAAAGATACCTACTGTATTTGAAAAAGTAGAGATGATTGTACATGAGATAGGTGTGGCCTAAGACATTGAAAACGACGGTGAGTAGGAAAAGTCCTCTCATTGTCGGCATGGGATGATTGTCCTTGCTGACGTCCATCAACCGCTTTGTACTGCTTATCACAGATATGGACTGAGATACATTTTGTAGAACTCCTGTTGAATACATCGAAAACAAGATAAAAAATCACATTTGAAATGTAATGAAATCGGTAACTGTACATATTTACATATATGATAAAACATCTTATAAAGTAGGAATTTCTATATTATTTTAGAAATGACTCATGATGAGTAATAACTCTTTAAATTATAATTTAAAATGATTTCGCATATAAAAATATTGACGATGTAGTTCAAAAAGGTAACAATTAAGAATAATAAGTTTTAGAATTGACAATTTTAATAATTAACACCGTAATAACAGTTCATTATACCGTTTTATATGATCTTGTGCAGGTTGAGGTTCGAACTCGCAACATTAGGGTTCGTAGCCGAGTTACAAAGCCACTAGACAAAAGTGTACACTCTTCTCCGGAAGTTATTAACTGGCTTATAATGTTACCACCACAATCTTAATACAAACCTCTTTGAAGTGTCTCTAACTTAAAAAAAAGTTTCATCTCTTTTGAATTGAATATCGATTTATCAGAGATTCACGAGTTCTTAGAAATAGCTTTCAATATCGAATTCCATTAAATTCTCTTTCCAAAGAATTTTACTGATTACTCTTAACATTCTATGAAGGTTTTTTTAAAATAATGAATGTAAAAATGCCTTTATTAATATGCATTTTATTATAAGTATTTTTCAGAGACGCTATTTCTTACAATAGCAAAATGCATTTTATTTCCTTTCAGTTGCAATAATTATGTTCCTAAAACGTTTCGCAGTATATTATTGCACAAACCTCACTTTTATTCTCTTGTGAGATGAAAAAATAAGTTCGCACTTGATCAGTTTTGTTTCAAAACAATAATTTCTGTGCCATAATATTTGATGTGATGCAATAATAATTAGTTAAGTTAATAAATTAATTAATTAAGTTAATAAATTTTTTAATCAATTAAAACAATATTTATTTTTACCATTCGATGATTAAATTTTATAAAAGAAAATATGTAAATCGTTTGAAATCCGTTATTTCAAAGAACCTAAAATATTTCATGAAATAAATAGGTACTCCATGAAATAACTGATAAATCATGATTGGTTATTCCGTAAAATAGCAAATAATTATATGAAATAACTGAAATATATGCCTTAAAAGTAACATGTGCGCTTGCGTTGGCATTCCATATTGACTATTTATTTTCTTTTTAACATGGTTCCTAAACTAAGAATCATTGGTGCATGCGGATGCGTAATCATTTTTAGAATTACCGTATTTTTCTCTACATCAATAGCATCCTCTAAAATAAATTGCAATAAAAATTTTGATGTGCATGGACTGATTAATAAATTAACAACGAAAAAATATGCCTTATGTAACATGAGCGCTTGCGTTGGCATTCCATGTGGACTATTTATTTTCTTTTTAACATGGTTCCTAAACTTAGAATCATTGGTGCATGCGGATGCGTAATCATTTTTAGAATTACCGTATTTTTCTCTACATCAATAGCATCCTCTAAAATAAATTGCAATAAAAATTTTGATGTGCATGGACTGATTAATAAATTAACAACGAAAAAATATGCCTTGTGTAACATGTGCGCTTGCGTTGGCATTCCATGTGGACTATTTATTTTCTTTTTAACATGGTTCCTAAACTAAGAATCATTGGTGCATGCGGATGCGTAATCATTTTTAGAATTACCGTATTTTTCTCTACATCAATAGCATCCTCTAAAATAAATTGCAATAAAAATTTTGATGTGCATGGACTGATTAATAAATTAACAACGAAAAAATATGCCTTATGTAACATGTGCGCTTGCGTTGGCATTCCATGTTGACTATTTATTTTCTTTTTAACATGGTTCCTAAACTAAGAATCATTGGTGCATGCGGGTGCGTAATCATTTTTAGAATTACCGTATTTTTCTCTACATAAATAGCACCCTCTAAAATAAATTGAAATAAAAATTTTGATGTGCATGGACTGATTAATAAATTAACAACGAAAAAATATGCCTTATGTAACATGTGCGCTTGCGTTGGCATTCCATGTGGACTATTTATTTTCTTTTTAACATGGTTCCTAAACTAAGAATCATTGGTGCATGCGGATGCGTAATCATTTTTAGAATTACCGTATTTTTCTCTACATCAATAGCATCCTCTAAAATAAATTGCAATAAAAATTTTGATGTGCATGGACTGATTAATAAATTAACAACGAAAAAAAATTCTAAAAAATACGAAAATAATTTCCAAAAAAATAATTTTAAAGTTTCTAAACTTGAAACTCTTTCATAAACGCAACAGCAATTAGAATTTTTCTTTTACATTCGTTCTAAATTCACTTATGTTACTTTTGTTTTATACACTTATGTATTTTTGCATCTGAACATGACAGGTTTATATGAAAAAGTTTTCTCCAAAGGTTGAAAAAAATAAAACAAACTTTTTTTGACTTACTTTGTACTTTGGATAACGAGTTGACTCCAAACTTATCGAAATAAAGCTCCAGGGCTGTTCCAAACAGCACGGTTAATACGATGGATGATAATACAATGCTGTTTTTGAAACCACCAGTGTTCATTTTTCAAGAAAAGGAAAGGACATATTAGTATTACGCTTGGAACTGAGTATTTAGTGTTTTCAATTCAATTACGTACAACTTTGCACTAAGTAGTTAGTGGAGCATAAAAAGAAATAAATGGCGTAAACAATTATCTTTTTAAATTGAAAACAAAATGCATTACAAAAGTTCTTGTTCCATTTTGTAGCTATTCTTTGCACTTTTTCGTATACAAGTATATAAAGAAAAAAAAGTATTTTAATTATTGAAAAAGTGGAAGCAGAGATTTTGACAAATCTCTACGTTTCGGAGTTCGCTGAATCCGAAGAACATATATTTTTTTTAATTACGCTTGTCTCTTTGTGAAAGTAATAATTTAAAAACATTTAGAGCTAGATAGATGAAATTTTCGTGAAATCTCTCTTTTACCAAATTTGTAGATTTCTATAAAGTTTTTGTCAAAATCTATTCCAGGAAGTATGTCTATATGCCCACACAAATAAAAATGAACAAGATAACTGAAAAACGTAGAAAATTAGATAGATAAAATACAGTGCACAGATTTAGCACCTAAAGTGTAAATTTCTATTAAATTTGGACCAAATTCGTCAAAAAGTTGATTGTACTTTACAACACAAACAAATGACATAATTTAAACCCACCAGGGAATAGATAAATGAAATTCGATGTATACTTTTAACATATAATGTGTAAACTTTTATCAAATTTTGAATAAAATCTGTTAAATTGCTGATCATCTATTGAAAGGTACATTTTCATGCATGTAATTATAATAACTCAAAAAACGCACAAACAGATAAATGAAAAATGCGTTATGTAATCTTATTAATACAAATCTATTTTTTGTTAAATTTTAATTTCAAACGGTAAAAAAATTCCGAAATGCATGCTCAATTTTCTTTTAAATTCTATGAAATACAAAACTCCCTCATGCGCGACGTTGAAAATAGAAATTGAAGCAATCGTGGCCTTCAAGATGCTTTCCAAGGTTTACAAAGTTATGCTGGGGGGAGGATGATAACACCTTTACTAAATAATAAACAAAAACAATTTGGGACACCACTTCCACTAATTAAGCGGAACCGGAGTTTTTCAGGTTCATGACCAGATTCCACCGAAGAACCGTCGTGTAAGCGGATCTGGTGCCCGTTAAATCCGTCCGGGCCAAACATCCTCCAGCTGGTGTGGTGTGGAGAGGGGGTGCCAGCTCAGGTATCACCCTCGTCATCTGACCGAGGTTCAAAATTACGAGGTCCGTCCCCAAATAGCCCTAATGTTGCTTTAAAACGGGACGTTAACTAAAACCAAATAAAAAAAATCCTCTAATTAGAGTCATGTCTGTCTGTTTGAGAACAAGATAACTCTGAAACATGGTACGATGTGTCTGTAGAATTGTAGAATTCTATAAAATTTTAAATGAGATTCATTCACAGGAAGGTTTTTGTCGAAATGCAAGTGAAAACATTCGACAACTGCAAAACGTAAATAGCTGGATGGATAAATCATATCAATGACTCTCCGACCTGCCCGAAGGCCCATGGATAAAGAAGACTGAATTACCGGATCGTCGCAACAGCAACATCGGCGGGAATTGTGGTTGAGTCCATCACCGGCCACGGTACAACCTTTCCTGAAGGAAGTACGTCCTGTTATCGATGAGAGTAGCCATATCCCCCATCTTTTTATGTACCCACCAGGGTGGCGAGATCCAACCACCATACCGGAAACATCTCATCTTTATTTCGAGGTGCCCCCCGGGGGGGTCTAGCTGGATGGATAATATTCTCTACACAATTTTGGCGACTAAAGCATAGATTTAGATTGAATTTTAACCAAACCAGTAAAAGAATTGACCATTTGTCTTTGCATTCACATGCAGATAAACGTGACAGTTCAAAAATATAATGATTTAAATGAAATTTGACATGCGATATTGTTTTCAAATTTTGGCTTAAATCAGATGAAGAACGGAAGTCCAAAATGCGTACTAGATGGCTGTTTTCTTTTTTTTTTTTTTTTCAGTATACTACAAAGTACAAAACTCCCATTTGGAGGGTTTTAAAAATAAAAATCTGCATCTCCTTTATGTTTATGACCCTGCCGAAGGTTTAAAATTTTCAAACAGGGAGAAGGGATAACATTTTATAAGGAAGTATGCAAGAAAGTTTCGAGTGACCACTGCAGCTGGTTTTCCTTTTAACTCCTTATTTTTTCCCTTTTTTTTAATTTCCATTTTCTCTTAACCCAATTTAAAATTGCAATTATTTCCTTTGTTGATTATAAATGAAAACTTTAATCATTTCTACTTCGACGCTTTAATTACTATTTACTTGTTTTGCCTTGATCACAAGTAAAATTACTTTATTTCTCTACTCATTCGATATTTAATGTACGAAATGTATGTTAAATCAATGTTTTATTGATTTGTCCCTTAATAATAATGAAGTGAATGCACGTGACTAAAAGCAAGATTAATTATCTAATTTCTACATTCTGAAAGGCAGAGATTAATTTTTCTGTACGTTTATTGGCGAAGTCATTTTATGAGCTATACTCATGCAAGAGAAAATACATTTATGAGATTTTTCTGGAAATTGAGGAATCTAAGATAATGGTTTTTATTTTATCGCGTACCTACTATAGGAAAAGTATTGTAATTATCAAAAAATAAGAACTCGAGATTTTGACAAATCTCCACACTTTAGATCTCCCAGCTTTCGAAAAAGAAATTTAAAAAAAAATGTCAGTCTGTCTGTGACAAAGATGACTCGAAAACGCTTTGCGCTAAATGGAAGAAATTTGGTATACGGTCTTTACACTAAATTTTCAGATTTCTGTCAAATTTTGAGCAAAATCCGTTTAGAGGAAGTCTGAATGTAAGTTAACATGATAGCTGCAAAATGAAGAGGAATAGAGGACAAAAATTCGATACACAACTTTAAAATTTATAGCTTAGAACGTTTATCAAATTTTAAGCCAAATCCATTGTGGGGTTCAAAGTCTATTGGTCTATATTCAGAAACACATAAATGCGATAACTCAAAAACAAAACGATTTAAATTATATTAAATACTAGCCGCCTTTGGCGACCAGCCGGTTTGCCAATCTTAATGCACGTTAAAATTTTAATAATTAAATATCTTATAGAACTCCCATTTTAATTGCTTCTTCATTAAAATATTTCAAAACTTCAAATTTTAATAGTCATATAATTCATTCATAATATTATAAAGGCCTTCAGCCATAACGTAATATGTATCTCTCTAATTTTCTGTTAGCTCCCGTAGAATTTATGCTTTAAATTAAAGTGGAAATGATTAAACTGCAATAAATATAATTATATTTTTTTTACTGAAACGAAATATTTTTTTAAAAAAATATGAGTACTGAAAACAGAATCGCTGAGTATTTAAACCTTATGGGCATTAAGAATATTTTTCTTAATTTATATAATATCTCAAGAAGTTTTCAACAAAATTATCTCAGATTCATCATGAACAGATCGATTATTTAACAATGTTTAGTTTTAAAGCATCACACATTAAAAAAATAAACAGAATCGTTTGAAATAATCTGCCGAAAACATATTAAACCTTCAAAACCAAGTTCGTATCCGTTGAAAATAGTTGTCAACAATTAGAAAACAATGCGCATGCGTGAATTTTCAACGCCAATTATGGTAACGCAAATGTGTGAATTTTCTACTTCAGTTGGGGTAACGCTATGCAGATTAGAAATTTTTAATTTCTTTTATTCTGTTTTATTTTAATTCAAAAGTACTTCAGAATGAATCTGAAAGATCGATAAATTAACAATGTTTAATTTTAAATGCATCAAACATTAAGAAAATAAACAGAATCCTTTGAAATAATCTGCCGAAAATTTCTTAAGCCTACCCACTTTAGCGTGGGAAAAAAAAAAAAACTGAAGTCCCACTCATTTGGCGGTGGGGAAATGAAAAGATTTTTTTGTCGGGAAAGTGAGTTTTTAATTAATAATTAAAATTCTAATTAAAAATTCAAACAAAGAGACCCCATGTGCACATTCTCGGCCTCTAAGGTATGCATGTTCCAAATGTGGTAGCTGTAGTTCGAACGGTCTGACCTGTAGAGCGCCAACACACACACGCACGCACGCACACACACACACATAAAAATTTTGTTTCAATCCTACGGAAAAAACACGCCTAAAACACAAATTCAATTTTCGGATACTATTAACTGCATGCTAAGGATTAATCACCAAAAAAAACCTGCCAAGGCTGACAAGGTTACATTCAGTAAAAATGCTAAATTTTACTGCAAAGATTAATATTTTGTAACTACTGTACGCCAATTCCAAGCAATTCGTTTTTTAGGATTTTTGGGGAGATAACTCCTGCTGGTTTAACTGTTGATCAAAAATGGTTTTTAAATTATTTCTATATAATTTAAATACTTTTGGTTACGTATCAAAGGGAAATACTTTTCTAAATGTGAGGAAAAAATTCAGTATTTTATTCTTGTATAATTTATTTTTTTCTCATTATCATAACTTTTATTTAAGGATAGAACAATTACATAGTTCAAATAACTCTTAATGAATCATGTTGCAGATTGTGCTCTCCATGCATTAATGCCTGCTCGTCTATTTTTCTTTGCTTACCCTAGGAACAAAACACTTACAGCAGTATCAATGTACTCCATAAGATTCTCTAGCTTAAGTCTTTTTTGGGAGCATCTGTAACATGGAGACATAATTTTATTAGCTCAATTCTTTTGGACTGGTAAATTTAAATTTCCGTAAATTTAAATATTTGAATGATGGGAAGCTGAACTGATTTTTCGTCATCTTTACTAATAATGAAGATGCAACTATAATTGTCTGTTGGCATTCTGCAAGCCAAACAGTTTAACCTACAGCTACCAAATTTTTGCACACATATATGTTGGAGGCCGAAATGTTTGCCAAGGAATGATACTCTTTGAAATTTTTATTAGAATTTTTATTAATTAAAAACTAAGCCAATGTCTATATTTTTTCCCCGAGACAATTTCCGAAAATTTTTCAGCACAAAATTTATTTTTTATATTTTATTAAAATACAAACATTCCATCTTCCTACGGATCCTCATCTCAACCACATATTTTTATTTAATTTTTTTAAAAAAAATATTTAATCTTATTTTACAACTATATATGTCATTCTTGAAGTGAAATTCATAATTTTCATTACTGCTATTAATGTTCCATTCTGCCTTTTTCCATTGTTGAAAATGAAGATATGAAAATTCTTCTTATTCTTCTATGTTGATGGGTTTCAGAGTAAAACATGTTCTTAGTAAAATTTCTGAAATTTTGTACTTTTACAATCAGGAACGAAGTTTCAAGAATCAATTTCAAGTTTTTAACAACAATTAATCCCAGCAAATCAACTAGTTGTCAAAGCGACTTGTAAGTAATATATATATATATTTATATATATAGAGTAAATATTGAACATAAAAGAAACAAACGAAATATTCTTTTTTAACTTTAAAATATTAGTATTTTTAAATACAGTATTTTAACATCTATGTAATCGTACCTAAAATATAACGAATTGAATTGTAGTATAATAATTATATTATAGGGATTGATTCTTCTGATATCGAGGCAAATTATTAGACTCTATGCCTTAAAAAATCAAAAGACTTTTATAAATTTTTAAGTTAAAATTATACATATAATTTATTTCACAGAAAGTCATTGCATTTATGTTTGGAATTAATAATAGGATCAGGGAACTTTATAAAAATTCAAATTATAATTGCAAGAAAATAGTGTTAAAAGAGGGAAATGCTATATGCTGCATATAATTCTTGTTAATTTGACATTTCTCGAATCCATTTTCTGTTCCAGGTTGGCATTAATGATAAGTTTTAAAGATTTTTCCAGTTTCTAGTTTGAAGAATTCCTTTTTTTTTGCCATATTATTAGATGTGATAAGGTATTGGGTTCAGCTCATGACACTTAATTTTTTTTTTCACTGAAATGATGTCGATCCTTTTCTAGTAATGCAGAAACAAAACGTACTGACAATCAAAACATGAGAATATTTTTCCTTAGTTCGTTGGTTTTATTTTTTCAACAGTACAATGGAAATTTTATATAAGTAGATTTTTGGGTTTTTTTTCTTGTTCAGTATAAAAATACTCTTATAAAAAACTTTATGTGTAAAAAGAAAGGTTTGAAAAAGAAAGGCATTTGTGAAAAGAAAGGCATTTCTTTTATGCAAATCTGCAATTTTTATCCAATTTTAATGAAATGTTGCGCATAAACGTTTCAAGACAACCATATAACTAATGTAAATTTTACAAATTCCCAAACTTAAAAATAATATGTTTGTTAAAATTAAGCAAGTTTTTTGGTGTGTTTTTAGCAATACCCTCAATAGACATTATAGCATAAAAATGAATTTTATATCTTAAAACTAAAAAGTCTACTTTTTTAATGACACATGTTTTGTTTTTGTACAATTTTTACTCTAATTTTGCTAATTTTTAAAATTTAAATTTTATATATAATCTGCTACCATTGTTACAATGAAATTAAAACTTATTTCATTTTTCTATTAAATCAACCAATATTTCTATAGCGTATTTTTACTAATGATTAAATTAAGTTAAGAATAGTTTGTTTTAAACATTAACTCTGAAGTACGATTTTTATGTCCACTTTTAATGAATAGAATATATATTTTTTAACATGCATGCTTACTGTAGTAGACTGAATCCCTTAAATTCTTATTTTTTTTTTTGTCTTATTAAAAAACGAGAAATTTTAAGAATGTTCGCTCCTCATTTATAGCTTAACAGTCAAGAAGGTCAATATTCTCGAAGATAAAATTGGCTTCCAAAGGCTGTTTTATTTTATAAAAGGTGTATTTAATAGCAGGTATGAAATGAGGAACTAATTATTCTTTTTATGAATTTAATATCTACTTAATTAAATTTTACATTCGATTTAAATAAATTTAACGATTAATTAAGATTGTTATACAAAACATAACTGACTTTAAAGTTGTGCAGCAGGTTCTTAAGAATGCAATAATTAATTTAAGAATAATGTGAAATTTGACTTTTTTTATGTAATATTGATTGAATTTTGAAATTTCCTCGTTGGAATTGGCTCCTAAACTTCAGTCTGGGGTTTTTTGTTCTTATAAGAAAATCAACTTTCAGTGCTATTTTTATTATTTTGTTCTAGAACAGATAGAGATAAATTAAGATTAGTTTGTATTTTTGAACTCACTTCTTAAAAATCATATATCGTACCGCTTGAAGATGAAAATTTCAACTAATGTGAAATTGCATCATGCTAATTTATAGCTCATCTAATTTATTTCATCAAAAAAATTGAAATTATTTTTTTGAAATCCAATTTTAATACTATCATTTAAGCCGGTTACACTATTTTTATGTTTCGGAATCTTTTCGACAAAAAAAAAAAATGATATGTCATTTACTTTTCTGTAATGCGATCTCCAAATTAATATTAGAAGCAAAGTAAATAACACCTTCTAAATTGGCATGCTTTATTTGACCTTTTCGATCACTTAATTGCTCGTGTGAGGACATTAATTCAGCATCATTAACAGACATAATTGTTATGTAAATGCTCAACACTTAAAAATATCCCAACTAGAAGATTAGCTGCTGTCCTCTAATCTTACACGTGCTTAAGAATAGACTTTTCCTTAGTTTTTTTTTTTTTCCTTGAAGTATGACAACTATCGGGGATAGTTTTCTGTGAAAGTTTTTTTTTTTTTTTCTATATGCAAATGACATGCAAATAAGTGCCCGTGAACATGTAAGCGGAAATTTTGTAAATAAGAAATTGATGTTTGAAGATGAAAATTCTCAGATTATTTAAAAAGCACAACACATAAAATATGAAGAATAGAAAGAAATTAGAAAGAGAAAGATCTAGAAGGGATTAAAAAGCCTCTTGTGTGTAGTTTCAATTAATGATTGAATTAATTTACTAAAGCGAGAAAACATGACGGTACAAAAAAAAACAAAAAAAAAACCGGTTCTCTTTTGTTTTAAAAAATTGTTTTAATTCTAATGCAATCGAATAATTCTGAAACGGATCAAAGCCTGGGACAAATGCATAGCAACAATTTTATTGTCTGAAGTTGTTGGCTTGTTTATCAACTTGTTATAATTCGGATTTCATTAATTTTCAAAATAAAATGAGGAAAATTAAATTTTAATTTAACATTTTGTGCCGTTATTCTGTCTAAAAGAACTGTTTCATGGCCTATTTTCACACGTTATTCTCGCTAACATTATTGTTTAATGTTTGAAAAAATCGCAAATACGAATCCTGATTAAATAGCGATATGATACCACAAATTCCTGTCATTAATATGAATAGATATCCAGATTCTGCAACAGCTATACAAATGCTCAAAAATTTATCAGTAAATTCAGTCTTGATAGCTATGATAACCTAACTTATAAATTCTTTTGAAGATGGATATCGTTACCTATTTTAGATAAGAAGAGGTTAATTTGGAAAACCAGTAGACGTCCGTTATTGATCTTTTTTAATACGTAATAACAACAAGTAAATCGAATTATTCGAACTAAACATCGTTTTTACTTCTTAATATCCATACTGTTGCATAATGGTGCTTTTTCATGCTTTCCAGTGTAATGGTAAATTAATAAATAAACTGTGAATAGGGTTTTATTATTATGTTTAGAACTTTTACCACGTTATATCATTTATTATTTGAATTATTTTTGTAATTCTCAGTTATCTTATTGGTTCTTCATTTTAAAATATATATTGATATATTTAATAATATAAATATATATTAAATATATATTGATTATATAATTTACAAGCATTTAAATATTTATTAAAAATGAATATGCAACTTTATTGGATTCTCTATATAACGCAATACGAATTCAAAGTTCTGTCAAACAAAGACCATGAGCAACAAAATTTAGGAAGATTAATATAATCAGGGTGATTATATTAATCTCCTAATATAATCAGGGGCATCCTCGATTGCCCCTGATTTTGAAATTAAGTGAAAATGATTCTAATGATTCTTCATGCTTCTCATAGTGAATGAAATTTATTTCGAAAGCATAATTAAAAGATAATGGTACATATTTATTTATTATAGAAACAAAACAAAAACAAACAAACAAGATGCCCTTTTAAAGCCAGATTTAAAGTTTCTATTACAATGCAATATAAAAAAGTAAGACACAGAAGGAAAAAGAGAATATTTTAGACAAAAGAAAAGGAGAATTTCGTGGACATAATCACTAATGTATTAACCAGTAACTTCATCTTGTACTACTGAAAATCGGTGCCACTGACCATCCGTCGAGAATTATAAGAATTTTTTTTGAAGTTTATTCATGAAATGTTAATTCTAATATTTGTGAAATTTTAATTTTATTAAAAAAGAAATCGGCAACACCCTTTAATCTGACACCCGCCGTTATTTTTATTTTAAATACCAGTCTTTTCATATTCTCTGTATTTAACTTATACAAAATATTTGCCAAAGGTGTCAACTGCACATTATCTGAAACAAGATCTCATGAAATCTAGCTACCAACAAAAAAAAAAAAAAATACTGAAAACGCACGTATGGCTTTAACTCTTTAAAGGGCCATTTTTTCTAGTCATATAATGCTAAAATATTTTTAGGCTTGAAATTATAATAAGAAAAGGAATTCATTTAGCTTATTAGATAAATTTAATTTGATTAATTAATTAATTAATGTGGTTAATTAATAATTAAGTATCAAATCAAGACACATCATTTTGTGTAAACTAAACCACTAAAGCATCTAAGTTTCTATCTTTCTAAAAAAAATTTGTTAGGACTTATGCCAACCTACATAAATTCATACAAAGATTGATAAATTTGGTGGAAAGCATACTTCCCACGGCCCTAGAAAGCGCTAACAAATTTTTTAAAAAGCTGTATTGGAAAGATAATGCTCACTAGATTTTTTTAAAAAGTTAGATTTGTGAAGTGGTAGCTAGATTTATGAAAGAAAAATCTAGTTACTAGTAGAAAAAAATAATAATACTAAAAAAACACTCACAGTTTTGACATTTTTTTTTATCATTTTGAAATTTAAATAATATTTTTCATACCATAAGGTGATTGATTAGCTCTAGAGATTCCAGAAATTTTCGTTCTGAAATACTAAATATTTATTTTTAAAATGCATTTTATATTTACTTTTGTATCCTTGTGTATAATAATATATTTGCCGGTACGACCGGAGTTTAACCCCCTGCTTGGTTCAATTTTCAAAAATCGCCAACAAATATTCAAAAGCAAGGGAGCAGATGTCCAATCAAAGTGCGTAATAAAGATTGCCAGCTTTGGCGCGTTATCGCAACTTGGCGAAGAAGGGGGTGAAATTCCGGTTCAGCCTATTTGCCAATATTTATTTTAATATAAACCAGCTGGAATGGTCTTCCCAAAACTTATCCGCATATTTTCTAATAAAACATATCCCCCCTTCCTCCGCATGATTTCGTGAATCCTGAGTAAGGCCATAAATACCTTGCATAAAATTTGTGAACTATAGTTAAGAAATATAGGTTCTTGGTGTGAATCTAGCATTTTACCTTAATCCAACGAGCAATCTTTGGTGATTAATCCCTGGATATAGAAACAATTAAATGTTACAGAAATAAACAAAAATTAAATCTGTATTTTCTTACGCTGTCTTACAGGTCAATTGAAATCAAACTTTGACATAAGACTATCATTGTGATCACCAAATCACAATTCTAATTTGATATATTTGATTTACTTCTTTTTTGAACTATCGCATTTACACGCATATGAAAGTACAGACGGATAGACGGTCAACCCCTTGTTGAATTTGGTTCACGATTTGACAGGTGTCTACACTATAAATGTTAAATACGCATACCGAATTGTATCCATCTAGCTCTCTTCATATTGCAGTTATCATTTTAACTTATGTTCGAACAACAGAATGGATAGATTTCCTCTGAATGAATTTTATACAAAATTTGACAGAAATCTACAAATTTGGTGTAAAGATGGTATACCAAATTTCATCCGTCTAGCTCAAGGTGCTTTTGAGATATATTTGTCATAGGCAGATAGGCAGATGGACTGACAGGCATAGTGTCCAAAATACGTTTGTAAAACTCAGGGATGTCTAAAACGAGTCGACAAAATCTCAAATGAAGATTCGTCAACATTTTGAGTACGAATTTTTCGACGATTGCAATTTTTTTCTATACTTCATATACGAAAAAATAAAAAGTGTCTACCTCTCCGGAAAGATATTTGGTGCTAGATAATTTCTGTAGTATCATTATCGTGTAACCTTGATATAACGAATCAAGAGGTTGAAAGAGACGGAAATTACACGTTTTCTTCCTCGTGGGCTAAAAACGAAGATACATTCTATGACCTCGTGAATGTTTTGCTATCTAGACACTAATGCTAGATTTAACAGGTGGTTAAATTATATATTTCCAACCAATGAGGTGCATTTCTTTATATATAAAAAATTTGTTAAAGAAAAATTGAATTAACAGCATTTCTTCATATGCATATAACTGAAAGAGCCATAGTCGTTTTAAAACGATTAACTTATTTCCTCTTCTATGCCTGATATGACCAATTGCTTAATTGATGTAAAACCTAAGGTAACTTGTTACTTTGGATTTTTTTTCTTCTAATATTACTTTGCATGCTACTTACGTGATGATAGCTTGTTCGGTTCTAAATTCGATCTTCTTTTGTTCTTGGCAATGAAGAACTTTCAACGGGAATCCAACTTGTCTCGCAACTGTAAAAATACACGAAAATTTATAACAAAATTAAGCATTCTCTAATTAATTAATTTTTTAAAAACTTAATATATGCAACTAAGAAGAAAACATCGATATTTAAAGAATTCTTATTACATGGAATATATTTACAATGACTACAAGAAGGGAAGACAATTTGGATTTGGTTTTGATTGATATTTTCAAGATCAAAATAAATTAATTGATTCTTCTCATCAATTTCTATCTTCTTTAAATATCGAATCTGCATACGTCTGTTGCACTAAACCAAGTTATTTCAATTTATTAATCGAACTCAGAATAAATACTGCAATAATATTTTTAAAACTGAGTAAACAATGGAGGTAAGCAATGAAAGAACAGATTTGCAAGAAATTTTTTCACCGCGGAAGCATTAAAAGACTTTTTGTATTCCAAACATGTATGGGAAAATTAGTACTATTTTAGAACTTAACGTTTCATATTCTGTTCTAAATCTGTTTTTCCTTTACATCTTTGGGATTCCCCAGTTCGTGACCTTTCCGTTCTGATCTAAGTACTTAATCTGAATAAATAATTTTTTTTAATTTGACATTTGTTTGTCCGAAAATTTTATCGATCTTGATCATCTATATAAAATAATTTTAAATTTATTTGATTTACAAGTTTATTAATTTTATCTAATACCTTTTATTTGTCAGGATATAAATATTATTCAATTTTTGTCACGCATTTTGGAACAAATGGAGGTTTTTTTAAGAGACTATATTTCATTTGAAAACAATTTTTTAAAAAAAAATTATCTTTGTTAAATCTATTATTTTCAAAATTCCAGAGTTTGATGTACATTTGGAAAAGACGATTTCTGCTTTTCAAATATTTACAAACAAGGATGGTGGATTAAGATTAATTGAATGAGTATTTTAGTTTATATAACAGATGCTGTACATTTTTTCGAATTCTACTATTAAAAATTTGTGATATTGCTTCCCACCGCAATGTGAAGGCCATCTCACTCACAACACCATTTCATGCCCCTGCAACTATATCCTACTAGCTATTTAAACAGTGTAATGAGTATGAAGTGGGAGAGACATCGAAAGATGCTCCTGTTTTATCCATCGCTGCGATTATCACCCAAATTATTGGGCATCTGAATTGAATGATTAAAATTTTAATAGTAGAAAAAAAAGTCTAGAGCAATGAGCTGGTTGAAATTCAAATGTGAAATGGCTTTGGCTTATTAAGCAAACTATCAAAGAGAAACTGAAAACTTATGCGAATCAACGTAAAAAGACCTACAGTTTGTTTGTGATTACAAAATTCAGAAAAAAAATATAATACAAAAATTATTAACAAAAAAGGCTGCTAGAAATGAGGACAGAAATAAAATAATAATAATAATAAACAGGACAAAATATACAAATAAATGCTATGTACAAACACGAAAATAACAGAAAATAAATATATGTATGTTACTATTCTTGGGAATAGTGTTCTGTAAATCTAAACCGATCTTGATTTTCTTCGAGATGACAAATCATTCTCTGAATTTCCATCCTATATCCTTGGGAAGAGGCAATACTAAGAGACCAAACTTGTTCAAGTTCAGATGTTAGCTTGGTATATGGAAAGAAGAAGTCTGATACATTCTGTTGCGTAGTGGATTGGAGTGGCATCAAGATTTCCGCAAGGGCAGAATGCATTTGGGATCAGATTAAAACGGCGAAGATCTGAAGAGAATGGCCCATGGAATGTAAAGAAAATAATATCTTTCATTTTCCAGTTACTTGATTGAAGAGAGACTTTGGGGAGAATATTGAAGGTAGATCACCCCGTATCTCCGTCTTCCCAACTCTTTTGCCACTCTTTCATCATTTTCTGCTTGAAGAACGATTTTAGATAGGATTTTGATATCTTAGTGTGACATGGCTCCATGGTTTTTGATTTCACGATTTCTTTGGCCAGTCTGACAACTTCTTCATTTCCCTCATACCCAAGTGGGCTTTAATCCAGGAAAATTTGATTTGTTTGTGTGGGATTAGATTTTTGAAGATGGCCCTTGCAACTGGATTTTGGTTTTGGGGGTTTGCTGTCGCTTGTACAGTGGTTTGGTTGTCAACTAATATTGTGATGTGTTGTAGAGGGAGGTTACTGGCATATTCTATAGCTTGTTGAAGGGCTGGAAGTTCAACTTGAAATATTGTGTGAAAATTCTGCATTTTTGTTGATCGTCTATGTGTAATATTATGGTTTTCCATGACAAAGAATGCAGAGCCGACTTCATTATCGGACTTGGAACCATCCGTGTAAAGACGAATTTCCTCGGAAATGTGTCCACCATCTTCAATAGAAATCTGATCTTGAAATGAATATTGTGATGGGTGAGTACCCTGGCTTTTTTTGGTTTTCTCAGCATCCTTCGGTTTGATCATCGTGAGGTTCACTGGAAGAGAAACGTTGAGTCCTTTAATTAATGTATATCTGGCTTCTTGCTGGAGCTTGAGATGCAATGGAGGGATCCCGAGGATTACTTGGAGTGCTGATGTTGGAGTCGTTCTGAAGGCTCCGGAAATTGCCAATAGGAATGGTCTTTGTAATATTGTCAATTATTTTTATTCTTACTGGAGGATCCAAACACCAGACGACATCTCTATAATCTAGCATCCTTCAATCACAGAGAAGTAAAGATTTTTTTTAATTTCTGGGAAATTCTGAATATTTGCCCATTAATTTTAAGAGGCTTCTGTGATACAAAAATGTTTAAATGGAGATGCCTTTAATGTGTGCATTACAAATGAGTTTGTTATCGATATGAATGACAAGGTATTTGATGGAACGCTCCTTTGAATGATTTCTCCAGACAATCTCACAGTTAATTTTAGCTGATCCTGAAAAGATGGTGCGCATTTGAACTCCGATTTTGATGACCATTTGGCTACTTTCAAGATGAAATCATCGGAAGTTCCTGAAACTGCTTGAATTTTGGTGATAATGCAATTTGGAAGTAAGAAGCGATATTTTTTTCAAATATTCTTTATCATCGAAACTTTAAAAAAAACCAAGAGACAAAGCTGGAAATTAGTGTACTGTTGAGTTGACTTTAAGTTCAGCGCAAGCTAGTAGTTAGTGGATATTTGTTATTTGTGTGCTGTTTCTTATATCAAATGATGTTCTTGTATACGCTTCAGATATGTTTTGTAGTCTGCGTGTTCGTTTTTTAGTGTAGAATAAAGCACCGTTACTTATTATTGAGCTATATATATCCTGATTTTTGGATAGATTTTCCATGACACTATTAAGGGTAAGCGTCATAAGTTTATTCTTAAAGTTTATTGCGCCATGAATATGAATACGGAAGCATTATATTAAAAACTACAGCATTTTGTGAACGTATTAATAAGGAAATACACTCACTTGTCGTAGTAATACTACTGAGATCTTCTACGCCACATGTGGAAGGAATGCAAACTCCGAAGCGGAATGCTGCTGATTTCAAATACTGGCCATATTTCAACAACAAACTTAAAAACTGAAAGAAATGATTAAAAGAAGAAAATTAACTTGCATAAAATATCAAAACAGAAAAATGGAACTTCTTTCCACAAGTAAAAAGCACTGCTGTTTAAAATACAAAAGAAATCGATTTATTGAAAATTAAGTAACCTTAAATAACATAATAATATTTTGGAGTTGATAATTTAGAAAAGCCCACTTAATTAAAACAGCCATTGAAATGTATAATTCGTCCAGAGTATTCCAAAATTAAAGATATTGGTTTAATTCGGGGAAATTTCCAAAAATACAATAAAATGAAAGTTTAACTATAGTTCGTAAAAAGAAGATAACGATTGTATAAAGGTTCTCAAAAATGGCAATCTCAGAATTTTTTCTTGAAAATTTTAAAACTTGCATTGATTCTTTTATAACGAATTCAACTCTAATTATGTTTACTTCTTTTTCGATTAAATCTTTATCGGCGTTAAAAATTTCATTATTTTTTCCTAAACACAATGAATTATAACACTTTAAATATATTATAATTTTTCAGAAAAGGATATTTCGAATAAAATCATGAAATAAAATATTTAACTATCAAGTTTTTCAGAGAAACTGCAATTGAATGAAATTTTCCGGATTTAACTTTAAATCTTTGTGTATTATTAGGGTTTACTAGTTCGGGATGGTATGTAAAGAAATACTGTTTTTTAAAAAAAATTAATATTGGTCTCTTAACATGTCGACTGCTGTTATCAACCATATTCGAGTGACAGCAAAAGTTTCTATTCAGTGTAGAACTTGAAGCGAGTACAACACGCCCATATTTAGTTTACATTTTCTTGTTTTAACATGTTGTTCATTGTGTGAATCGCCTGTGATTCACATCCGCTATTTAATTAGATATTCTCTTCTCTACCACAATTAAGCAATAGCAAAGAAATAAGTATCTTATTAGATAGTTGGTCCGAATCACTCTCATGAATCATGGCAGCGAACGTGTTAAAGAAACAAAAGTTACTTATAAGTATATGTAGAACTTCTTGCTTTTACCATAGAAAATGTGAGAAAGCAATTTCGACTTTCAATTCGACTCCCTCCACCAATGTATATTACTAATATTCAAATGTAATCGGTTCTATTTTTTGCAGTGGTTTCATAAATTGTATTCTCTAATAACAGGTGCATAGGATTCCAGATTTGAAATGAGTTTATTGCATTTGAGGTGCATCACATAAAGGTGAACAGATTCCTTTTTTTTAACAGTTCTTATGGAAAATATCATGAGCAAATACCAAGACTACTTTTAAACATACAAGACTGGGAACAATTATTCTCTTACCGTTTTGGAGGTTCCAATGGACGTATTAAACCTTTTCTCTGGACTAGCACTTTCATATTCACCAATGGCATCCAACAGCCCTTTTGGCAGCTTGCATTCCACAGTGCAGTATTTCCCTCGGAAGTACTCACGCTCTTCAGGTGGTGTATTCCAGGGCATCATCCCTTTCCTTCCGACTCTCACATTAATGCATTCGTCGAAGTCACCCAGGGACATGCTAGTTCCCTGAAAGACACCACTAGGAGGTTTTCCAGTCGCGTCTACCACTGAAAAAAGAATGGTTGCCTTAATTAATGTTGGAATTAGATGAAACTTATTTCCTTAGTAATCAAATATGTTACAAAATAATAAAAAATATATAGTTATACTCTTCATTTCGCTAGTGGATTTGTCTTCAGGAGAGGAATTATAGACAATTCGGAGAAATATAAAAATAAATAAGAGATTTTGTATTTTTTTCAGTTGTTATAGGCCTCGTTTTAAAAATAAGTTCATAAATTAGATATTATCATAGCTCTATATTTTTTATTTGTTACTTCTGTTGCAGTTGCTAAGCATTTTAATACATTTATTAATTTAATAGATGTCATAAATGAATATCTGTAACAAAGGTATATTAAGTATATAATATAAAAGTATTAATATAATAATAAAGTAAGTGTAAAGTAATAAATTAATAGTAAAGTAAAAGTAATATTAAATATATAATATAAAAGTATAATATATATATATATATATATATAATACTTTTATATATATACTTATATATATATAAAGTTTATATATAAAGTATATATATATATATAAAACACGAATCAAATGACATCATGGTGCTGTTAAATATGCTCTCTGGCTTCCGAAGCATTCTAATTTTTCTGTTCACCTGGTATTAAACAGAATCCTTTTTCATTAGCTTTCAAAAACAGAAATCAAGATGAAATAAATTTTAAATTTCAAAGCAATAATATAAGGAATTGTTCAAAGTTAGGATTTTTTTTAATATATCAATATTCAGAAAACGATTGTGCAATTATTAAATTGGTGCCATTAAAAAGACATTTAAATTTTGAAACAGTGTAAAAATACTTCCCTGCGATAGTTTTTTTACTGTAGTAAGTTACTACAGAAAAAAATATCCAACTTAATTTAAAAAAGTCTGGTTAATTTTTAATTAATTTAATTTTAAATTATTTTTAGTGCTCTGACATGTATATTTTCACGCTCCAAGGTCTATATGTACCAAATTTGGTAGCTGTAGATACTTGCGGTGCGACCTACAACATCCACATTACCTCTCTTTTGAGCGAGGAGTGTAAAATAATGAAAAATATGCACTGGAATTAAAAAGGAAATGTAAAAGTTTAAATAAATGGTATCATAATGAAATTATAAATCATGATTCTTTCATAAAATAGAAAGCTACATCAGTCATTCAAATTGAATGAATATTTCCAACTAATATGTAACAACAGACGCGCAGTCTAAAAGCTGATATATCTTCCATATCTAAACCTTTCCTCATTCCTCCCAAGATAAATAATTTATGATATCGTAGATAGTTTGAATTAATACAAAATTTTATTAATTTTAAACTATGTTGTGGAATGTCAGAATGGAAATAATATAAAAGGAATCCATGAGTTATGTACTTTCTAAATAAATAATTGTTGGAATAAATAGACAGTTATGTATTGCTTTTTTATATTTTTTTTTCTTCGTTTTGTATTAAAAAAAGCTTTACATAAGATATTTTATTCAATATAATCTCATATTGATTTAAATTTGTATAATAAAAGACAAATGTTATTGTGTTGTAAAGTTTTGAACAAAACTCAGTCACAATGAAGAGTCATTATTCAGTTCATTTTGAATTTGAAACTAATAAGATTGAATTTTTATTTACTCTTTAGATATATCACTGTTAGCAAGTGCAAACCATGACCATTTGAAAGAAATGAGACGAAGCCTCCCTGGAGAGAATATTATAGTAACACTTTTTCTATAATTTGATAGGAAAATACTCATTTCAGAAAGGAAATCAAAAGTAAAATTAAAGGACTGCTTGTGTCACTTATAAATACAGTTAAAGTTACAGTTTTTAGACCCCTAGAGGAGTGGGAAATCTGTACAACTCAGAAATGTTTTTTTATTTGAATTTAAGTAATTAGAAAGAGAATTTTAAATATGTTAGTAATAAAAATTTATTAGATTTATGAACTCGTATTTTTTAAATATTTTTTCTCCGGTTTATTTTTAAACAAAGTTTTAGCATAAATTAATTATTCCGAAATAATGAGTCTTTTTTATACAATACATAAATATTTATACATTGTATAAAATATTGTATGTATTGATATATTTATACTGAATAAAATAAGTTCCTTATTAATAATCTTTCTTAATTAAGCAGCTCATATTTATAATTCTACAAAAAGTTAATAAAAATATATTAGAAAAAGAAATGTTCATAATTATTTCTATATATTATATTTTATTAATTTCACAGATTACTTAATGCAAAAACATTTTAATGCATTTTTACATGCATGTTTAAATATATTAGTATTATTTTTATATTAATTTTTATTAACTAATAGTAATGTTAACTAGGTGTACATATAAAACGTTTGTACAATTCTGTGTAAATTTATAATTGATTATAGTGATTGTATAATCAATTGCAATACAATTGATTATTATTACTGTGATTATAAAATTGGTTATTATTACTGTGTAAATTACAAAATGAACAGACTTACAGATTAGATAAAATTAACTGTGTAATCCTTTGTTTAGAAATTGAATTATTCACAATCTAAAGTGGAATAAAGTCTAAAACCTTAATCTAATTATTGCACTTAAAATAAAGAAGCAAACAATTTGTTCATGCAGGGTCGTCCTAAGAATATTTAATTACATATAGCAGCACAAAATTTATTGTAAAAGTAAATATTTAAATTCGCGAAGTAAACTAAAGAAAGAACAAATATAATTTTTCTTTAAAAATGATGGAAGTTGTTCCAAATTACCAATTAATTAATTTATCTATGGAAAATTGATCCACCAAATTCTAGAATAATCGGAACAGCTTCTTTAATTGGAATGAAAAAATTGGCAAAAAATTATGGAAGATCTCAAATATACAGTATAAAGGAATAATAATTTTAAAATCTGTAAAATCCTCTTTTCAAAATCATTTACTTTATATAAGCTCAGTTCTCATAAGAGAAGTTTTAAATTCTGAATACAGCGTCAAAACTATATCTTAAACAATTTTTATTTCGTAATTTTAAATAGCTTCTCGAAATGGTGAAGTTCAAGTGTCCACACGCATCGTTCTGTCTTTCTTTATTTTCGGATTTGAATGAACTCACCCTACTTAGAAAGAGTCATAAAAACATGACGGAGCGACTCTAGGTTTGAATAATTTATGAGAGTTTGAGAATATAAACATTAGATTGGCTTAATTTTAGATTCATGCAACGGTAGCTAGCGTTGTATCATTTTTATTTTTTCTGTTAATAATCATTACTTTATGAGATATCAATCATATTTTATCTGATTTATTTTTATTTGAAACTAGGTCAAGAAATTTTGTTTTCATGAATTTAGAAATTATTTCAAACATTGATTAGATTAATATTTTAAAAAATATTTTCGCAATTAAATAATTATTTGCTTGGTGTTGTATAATATTTAAAAACCGTAAGGTTTTCGTAGTATTAAGATTCTTTTATAGTGTCGTTAGTAAAATATATCAATATTTTGATTCAAAAAGTATTTATTAGCATATTATTTTATTTTAAAGTAACACAACTGAAATAGGAAGTCTCTCTATGGAATTATTATAAAATAAAATACTTTCATATAGAGGACAAAAGTTAAAGAATGATTTTTTTTTTCTGCATTTCAACACATGACTGCATTTTATAATAAAAATTCACTTGAAATTAAGTAACCGTATGTAAATGACATGCATATTTTAATGTAATGTACTTTTCCCAAGTTTATTAAACTAAATGAATCAATTTCTAAAGCAACATTTAGTTCATATACAAATGGAACAAAACTCAAAAAATATCGAAAATACATTTAATATTTTTTTCTGCATAAAAAAGTAAAATTTCGAAAATTTGAATGGGGTATAAAATTTTTTGTGCATATTAAAATCTTATAAACGAAACAAAATTTGATAATCACATTCTGTGTAAAACAATTCATTATTTAGTTTTGATCACTAATGCATATTTTACTTTATTTTGGTAACTAAACTCATCGCTCATAATTTTTTATTCTTACTTCATTTTCTTTTAATCACAGTTCATAACCTATCGACTGTATTTCATTAGAATTTAATAAGCAGTATATTTTTATTTAATAACTGTATATTTATTACTTATATAAGTTATTATTATTACTATCAAAAATTTTTGGGAATCAAAGGTTTCGTATTAATTTTTATTTTTATTTAATTTTTCTTTAAGGTTTATATTTTTTTAAAGAATAATTGTTTACTTACATATTATTATTGCAGATGTAAAAATATAGTACAACTTGCACAAGTATAACAATTTTTTAAATAAAAATTTAATAATTTACTAATTTAAATAATGAGAGGCTGTATGATATAAGTGTTCATCACTTTCATTGCCTTATTGATAATTAGTTTTAAAAAAATACTTACAAAATTTCTGCTTCACTTTTTGCGAACAACAATTTTCTTCACAATTAAACATTATCGAAATATGCCATTTTTAAAATATAATTTTTTTTCAATGCAAATTTCTTGAATGAAAATAAATAATTATTCAAAAATAAATTTTAATGATTTTCTGATATTTTAAAAATTTATTAAATCTGTTTCAGAAGAAATAAAATCTTTCTTTGCTCTATTTTCGCCAATAAATATTTCAGACATTCAAGAAAATTAACCAACGTGTTTCGAGAAGAAAAGTGAAAGACATTTTGCTGGAGGTTATGCATGTGATGTCGAAATGTACCAAAACACGAAGTAATGAACTTTTTTTTAACCGGTCTCAACCTCTTTAAAAATAACTCATTGTCTCATATAATTTGTTGATTGAAGTGAATCAATATTTCGTTTAGTTTTGGTTTTGTATTTATTGTATTTTTAGTAATAATCGTGAAGGATTATTGTTGAACTGTTGTATATTGTATAACTGTTGTTGAATTATAAAATCTTTGTAAAATTTTACTTATTATTTTAGTTATTATTTAATTTTACTTATTAATTTAGCTCATTACATAAATTTTTTATATGATAAACCTGAATAGTTACTTATATTAAAACAACTTGTTTTATTATCTATCACAAAATATCAACGATTGAAAATTATTATTTAGTTATTAACAAAAAATAATTGCTCATATTGAATTTGTTTTTCTGTTTTTAAATAATATAAATTCTAATACTGGGTGTCCCGAAAAAAGTGGAACAAGAGTTTTTTTTTAACTATTGCAATTATACATATACTTCTAATGACAAAGTTTCATGAAATAAGGTACCCAAATATATGAAAATACTTTGGTTTTTAAAGAGGGGAGATAATAGAAAAATTAAATTTTTATGCGGTTCCCTTATCGAAATTTAGACAATTAGTAAAATATGCTTCTTATATTCATCTACGCAGACATAAAGGTCCTTCATTGAGACGATTCCTTTCTTATTTCCATGTATAACGTGCAATACTCTATAATAAAATGTGCGGAAAATTGTTTGAAAAGATATTCGTATTTTTATCTTGTATAAATCTTTACAAATATATAATTATTTTCACATAGAGGCTCATGACGAGATGGATCTGAGTGAAAAAAAAATAAATTACAATAAGACAAATTAAAATTATATATAATTGTTTTGACTTTGTACATTTACTTTCCTTTCTTCAGCTATGGAAGTCAAAACAATGAACTAAAAATGAAGATACCTTAACAAAAACAAACAAAGAAATCAGAAATTTTTTTGAAGTCAATGTCCTATTAGAATTTAAATTTTGTAAAAATAATTTTCTTCGTTCTCGAAATTCTCATTTGGTCCTTGATGAATCGACAAAAAAGTAAAAGCCCCCCCCCCTCTTCTCAATACATTAAAAAAAGAAAAAGTTTGACTTTATCTTGAAAACAATTAATTTAAAATCAACGAGAAAGAGTATTTCGACTATTCTCGCTTGAACTAAAGATAAATATTTGAGCTATTACTTCAAAAAAAAATTGTCTGAGGCAACAAAATTTGAATTTTGGAATTAGATTTTAATACTAGTTCTTAAAACTGTCATGGAAAACAACTACATTTAAGAAAACTTCTCAAAATAAAACAATTTAGTTATTAAAAACAAGCCTAATTCGGACAATAATTATTTATGCTTTCCGATGGTTCCTTAATTTTTTTGTATGATCATCATAAGCCGTACAATTGGAAAATACATACAAAAAAAATCACTCAAAATAATACAAAATATTGAAAAGAGTATTTTTTGTCATGAATTTCTACACGAATGTAGAAAGTTCTTGTTCCAAGTTGTATTGAATCACTGCTATGACTACTTATGTATACAGTTAATAGCCATAATTGCATAGATTCATCAAACATAGACATACACAAACATTTTTATAAGTATAGATTATTTATTATGATTTTATGTATCTCCTTATTATTTAGTAGATTCAAAACGTAATGAAAGGCCTATTTCAAGATATTCCTTATTTGTATCATGAAAATTTTTTAATTTCCGATATAAATTTTAACAGTATGGCTCAATGCATTTTTCAAGCTATTTAGAAGATTTTGGAAAAATCATTTGATAGACTTTTTTAAACAAGGAAATTTTTGGTTTACAAAACTTTCGTATCTTCCTTCTTTTTCTACCAACTTTCAAAACTTTTTTTGGCTATTAATTGCTATATATTGATTTCACGTGAGTTTTTCCTATTTATTTTATGTAATAGTTAAAAAATATATATTTTATAATATTCTTTAAAAAATTTCTCCCGAATGCAGCCATATAAATAAATGAAAAAAAAATCTTTTCTTTTATAACTTCTCATTTATTTACCATTGTTTATTTTATTGATAGAACTTTTCCTTGACGGAAAAGGCTTTTCAAAAATTTATTAAAACGTATTTGCGTGTTTCTCAGCTTAACATCACCTTTTAATGTGTTTTTACTTCGTTTCATTTATCAGAGGGGTTCCTGGTTCAGGTAAAAAAGGCAGGTCTCCGGCATTTGTCCTTGACTAATTGCAGGTTTTCAACAATTCGGGGTAAACAAGTGATCACGTGAATGCAACGGAGTAATAGCACTTTTTAAACGGTGAATGAACGGCTCTGTTTACAAGAAAAGAAGCTACTCGGCTACTTTTTAGAGGAGTGACTATTTTCTAGAAATATCGTTCAGCTTGAGAAATTAAAATCTACAGGTCGTAAACGTTTAGGCATTTCCTGTTGCCAACACGTTTTTGGCATCAGTGAAAAGTATTTCTCTTTAAACTTTTTTTATGCATTGTATGCAAAGAGAAAGTGTGATAATCTTTTTTAAAAAAATCAAATCTTACAATTTAAATGAAATTTTACTTTATACTTCCGAGAATATGGAAAAGCCAGTTGTTGGAAATTTGTCTATTTGTCTGTGTAAGAGGAAATTAAAAAAAAGAAAATGAAAGCTTAATTAATTTCCTAATTTTTAGCTCAATTTAGCCCATATTAACTTCATTCTAGAATATTCACTTATCCCATTCCCCTTTTTCTATCTAATTAATTCAACAGAAGCTTTATAAAATTGCTGAATCGACTAAACGCCGACAATTTCACACGCTCTGCGTGAAGGGACAAAATACCGCTGACTTTACAAATTCTACTAAAAGATCCCTCTGTTTCCCTTGCTTTTTGATTGACATGCCATGGAAATCCCTATTAAAACATCACAGTATATAAGACAGGGATAATTTGTTTCTCCCTCTTTTTACGCCACCTTTTGACTAATCTGCTGCTGTGAGCGGACATACCTTGTCTGCACTTTCTTGTGCGGAATCATGCCTGTCTCCCGGGAGAGAATAAACCGAATTTTAAAATGCGAAGTCTCTTCACTGCTTGTCAGGAAGAGCACAAAAATTTTGCAGTTTCCTACAAAATCTCATGAATCAATCATAAGATAAATTAAAGATGCTGCTTATGTAAATCTATCAGAAAGGTGAAAGGAGAAAACTCGCTAGTTTTTAATAAATATTGAAGCTTTCTATCTTGCTGACTTAATAGGAAACTTATTCAAACTATTATAGAGATTAGCAGAATTTTTGGGTAGGTAAGCGAATTTTTTTTTAACTTGTAAAAGGTTTATCCAAATTGCAATAATCTAATCACTTTATTTGTATAGATAACCAACCCACTTTGTTATCCCTGCCCTCCCCCCCATTTTTGGTATAACAAACATGGTCGTTTAACATGGGCATGGATAACTTGGTTGTTTTGATCTTTACTTTTACCTTTAAAGATTCAGAAAAGTTTTATTTGGTGTGATTACTTTAAAAAGAGACTCAAGATAATAAAAAAATTTAAGGATTTTATATAATATATCCTAATTATAATTTTCAGTTAGATATGTACATAATTAATTTCAGTGATTAATAATCAAAAAGGTAGAAATAATTTTATCTGGGATTTTTTTAAAGCATTTTTAACATAACTCACTAATAAATAATTCAGACTTCCAAGTCTAGTTTTAAATCGAATTCATGTTAGATCTCGACTACCATTCACAGTAATATGCTTCGTCTCTTGAATGATAGCACTATGAGTGCATGAACGAGATGATACTAGATAAGTAAACGAGTTCATGCTTCCCCAAAGGATAGAACAATGGTCTAGAGCTAAGTTAATCTCATTCCGGTGGAGAGATTCTGTTTTCGGTTTATATAATTTAATTATATGTTTTGTTACTGTTATTATAAAAAATGTAAACTTTAATTGCATTGTAGTGATGCAGGGTTTCAAATATATACAATTTTAAATGTAATTTGAATATAAAGCTTTATTTCATAACTTTTTCGTATGATTTTCTCACATGAAATTAATTCAACTTTATAATTTTTTGGAAGATTTCATACATTCTTATCTATTTATTAACTTATCACGATTCTTTCCATATCATCTCATTATTACTTTGCCATTCATTAACTTCTCAATTAATATTTGCACTATATTTTTCTTTAAAATTAGGAATTAAAGGATGAATTCTTAAAAATTCAATCTTTTAAATATAATTCCATTAGAGATATAAATATTCAGTTTTTAATCTGCATTTTCACGTATTTCTCGTTCAAAAAGAGAATCTCACAATATTTTAATTCTTGGCCTGGTCATAAAGAAAGCTTTGATAATTTTGGAGATGAATTCCGATTTTTATATCATTAAAATTCATTTCTATTAAAAATTCTACTCCAAAATTTTTATTTTAGAGCAAATATATTTTCATTAGAGCAAATATATTTTACTCTAATGAATACATCTCACATTGTTGTTATACTTGAATATGAGAAACATCAGACCAGAGATTTTGCTCTGATATTTTATATGATCATATTGAGAATTCTTGATCAACTTTTATTAAGCTTTAAAACAGAAAGATCATTCGTAATCAACATGGTATAATTTCTCACAATATGAATGTAAATTAAACAAAAAAAAAATGTTGATAATTTTAGAGCTACATGTTAATTTATGAAAAAAAGTTTTTTTTTTAATTCTATTTTAGAAGATATTTTTAATGTACGTTTTAATACATTTTATTCTAATAAACAAAATTTCTTATATCTAACTTCACCATAAGAAATATCACGCTAGAGAATTTAGCTCTCAATAAAGGCAATCTAAGAATTTCTAATCAACGCACAATAACTTTTTAAAAATATGAATGTAAATTGTGCAATCAAAGTAAATTCTATTAAAACTTTCATAAGTTATATTTCGATTAAATTCATCATAATCGAAGTTAACTTCCTCTGTTAGTTCTGAATTGCTTTCTCGATTTAATTTATGTAACAGTTAATTAAATCGAGTACAGTATTTCATAGGTTAAATATCAATTTCTTTACAATGTCATGCATTAAGATGGTAAGTTTTTCACTGGTTCTACGTAACACTGAAGGATGAAAAACCCGCATGATGACGAAAATTGATTAGCGATGAGCCTTCAAAAATTTATCATTTTATCTAGGTAAAACCCACGAAAGTTTGTAGTATTGATATCAACGCCAAATCAATATTTGTGTTGCTACGCCGAAAGCAGTGCGTTCTTGAACTGTTTTGAGTAAGCTGACGAAATTTGATGCCAAAACCTTGTCCTAAGAAGTTCAAGAATTAAATATCTATAAGCAAAGCGTTACAAACAATAATCAACCTGATCGTACCTATTTGCTGCAATATGAGAGTTCAAGGAACCAATCAATAATCACTGAATCGAAAGACAATAAACACAGAAAAATTTTGGCAAACAGTTAAATTAGAATGGTTTAGACTAAAGATTAACACAGAGATAAATAATTAATATCTATCATCGGATTGGACTTGATGACGGAGTAACTTAACTTTTTAATAATAATTTATTTAGTATCCATTTATTTAATTATAATAACTATTTATTTAGTAATTAACTTAATTAGTAACTATTCTTTTTCAGGATAATTGGAAATTTTTAAATATTCAGAAACAAGGCTTTAGCTCTATAAAACCATGCCAATTTTTTGAACTATGAAAATTTTTCTAATCACCCTATTTTTTTAAAAAATTCTAATGATAATAATTGCATCCTGGCCGAATTTAATTTTAGATGCTTTAGGACTTAGCTTATTTAGGATTTTATAAGAAATCAATAAGAAATATCAAACTATTTAGCGCAAACACGCAATCAAATTTTTAAAAAAATTCTTGTTTCAGATTTCGAATTTCTGAACTGAAATTGATTAAATATTCTGGAATGTATAAGATCATAAGTTTATTTAAGTAAGATCTTGAATTATTACTTCTGAAGAGAATGTTTTTATATATCCTTTATCGATCTAACTATTTCTGGTAAATATCCGACATACCCACTTTTGAAAATGTGACGACTTTGATCGAAAGATTTTAACTGTGAGAGGCTTAATAACTATATTGCTACCGCTTTTAATGAGACTTAAATTCCTCTTCTCAAGGAATGGGGATATTCGACTATCCTTTTCCCTACAATTCAAGCAACTCATCAAGGTGGTACTTTTTGTGTTTAGACTCGTCGCCATGGGAACAAAAATCAGGTATGCATTTTGTCTCTTTTTCATTTGACAAAAAAGATCCATTTAACAATTTTTAAAAGTTCCTATTTAAAAAATGATAACATTCAGAATTTGATTAGTTTCAAATTCGATATTATTATTAATAAATTATCGGAAGGTGAGCGATTTGATGAGGATTGCGTTTAATTAACACGTTTTGGGAAGCTAAGAAATATCTAGGATATAAGTGGAAAAATAAGAGAGTGGAAAGTTAATATGCAATTTGTAATGAAAAAGTCCCAATGAATGCTTTAATGATTCATAAAGGCAATTAAAGCAATTTTATTTTGAATAATATTTTGGCATCAAACTTATAAGCTTCCAACAATGGCAATGTGAAATGAAAGATCTTTGTTAAAGGGCAGATAATGGCATAATTATCAATTGATATTTGTATTGAATGCAATAACAAATTCGACCATGACACCAAGATCAATTATTACATTTAATTTAATTTGTTTGTTATGCCTTTGAGTTATCACGTTAATATTTTTCAAATAGACAGACCGCCAAAAAGTTGGTCTATAAAAATGTTTTTTAAATTTTCATAAAAATCTACAGTTTTGTTGAAAGAATCATGTATCCAATTTCATCCAAATAGTTCTTGAGTTTTTGAGTTATAGATTTCATGTAAACACAGACGGAAATATTTTTGCTTGACATATTTTTTTTTATTTTTTTTGAAATTTTGATACAGCTTTGCAATGAGGGAATTTTAATTTTTATTTGGTGCGGGGAATTCTGAAGCTCGGAGATTTATAAAAATCTGGAAGTTAATTTTGTTTGAAGATTAAAATACTTTTTTCTTACTAAGGACAGAAGAAAGCAAATAAAAAAGTTTTCAGATTCTAAAGCAAATAGTCGTAGTACATCGTAATGTAAGTAGATTGTTCTTTATTTTTATATTTATTTGTGCTTTTGAATTGTGTTTATTTAATAGTTACTGAAGGAAAAGTTGGCCTTTCCATATCTCTTACAATTTTTAATACAAACTATTATTTTGTGTTTGAAAAAAGAGTATGTCTGTGAAAGATTATTTTATAAAAATAATTCATGCAACAAATTACAAAAATAAATAGTGTAACAAGTATTAATAAAAAAAACCTTCATATAAATTTATATTTATAATATTGCATTCAAGAATTACAAGAGAAACAGCTATACTTAATGTATTATTCCAGAAAATAAGTAATAATAAATTTGTGGTTTAATATCTTTTACAGTACTTCCAAAGACCAGTTTTGAATGGTTAGTATTATGTTATACGAATCAATTATTGAATTGACCGGGAGCACTGAGTGATTAATCGCTACATTATGAACAGTTATTTGATTTATCTTATTTTTACAAAATGTTTTCTTCGCGCATTATTGCGGCATGCAATTGCACCAGCTCAGGTATCGTCCTCATCATCGGACCTCGGTTCAAAATTACGAGGTCTGTCCCAAAACAGCCCTAGTGTTGCTTTAAAAACGAGACGTTAATAAAACTGAATTAACTAATTCTCCTGCAATGTTCAAATATTTTAAATAAAAATAATACTTAATTAAATTCCTCATTTATATATTTTTAAAATATTTTTTTAGCTTTATTCGAAATTTCTCGAAAATAAACGTGAAGCACAATTAAAAAAATGGCTGAAAATCCTAAATTTTCAAATTTTTAGCCATGCAGATATATTACATACTATTATACGAAACTTACGACAGCTCACGATTTAGTGAAACATTTGCACTTTCTATATATTTAATATTCGACAATGCCATGCAATATTTTACGTTACTTGGAATGAAATATTTGGAATTTCTGTGAAGAAACTTTTCTCAAGTCACCCCAGTCCACGTGCTTTCTTAAATAGCAACAGCTGGAATGCTTGTCAACAGAAGATTCTCGATCCGAAGGAGTGGGAGCCTTGAGGAAAATCCACCGTCTTTCTTTGTATGCAGCTCACGCTCGGTCCATCTGACCCGTTCATATACGTAACTGATTCTCAAATTGACCTCTGGGAAGCAGCTAATAAATGGGGCACTGCGAGAAAGTCAAGGGAGGAAAAGAAAGTAGACATCACATCTCCCCACACGCCCTTGACCACATTTTGTTTATGGTACCTCCTTAGATTGGTCTCTCACAAAATTCAGTGGAAAAATAGATCAAGAATACTATAGTGAAAGAAAATGAAGCTGTTTTTTTCTAAAATAAAAAGACAATAAAATAAAAACTAAAAGGAAAACCGCAACTTAATTTATGATTAAAACAAGAAATTGTTGCTTTATGAGTTCCATACATGTTGTTGGGTATCGTAAGTAAATTAAATTTGAAAAAAAAAAATATGAATAATTACGCAAGTAGTTGTAAATTTCTGAAATGCGCTTGAACTCCCAGCTGAAGGTTGTCTCTTGAATTGAAAATGCTTTTGTAAGTTTAGTGCTGGAGGTTGAACAAACGTAATAACACTGGTAATTTATGATTTAACAGACAAGTTTTAATAGAGAACATAACGAATTTAACAAACAATATATTATCAGTATTATTATAGGAAATAATATTTACCTCTTCAAATGCCTGTTTATAATGCATTGTAAAAACATTTTAGCCATTAGTTTGTATGCACTTTTGGAAAATCGTGATTCCAAATAAAGATGTGACACAGAATTTCGGAGAACTTTGATTACTTTTAGAAAATATCGATGTTCTTTTACACACCTGAATCGATAGTGCTCCTATATATTCTATTGCCGGCGTCCTGGCATAGGGGTAGCGCGTCTTTCCCGTGATCTGGGCGTCCCGGGTTCGAGTCCCAGTTTGGGCATGGTTGTTCTTCTGTTGTTTTATCTGTGAGATGTGTGAATGTGCCCTCCTGTAAAAAGGGGTTGTGCAAGCGAATGAATGATGCGTGAGTGGCAAAGTCGTACTCTTGGCCCTAGTTGGCGCTGCTATAAGAAATAAGAGACGTTCCCCCTCAGGCTTAAATCGCTGTCTTCGTAACAGCGGACTTGTCAGTGGCAAGTGCCATAAGAAACAAACAAAACAAACAATATATTCTATTGAATAATTATTTCATTTATTAATACGGAGATTGAAACAACTGATAAATATTTAAATGGCATATCTATTTGTATCTGCTTCTTGAGTTAATTAATAGTGCTCTTTAAATGAAATTCTTAACTGATTCTCAAGAATATCAGCCATGTTCGATAGTATCAGAGTGCTGTCAGGAAACAATATACTAAGATTATTTTGGGATGGATTTCAAAGTTTTGGATCCCAGTTATATGACGAGATCGATACCTTATTTGGTGTTAGTTCCTTTCCAACCTTCTGTAGCGCATCAGCAAGAGGACTTTTGGTAGACAATGTCAGATTTAGAATGTACCAAGCCCACATGAAAGCACATCTTAAGTGAAACTGAGTCTGAAGCCAAGCTCCTTTTGGACCCGAAATCAAAATTTACCATCAGTTCACTTCGATCGAAGTGAACTGATGGTAATCAAAACTGGATAATAGTCAAACTGATTCTCAAAATCATTTTAAATTAAAGTATTAATGCAAATTAGTGATTGACTTGTACTATTGATCCTATTTAAATGGATCTATGCTCAAAAAATATAAATAACAGCTTAATAAAATGAGAATATTTTAGCACACTAGTTGCCCTTATATTCTTCTAAATTTCTTCTAAATGCTTCATGTTAAAAAGTTAAACATTACATTAATTATAAAAGATATATTTTCAATAAAAATTAGATTTATTTTCATGAAATTTGCCGCCAAAAAATGCAGATGTCTCATTACAGCACATCCTTTTGTTTTAAATGATACTATATTAATATTAATAATATTCGTTTAACAATATGTGATCTGTTAATAAAATGTTTTAGTTCTGCTACTTACTAAACGTAATTATTTTTAGGGTTATGAAGGGAAAAGTTTAAAGAATATACTTTGAATTATTTGAATTGCTGTTAACTGGCTTATATGCTATTCACCAGAAATTCATTGTCAACCGTAATCGAAAATTAAATAAAACTGTAAACATTGAAATTTTATCAGTAAAGAGCTAAGACTTTGACTTAATGATATATTGATATCATCAAGCCAAGCTGATTGATTATTTGAAATGATAATACACTAATATTAATAATATACATTACATTTGTTTAACATTCTGTGATCTGTTAATTAAATGTTTTAGTCATGCTTCTGTTATCTTACTTACTATACGTAATTATTTTAGGGTTATGCAAGGATAAGTTTAAAAAGTATACTTTGAATTATTCCATTTCATTGACAACTGTAATCGCACATTGAATAAAACTGTAAATATTGATTTTTTTTTTCAGTGAAAGCGCAACGACTTTGACTTACACTGTTCATCTTCTATTAATATTTATGGAATTGATGTATATATAAAACACTAGGAGATATTTATGAATTCAATCATAAATGCAAGAATAAATTATATCAGGATTCGATTCCATTCGATTAAGGATGACACAACTGCTGTTTCATTCATCTTAAATAATTGCATAGCAGTTTCGTCAAGAAAACTCAACAAAGAAATTAGTCTAGTTGTCCTTGAAGAAAACCTGAATTGAAAGAATGATAGAAAGTGAAAAAAATATCATTTAGTAGTATTTTGAGCTTAATTACTCTTAATTATAACGTGCATACAAAAAAAATGCATAAAATATAGTTAAGTTCAGGAATTAAATTAACAGCAAGCTTTGTTGTTAAATATTCTAAATTTTTTTTTATTTGTTAAATTAATCAATAGTGTAGAACTAAAGTAAGATAGCTGGAAGGTAATATTTTAAATATTTAAAATAGTGTAAAAATGATTTTAATACAATAATTTGTTCGAAATTATTATAGAAAACTTCGATCATTTTTTTTATTAAAAATCTAATTAAAATTTTGAAACATTATTTCTTAGTAAGCATATATTAGCTAAGATGTATCAACATGCTAAATGTGGTAGCTCTAGGCTAACGGTTTACATTATGGAGAATTTTGGACGATTATTTTATTGTGTTTGTTGCATCACATATGAATCATAACACAATTTACTCATAACAGCTTATAAACATTATCGGTAAAAAGACTCACAGTTTTGTATTTTAAACCAAAAGGATCTATATACATTAAAAGCTGGTGTTAGAAATCGAGTTTATTACTAACTTTCGAATGGCAACAGTCATACATAAACGAAACATCATGCGAATTTCAGATTACTTCATTTATTAAACATTTTTATAGCTGTATTGAATCAAACGCTTCGCTTAGCTAATTAATGGATCTGTAAAATATTATTAGACGTGTTCTGGAGATAGTTCGCCATATCATCAAAGATGACATTCAGTCAGAGGAAAGAAGATATAAAAGAAATCAAGAAATAGGTTTCAAACAAAAGTTCAATCAAGCGCAAATATAGCTTAACAGTTGCAGATAAGTAATCGTGGGAAGACTAGATTAATGTACGGTTTCTGGCCAAGCACGTCAAAATCGTGCCAATAGTACAAAAACATTCTAAATCCTGAGTGTTTACCAGAAATGCTAACAAACGGCTTTTAAAACTGCAATAAAATATTGTAACGATTACATTTGGCGGGAGATCACTTCAAAATGATTCCATTTTGGCGCCAATATATTAATCTTAATTCTAGCAGTAATCTTTATGGTTTGCCTACAGAAATTGATATTAATATCTTTTAAAACGATTATCTTATAAAAATGCAATTTGCACCTTGATGCACCTTAAGATTAAAAAAATTACCTTTTTAATTATATAAATTTCATTTTTGTACATTTTTTTCCATTTAACTTTGATAATATTTTAAAATGAATTTGATACACTATCTGAAACAATGTTTTTAACTGCTTTGATGGAATTCAAACTCTCCATCAAAACATTCAAGCACGTGCTTTGCCAATCATTAAATCAGTAGTAGTAGTTTCACTACTACTTTCGTATTCGTATAATATACGCATTCGAAGTAAAATATTATTATTTTACATAGTATTTCGTAAAATATAGTTATTATTTAGTAAAATATACAGTTTGTAATTTGCAGTAAACTACTTTAATTGGATTGATGTTTTTTAGTAGTATCAAATTACAAAGGGAAATATTTTTTAAAGAAATGCATTCCATATTAATAACTAAAACCTAAAAAAAACCAATACTCACTACTAAAATATTATAAATATTTATACAATGTGCTTCATTGTCTAATAATAATATTAATGTTGCTATGAAAAAGCAACAACAAATAATCTAAATAACAATGATAAACAATAAATAAATAGTAATAATATTTCGATCGCTAAACATTTAATTTCTTCCAAATAGAAACGTGCACTTATAAAACAAATCAGATTTTTAAAGATGTTTATGCTTTGAGTTAGCAGTATAAGGACAAGTACCTCATAATAATGACTTCTACAATAATGTTTTCACTTCATTAGCAACCCCAAATCTCTCTGTTGCATTAAAGAAACATAGAAAGCGATAATAATAATTATCTGGAATGTAGCAGGTCGTGGGGAAATCCCTATAGCTTCTTCGTTTTTTTCCGTCCATCTTCGATGCACCACGTGTAGATCCTGGCCTTGAGTTTGAGATGGTATGTTTCGTGTTTGGTCAAATCAAGCTCATTCGGATTTTTGCAAAGATTTGGTGCAATTGTACATTGCTTTGAAAACCCTATTTTCTATTGCTACAATTTGTTCAATGTTTTAAGGTAGCATGTAAAAGCCTTCTTGCTAAGGTGCTTTTGAATATTTGATATAATCACATCAATAAACTGAAACTGAATGATTTGAACTGCCAAAATTGTGGAGGATCAAAAGAGACGACATTCAATATATATATATTTTACTTTGACAGACGATATTCAATACATGTGTAAAATCTAATCCTTCTAAAAACGCGATTTGATGAAGATGAAAACAGTGAAGATTATTTAATATTAGCTTTTACCCTCGACTTCGTACTCGTGGAAATAGATTGGAATTTATAGCATCAATGGCTTTATCTTTTGTTACTCCTGCGCATGCGTGAATTTTCAACGCCAATTGGGGCAACATAAATGTATGAATTTTCTACGCCAGTTGGGGTAACGCAATATAGATCATAAATTGTTAATTTCCTTTATTCTGTTTTATTTTAATTGAAAAGTACTTCAGAATGAATCCGAAAGATCGATTAATTAACAATGTTTAATTTTAAATGTATCGAACTCTAAGAAAATAAACAGAATCGTTTGAAACAATAGTCAAAATCATGTTAATCCTAATCTCATTGTTTTCGGGGGAAAAAAATAAAAAAATCCTTACGCTTAACTCATTTGGCGATTTTTGGCGGGGAAGTTGGTTTTTAGTTAATAAACTATTAACCACTCAATTAAACGGGATAAATTTTAGCCTATGTCTTATTCGAGACTAAAATCTATCTCTCAGCTAAATTTCACCCAATTCTGTTCAGCCATTCTGGCGTAATTTACTAACAAACATAGTCCATCCATCCAAACTTTCACATTTGTAATAGTAGTATAGATTTAACAAAAGGACGGCTAACACCAATAACCTAATGTGGTAAAAAGTGACACCTTTTTTTCAAGTACAATGAAATCTTCATCAACTGCGATACATTTAATTATATCTTGTCAGGAAAGGATCAATTGCAAAGCACACAATAACGTATTTTAATTAAAGGCGTAATGTTACAAGTTAAGATATTACTTTTATGTTTATTAAAATCACATCAAAGTCTAAAAGTAGTTATAAGATGAAATAAAAATTGCACAAAGAATAATTTTAAAAATGTTTGAGAATTAAAAAAAAATACGGAATACAGAAATTAGTTTTGATTTTAAAGAAAGGCAATTATTCACCTTCGACAAATCGGAGTCTTAGTTAAAATTTTAATAAAAATTCGAGATTTATGATACAGCTCATTCAATGTCATAGTATATGATGCATACCTTTTTGTAGTCTTAAAAAAATGGAATAGATGCGTGTATCTAATTCTTAAATATTTCATAAAAAATTTCCAAACAATCAACAGGACAACAAAAACTTTTTAGAAGGAAATAACAACTTGTGATGCAACAATGACATGTTTAAAGATTGAAAGCGTGAACAAAAGTTAGATAGATGAAGGATACAGAAGAAAAAAAAAAAAAAAAAAAAAAAAAAAAAAAAACTTAACGGAATCGCCTTCAGTAGCGAATCGGAAAGAACAAGGTTATAAAAAGTAATAAGAATATTGCAAAAGAAGTGTTTATTTTTTAAATTTGATTCAAAAAAACTCTTTTATTGTGAAGTAAATTTGAAATAAATAAAGCATTTTACTGAATACAGCACTATTCGTTCCAGTAAATTATGATTGCATTCATTCATTATTAATTTTTTATTAAAAAACAACTATTTTACCTATAATATGTTTATTACCTTTTATCAGATTTATTGATAATTCACAAAGTTTAATCAAAAATTTCTTGCCAAAAGGATTTGCCGGCTCCATTCTATGATAGTACGAATTAAATTAAAGCGAAACATTATAAATTAATTTCTAATAAATGCAGATATATAACAATATTCAAAAGGAACAATTGCCACTTGTAAATTAGTGGAACATCATTGCTAGGGTTTTATAATTTTCGATTGAAAAAGGAATCAATATTTCTACTTTATTTCTTGAAAACGTTTAAAATTCTTGTGCAAGTCAAATGTTCTTATTAGTATTACTATAAAATCAAATTATTTTTTAAATATTTATATTTTTTCCTTTTATTGTAAATATTAGAAGTTCAGTTTTTCAAACGACCTGAATTCAGTGAAGAATTTTTCGAATGAATAAAGAATTCGGATGAACCACAGCAGACATTTTATGTTTTTTTAATGCTCAAAACAAAAACAAAAAACCGTTCTCAAAAAGCTTGTGCAAAAAAAAAAAAAAAAAAAAAAAAAACCACCTCTTTTCATTTTTTTTTCAGGTTTTGGCGCAAATTCTGTAACGTTAAACCAACGAATGAAGATGCCATTTGATTTAAATAAAAGTCCACATGTGATGCGACTCTTTCCTTTTCAGATAATCTGTATATTTAAAATTAAAAATGATTAAAAACTTTTAAATCGAAAAGATCTTGCTGTCGTCATGTCGCAACATGGTATTTCACAGATTACCAGATTCTCATTTTCGCTGATAATGTCCTCTGAAATGAATAGGTAGCAAATGAAGTATTGATATAAACATTATTAAAAGTGGAAATGAAATGCAAAACATGGCCATTGGCGTATGAATCGCTCCTCAGGTGAACAAAATTAATAAGGACAGCAAAAGGAAGCATCTTCTGCACACATCATTGAATAATTATGTGAATGGATACTGTTTTCACACTTTGTCTTATTATTTATTTTCACTTTTGCTATTAATTTATTTTACTAAGATTTATTTCTACAGTGTGCTTTAATGTGCAGCATTTTGCGCATTCGTTGCGCATGTGTTTTTTTTTCTCTTTCCCCCTCTTTTGAAATGTTTTAGGCAATTTTCTTCTATTTATTTTTAATTTTTAGTGTTATATTTTTATTTATCCTCTCTCTTTTGTATATATATTATTTTGTGCTTTTGAATGAGCAAATAATGAATATTTGTCCCTGTTTCACACTATGTTTTGCATTTTATTTTCACTTTTACGATTGATTTAGATTTATTTCTACAGCGTTCCTAGAATTACAACTTTCTAAAGATTCGTTTCTCATGGATTTTTTGAAAAAAATCTTTTCATCCTTTCTTTCGTATATGTTCTGCATTTTTCACCGATTTATTTTCAATTTTTTTTTTTTTTTTTTTTTGTTAAAGTTTAATTTTTTTCTTTCGTTTATATATTATTTTGCCTTTTCATTCATTTATTATTTTGCATTTTTGTTTATATATTATTTTGCACAAAATCGTTTATGAAAAATGACAATTTCTTGAAAGTTTCCTTGAACAAAAGTTTTATTATGAATATTTCTGAAACCTTAAGAGAGGAATGGGTAAAAAATAAATTTTATGCTGGTTAATAAATGATATTTTTTAATAAAATTCAATTCCATGATGACTAATTAATCATAGATTTCAATTTATAATAATGAATAAATAATATTAAGGGTAAATTTATAGTGAAATTACCATTGAAACCATAGCAGTACGTGATAATTTGAAATTTGCTTTCGCTAGCTTTAATTTTTTTTCATTCTTTAACGATTAAACAAAGGTCTTCAGATTAATAAGTAAAAAAAAAGTTCTGTAAGATGCAATACAATACAAGCATACAACATTCCATGTAAGAATAACAGTTTCTTATCAATTAAATTTCTTTTTCATCTTAAATGAATAATTTACAATTTTATATAATAGTTCTGCTATCTTTTCCTTTATACAAGAAAGAAAAAGAATTCTTTATTTGATTCCTCGATATTCTTTGCAATAAATATGTACAACATTATAAGCCAATCATATGTTTCTCTTCCCATGCTTTATATTCAAAAAGATTTACATTGCATTCATTTTACTAAATATGCTTTCCAAAATGTAGCATACTTATTCTCAAGAATACTGAATTGCGAATTCATTAGTTCTAATAAAGTCTTACGAAATTCAGACTACGACTTTATTAATGAAAGACGGCTTAAAGATTTTTATGGAGATTATTATTATTTTGTTGCTAATATTTGGCGAAATATAGAGCTTGGCAACAATCGGGGCCAATATCTTTGGCTTGAAGCTGGAGATTAGGCGCCAAAATTTAATGCTAGTATTGATTACATTTGACTATTATTTACATTACGTTACTATATCAATCATAGTTAATATTTGGCGACTACATCATGTTTGTCGAGAACTGGCACTCATATTTTGGCATGACAAAACTTGATGCTCTGCTGATGGAAAAATACCTCTCTTCTTCTACTTTGCATATATGAAAGTAAAATGGAGACAATCTTCAGATGAAATTAATTCATCAAATCCACACTGAAATAAAACTTTGTAGAATATTCTTGAAAATTCAATAAGTTGAAATTCCCCTCCAGGAAAAATGATGTTTGAAATCAATAAAAAAAACCCGATTTTTTTTTTATTGCCTTATCCCATAATACCGTTTATAAAATTTTAAAACAATAAAATATCATTTACTATTCTGACAACTTTTAATAGAAAACATGTTAAAGTGACCAGTCAAAGAGAACAAAGACGTAATTTAGTTTTTCCTCTTATTCTAAATTGAATTTTCCGCTTATTAACGATGAAAATAGCCGTATAATATTTATTTTTCTTTATTCAAAATGGTTGTACATTTTCTTAGTAAAGTATTTAGAATTTTCACGAAAGCTGTCATTTAATGTGACATTTTAAACAATTTTTAAAGAGGATATCACTGATAATTGCTTTAAAAATTGTCTTTAGTTATTTATTTTAGCATAGGATTTCTTTAAATGGCATGCGATGAAATAATTGTTCCAAACGTTCTACAATCGGACTTAGACCAACCGAATTTAGTATATAATTATTTCTTAAGTAGTGACTTAAAACTGACTTAAAACGATTTTTCATAATTTTAATTAAATTTTTAATTTTCTCATTTTCCTGTAGTACACTAGTACATTAAAATATTTCCCCCTTCAAATTCAAATAATTTTTTAGTTTTTATAACATTTAATTCCGTTCCAAATACTCCTCATAATAAATTTTTCCTAAATATTTTTAATTAGTTTATTTTACAGAATACTTCTAATTGCTGTAGTTACTGACTTTTTTAGCGAAGCTCGTTATGGCTATATTTAATACATTTTATACAGCACGTTATCGTTGCTGTGTAATTAAGTGAGAACGAATTTGGAAATTTAAAGAAAAAAGATAACCAATTTCAGTTTAAAACAATATCATACTGTGATGTTTCGATCTTGAGGTTCAAATCTCCTTAAAATTTTTTTCATAAAAAAGATGCAATTGCTGTTTTTACAAAGGCATACTTGTGAAAACTCAATCGGGATTATTAAGCATTTGATATCTTTATATAAATTTTAAACGATAGTTAATTAATTCATTTAACACTGTTTCTTCCAAAAAGCGAGCATGATATTAATATGGAAAAGTAATTAAAAGTGAAAAACATCATCACTTGGTATTAAAATTTCGAAACAATAAACCTGTTTTTTAGAAATAGTGATTAATATTATAAAAGAATATTATATAAGATAATTATCTTACAAAACATTGTTTAGCAGTGCAATAGGTATCTAATACAGTTATCTCAAACCAATAATTGTTTCAATGTAGGAATTTAAAATTGTTAACTGAGCGAAATACCAGGCTAACTGTTATAATTTAAGATTCTATTAAAATGATATATTTTAAAAAATGAACTATTATGCATGAAAATATAAATTTTCTTATTATAAGAGATACATAGTGCCCAAAATCCATAAATGTCTCAATTTACTTGGAGAATTGTAACCCCTTATGAAGTCGAATAAGTAATAAAATAAAATAAATATATAAATGAATAATATATATAAATAATAAATATTATAAAATATACAATAATAAAAAATTATAATAAACTTCATAATTTGAATTTTGTTTTCTCCAGCCTGTTCGTCCATATTATTGACGATTTAGGTTAATAAATTATTAGCACGGAAAATATTTTTTTTTATTTTTTTTCTTTTATTTGAGGAAAACAAAAGTTTAATTGAAGCAGTGCACTAAAAACTACTGTGTGTGTAAATTAAAAAGGGCATAAACTATGAAATAAAAAAGGGAACGAAATTACGATTTCAAAGTTGCCTAAGGAAAGCAATTTTTCCTCTTAACTTTAATATTTGAAGAAACACGCAAGTGATGTTTAAATGGATGAGTTTGAAAAACGTCATAACATTAAAAGCACTTTTACAGATTAAGTATCAATTAAATCAAAGTTTAATTTTAAATATAAAGAAGAACTATACGATAATGAAATTGATATAATTAAAAGGATGTTTTTTTTAGTTTTCGGATAATTTAAAAATCATTTTTGATTATGAACATGAAATTTCCATAAGCAAATCATAGCGACTACTAAACTGGAGACAGTTGCATCTATTTTCGTATTCGATTTTACCTCCCCGGTAACATCTATTTATATCAGTTTGGTTTCCTTTACTTCTTTTTTCTTCTGACTAAACGGACGTTTTGGTGAAAGGTGAGCCATTCTTCGAACATTTCTAATAGTATTTTGCAATTCTATTAATTAATTATGCGGAGCGCTGAATTAAAAGCAGCTGTTAAACCATTCAACCAGGCAGTCAGAAACATTGGCACGATGATATGTTTACATTTGACTGTTTAGAATTGTTTGACTGTTTACAATAAATAAGAAGCGATTAATAATTTCATGATTTTGTCAACATTCATGAAATTATACTTTTATAGCTTAAGAATTCGTATATGAGTTGATTACATATAGAGGAAGAATTCTAGTGTATCTTATATTAAGATACACTAGAATAAGTACATTATCTAGTACACTAGATAATAAGTACATTATCTAGTGTACTTATTATTATTCTAGTTCTTTATGTATTATTACAACGATTAACTTTTTTAATTTAATATATTCAGAATGTTATTTTTATACAATCTTCTAAAATAGATTGTAAATATTTAAAACATTTTATAATGCTGAAACATTGAAAATTTTGATATATCTAATATTATTTGTGATAATTTAAAAATGTACCATATGCTTTGCACTTCAATCTGCTAGCCTATTTAAAAATAATTAGATAAAAAAATTCTCCTTAAATAGAAAAACCACAAAAATCTATATTTCAGTCACTGTTTCATTTTGTTTATAAATTGTACACATACGCACGATGAATTTAATTTTGGAATAAAAAATATATAACCAAACTGGTTATAATACTTTGTTTAAAAATAGAAGCAAAGAAGAGATTAATGGTAAAATGATAGTTATTGTAAAAATTGTATTTTGCATATATATATATATATATATATATATATATATATATATATATATATATATGTGTGTGTGTGTGTGTGTGTGTGTGTGTGTGTGTGTGTGTGTGTGTGTGTGTGTTAGAGTGAAATTTAGTAAATTTTTACATTCTCCAGTGATATAATTGTCATCATTGATAATGATATCAATGATATCATCATCAGTGATATCATTGTCACAAAATTATCATCTGGATTTCAACAGAATATAGGACCGACATTTATCGGAGAATATTTCAATGTTTCAATTATCCTCAAATCCATCTCCTCCTATCTATTTATTTGGAAGTGAACACGATATCTCAAAATCGTAAAAAACTAGATAAATGAGATTTAGTACATTGCATAGAAATTTTGGTTCCATAATGTGCTCATTTACCCAATGTAATGAAATTCAAATTACATTTTTCCAAGCACTACGATGTTTAACACATAAAACATAATACTGCATAATGTACAAGAACGTCAGTCGTTTCCATTAATACATGAATTCCATTAGTTTTACAGAAGTATTCTTTTATCATTTTTGTACATTTTTAGGCAGAAATCAGTTGGAAGTATAAGAAAAGGATAAAAAGAAGACACGTGATATACTTTTTAGTGAAGAATTGAAATTCTGTTGTTTCCTAGCTTTAAATTTATCTTAATTCTATATCAGTTCTGTTTAAATCAGTTTTCAGTACATTCTGTTCCTCATATTTAAAGAATTAACTTTTTTTTTTCTTTTTCATTTGCACTTGACTTTCTTTCCCCGTCACAACTTATAATTCTTTTGTTTTTGATGAAGAATTCAATGTGTAATTGAAAATCGATCAACAATGAATCGCGTCAGTTATTACAATTTCTGATACAATTAATAGCGTATATATATTTTTGACCTCAATAATTTTATAAAATTGTTTTCCTGCTATTTTTAATGAGTGAAGACTCCACATGCCATCTGACCTTCGCTTATTTTTTTTTCAAACGAAAGACACCAAAACACGTTTATCACGATTCTGTTTGCGTGTTGTTAAACATTTGATCCTGTTTAGCATTTAAAGAATTAATAAATTAGAAATTAATTCGACACCAATTATATCATTATATTTCAACAGTGAAAATTAACGTTTTCCTTATAAGGTGTTTATAAAGATATAAAAGGAAAGCGCACGTAAAATGAATATCTTTTTCCAACATATTCCTATGAGTTTCTAAACGATTTCTGTAGTATCTCGTTTCAATATATTTGGCTTTTAAAATGTCTACAAAAGTCTGTTAATAATAATGAAGGAAAATATTTATCTTTCTTAATATTTGTTCACTAAAAAAGTATTTAAAAAACTTTGGCAAGAAGTAACTGCATTGTGCTATCAGATTTATGTTAGTTAGTTAGTTAAGATTTTGTGGCACAAGAGACATATCTGGCTATACTGCGCCAAATCAGATTTATGTTAAAGATTGGTTTAGAATTGAAAATGGAAATAACTATTCAGAAATTAGCTTTGAAATGGAGAAACTGACAAATAGAATATCCAGGACGCCAAAAAAAGAAGGGTTTTTTTATTCCTCGTACACGAAATATAATAAAAAAATAAGGTATAGCAAATAAAAAAGAATCTAAAAAGTAACTCAACATCTCTTCGTTTTTACTTTTTAGAGCTCCTTAAATCGGAACACAACCTTTTTAAAATTTTGTCTGTTCTTTTCTGTAAGTACGAAATTTCAAAAAACGTTTTCAGATAGACAGATAAATTTTGGTATGTATAAATTTTGGTATGGATAAATTTTGGTATGTAGTCTTCACACCAAATTTGTAGATTTTGGTTTGAGCGAAATGCATTCAAATCTGTCTATCTTAAGCAAATAACTCGATAACTACGAACTGAAAAGAGGCAGTTATATAGAATTTGAGCATCTTAAAAGTAGATCTGAATACCCTTTTTAATTAAATCCTTTAAAGGGTTAACTGTTTACCAATTTGAATATTTGTATTCATGCAAAAACGCATTGCTTTAGAAAAACTGAAATTTGGTGTGTGATCTTGTTGTTCAAGGTAGTATCTTGTAAGTTTAATTTGTGCTAAAAAGACGTTCAAAATGCATATTCTACGAGGCATAAAGCAGTCAAAAGTGGCACTCTAACAATTAAAAAAAAATCAAAGCACTGGTATTTATAACTTTGCTCAAGGCCTTAAATTTTAAAGCTGAGGAAGCACATGAAACATTTGTTAAGGAATGTACGAGAAAATATCGGATTTTGTCAATGAATAGATCAAGCATTAAAAATTCTATCGCATTGAGTTACATGTGTGACAGATTATTCTATGGAGGCATGAAAAATTTGGTTGATATGAATATTTAAATCATTGATGACTCTTTATTGTTCATGAAATTTTTGCCCACAATTTGTAATACTTACACCAAATTTTGTAAAATGTGATATCAGAATCTTTATGTATGAAATTTTAAAAGTGAAGGAACAACATAAACGTTATTTTAGCAAAGGAAATATCCCGAAAATCACAGAAATGCACAGAGATATACTTTGATCATAACAGAATTCTTCACTGTTACTCTCATTTAATTTTAAGATAATCACTCTGAGACTCTTACTGTATTTAAATAAATTAACTTTTATATACTAATATATGAGAGTTTAATAGATTCAAAGAGGAAAAATGAATTATAATCTTAATACCACGAATATCTCCCTCTCTTGCCAATGCTGTCTTGTTTTTCTTTCATAAGTGCATACTTGATTTATATACTTGACAAAGTGGATATATAAAAGCAAATAAATGATGTGAAACAAAGTTGATATATGAATTTTTATAAAAAAAATCACATATCAGTCCAACTTATTCAGATAGAATGTATAAAGCTTGATACGAATAGACAAATAGTTACAATATATTTGTATCCTTTGACCTTATTGACACAGCTACGTTTTCACAATTTGGAATCTCTCCAAGTAAATGCTCGAATTCAGAAAAATCTTGTAAGGTAGGAGAGTTGTCTTAGAAAAATAACTGACTTAGATTTAATTCCAAAAGATTTTTTAAACTCTCTTACAACTTGATGGCAGCTTTGGAAAGTAGTCAAGAAAAATGGCAGTTTATGAAAATCAATTTCATTTCTTAATGCTAGTTAGAAAATAAGTCAACGTATAGTAATTAAATGTTAGAATTAATTGTATAATAATTAGATGGATAGAGAAATACGAATGAAAAGGAAATTCAGTATATAGATTCTTTTCTGTTGCAATATATGTTATTCAACTCTCAGCTTTTCTTCTAAAACAGTGAACATGCCAATTGACTATGTGGAATCAGAGTTTTTACATTCATTATTAATACTTATTGATTTTTCCGTGTATTGAAATATATAAGGATTTGATGCCAAAAGACATTTTAGACAAAACTGAATATAGATATAAAGTGTTTTTGTTTTTGTTTTTCTTTACTGTTTATTTTATTATGAATAGAGATGACGTCAGGAAAGGATTAAGAAACATTCATTAAGAATTTAATCATGAGAAAGTCCTTTAAAAATAACGAAATTCTCTCTAATTTAAAGACTGAGTGAAAGAAAACATTTGTTTGAAAAGACAAGGTTGAAAGGGGAAAAAAGGAAAAAGGTATTGAAAAGTCATCAAAGAATACAACTTGCAATCGATTCTAACATTTTTCCTTTCGAAAAATGGTTAAGAAAATGAAAAAAATAATAATCCTAAGAACATTTTGATAGAGATAAACAATTTGAGTATCACGTTGGACGCAAATATACAAAGTGACAAACACCGTTAACAGATTTGGCATAAAATTTATTCTAACTTCTTGAAATTTATACTAACTTCTGCAATTTTGATAATAAATATATAAACCGAAATTCATGATCTTAACTTTTTGATCTTTGAATTAACAGATTCACATGTTGCTATAGATAGACAGATTTCTCTCCGATGACCTTCGTTCCAATTTTGATAAAAATCTACAAATTTGATGTTAAGAGCACATATCAAATGTCAATTCATATTCAAGCATATTCAATACATATTCAAATTCATATTCTTCAATAGTGATCTTATAGCTCTTTAGACTCAAACAACTTTGGAATTATTTGATTTTCTGATGAAGGCCTGTACCCTCTTTAAAGGATAAATGAAACCTGTACCTTCTCTAAATAGATTAAATGATTGAAATTACATTCTACAGGTGACGGTAGTAAGGAAAATAAAGTAAATAAAGCAGCTGAAATGTAAATTTGCATAATTTTAGCTTATTTATCTATTTAATAATAGCATAATCCGTGCTGCTAACGTTACAGATTTTTATGTCATTGCATCTAATGACTGCCTTTTTATTTATTTTTCTGGAAGTATATAAAGAGAATTTATTGTAATCGTAGAAAATTTCGAATTCCAAGTTTAATAAATAGATGCCTTACAGACATGACCGATCATCTGGGGGGGGGCAGCGGATGCTAAGTATCGGGCCCCCTAATTAGAGGCCACCAAAATGATCAAGAACTAAAATAAAGTTCTGAACGGTAATAGCGAGATGGAAAGAAGAGAGGAAGAAATTTAACTTGAAAAATCGATGGGGTTTGAAATATATGAAGTTTACAGATATATTATACTTTAGTGCAAGTGTGCAATGTATTATAAGCATAAGGTAGGCCATTTACCTCACCTAATAAATTAAATTGCATATATTACTTTGATAATTCATACTATGAAATATTTAATATTGTTAGAACTAATAATGTCCATGCCAAGGAAGTATCCCTCTGGGTGTTTAGATTCGATTTCAAAAAAGAAAATTAGCAGAAAATAAAAAAAGAAACTCTGTATTTCAAAAAGTTATGAGTAGATTTGTAGCATGTAATAATCCTCCACTTCGAGGAAACCCTGAAATAATAAGAACGCTTAGTAACGGAAATTTCTTATTTATCGAATTATTAAGTAAATACGACTTTGTGCTTTTGGATCATATAAATAGAATAAAAAATTCCAAAAATTGGATTGTACAGGATTTAGCACATATACCACAAGAACAAATTATTCCTGCGTTAGGAAATGCAGTTCTTAACAAAATTAAGGACGATACAAATAACCACGTATTACAGTTTTCAAATGAAATCTACTTCTGATATTTCTCATAAAAAACGAACTTCAAACTTTATTAGAAATGTAAATTTTGAAGAGAAACGATTAAGTATAGATGAGTCACTTATAGGATTTATTGAAGTAACTGATGTGACTGGAGAAGGAAGCTATTGTAAATATTAAATGAGCTTAATTTAGATATTATGGATTGTAGTGGGCAGGCATACGGCAATGGTGGCAACATGAAAGGGAAATATAAAGGTGTACTATCTAGAATAATTACTCTAAACCCTCATGCAATTTATGTGCCTAACCTATGACACTCTTTTAAGTTATTAATTTGTGATGCCGCTTCCAGCAGTAATTTGTTTTGGATATTGCAAAGTTTATATTGCTTATTTTCTGCATTTATAAAAAGATGGGAAATTCTGAAAAAGCATTTAAACATTACTCTTAAACCATTATGCGATACTCATTGAGAAGCCAAAGTAGATACGGTTAAAGCAGTGTATATACAATTCGAACAAACTTGTAATGTCTTAGAAGAATTTATTGATGCAAATAACAATAATACAGTGGTATCCGAAGCTAAAAGTCTATTATATTCAATACAAGAAATGACATTTATTTTATGTTTAATAGTATGGTTTACAGTATTGTTCAAAATTATCACTATCAATAAATAAACTATTTCAAGTAAAAACTACTGTTCTCAACTGGGCTTTGAATTTAATCAATAAAATGAAAATTGAAATAGAAACATTAAGAACAAAATTTGACTTATTTTTAGACAAAGCAAAAGCAATTGCACGTAATTTGAATCTTTCAGAACATTTTCCTGAAAACTGATTACACAAAAAAAAAATTATATTTCTAAACAGCGGGTGATGAAATGATAAAAAGGCCGGTTGAGAAATTTAGATGTTATTTTTTATCTCTGTAATTGATACTTTTATTATACAGATAGAAGATAAATTTAAAAGTATTTCAAATTTGTCAACTGATATAAAAACTTTAAAAAAAAACAAGAATTAGAAAAATGTTCCCAAAACTTTGTAACGTTTTTTAATTACGGTATCGATGAAAACCTAATTCCAATAATTGTTTTGCTACTGGATTTGATTTTGAATGAAAGAGACGTAAATAACGCTCAATACATATTGCAATTTATACTAATCAATAATTATAATGATTTATTTCTAAATTTATTAATGGTGTTAAAATTTTTCTTTACATTGCCAGTAACTATAATAAATACTGAGCGCTTTTTCAGCAAATTGAAATTAATAAATAATTGTCTTCGGTCAAGCCCGTGTGCATAACGCTTAAATGCACTTGTTATACTAATCATTGAAAAAGAAATTGCAAAAATTTATAATTTTCCTGAAGTAATTAATAGAAAAAACAATATCACTCATTAAATAACACATGTAATAGTAATTTGTGGTTGCACTTGTATTTTTTTTCGACTTTTCAAAAAAATGTAGGGCCTCAATTGGTTTCTTACACCCGACCCCTTCATAGAGAATGCCGGCTCTGATTACAGACTTTTCTGAACCTGAAAAACACATTCTGGAATTATGTCTGTCAATGAATATGATAAATCATAAACACGTTTAGCTAGACCGATAAAATTTGGTAGATGGGCTTAATACAATTGCATCAAATATTTAACGAAATCCATTCAGAGGAAGTGGGTTTGTCTGGCTTCCTGAGTACAAATGAATACGATTAACTACGAAACGTATAGTACTTTCTGAAGCATGTAAAAGCTATTACTAAAAAATGTTTAAAGAAGAAAAAAAATCCGTCAGTCTGGTATCTTAAGTGTCGATATTTATTTCAAATTTCAGTCTCCCAAAGTATGCAGAGCTTAATTTCTCAAAATAGTGACCATCTGTTGGTCATACTTTCGCATGGATATAAATATGATAATTCAAAAATCAATGATTGAAATAAATGAAATTTGGTATGTGATCTTGCGACGGCAATTCTGTGCCAATTTTTAATTTCAACCAATTCGATAAAAGGCATCGAAAATACTTATTCGATTTTCTGGTGTTTGTTTACTAATCGAATGCCAGCGATTAATTGCCAAAAACATCCCAAAGATATCACTTTTGATTCAGACTAAAGATTGTTATTTCGCAAGTCTTAATCTCCGATGCCATGCAGTTTATACATAAGTACCGGTTTTCTTTATTATTCTACGAAATACTACTCCCCATGTATGGACTGTGAAAACAAAATTTTGAACATTCAGGTCCTAGCCCAAGGTACACATTTTTATAGGTATAAGGTTGTTGTTACTTATGGCACTTGTCACGGACAAGCCCGCTGTTCGGACAGCCGATTTAAGCCTAAGTGGGGGGGGGGGCTCTTGTTTTAATCATAGAGCTAACTAGGGCCAAGAGTATGACTTAACAATACACGCGTCACAGCCCTTTTTTCGGGGCGGACTTCATTCTCGCGTTTCATTCACTCATCCACGGATCGTAATTTAGACCTGAATTAGAGAACGATCGTCCCTGATCCAGTACCCCCAGCAATGTTACTCTCGACATGGAGGACTTTGTGACCCCGACAGATTTATACACGCGTCAGCCACCAAGCACGTGTGGAATCTTCAGCCCGTGGGGTTCGAACTCACAACCAAAGGAACGTGAATCCAACGCTCTACCAGCCAGGCTATCCCAGCTGTTATTTGTAGAAGGGGATAACAGAAAGCTTTGGGAAGATTCCTTCAGCTGGTGTACACAAACAATCGAAATATAGATCTAATGATGGTATCTATATTTTATATTTTGCACTAGGCTTTCACTAGAATAAACGTTTCTAGTATTGCATGGATTCTGTTTTGCTACCATTCGCGACATCTTTGATTTTCCTTGGTACTCCGATATTCCATAGAGCCCAGTTTAGAAACTACTGTTATATTCTTTGCAATTATCAACAAAAAATGCTCCTCACATTTGAAAGTAAATATACACAGTAAATAGTGACTTGCAGAGAGTTCTACTTAATTGTTATGTGACATTCTCATCTTTAATTTAAATTAGATTTATTAAAACAATTTACCCTGGTGGGTACAGAAAAAAAGGGGGTCTGGCTTTTCCCATCGATGGCAGGACACACTTCCCAAGGAAAGGGTTGTACCGTGGCCGGTGATAGGCCTTTGGATTCAACCACAGTTCCCGCCAGTGTTGCTGTTGCTGCGGTCCGGTCATTCAGAGTTTTCCGTGTGCCTTCGGGTGGGTCGGAGTAACCGGTTTCGGGATATTAAAGAATTTCATCATTTCGAACTTTCCTATGACGTCTACTTTAATTTCACAAAAAAAAAAAAAAAAAGTTTCTTTTTTTTTAGAAAACATTTTTTTTTTGTTTTAAGTAACACGCAGTGAATGACGCAATGAAAGCGTGTCAAACTTTCCTTCATTTTTTAATCTTGAAAGGAAAAGTTGTCATATTTTGTATGAATAAAACGTTTGACAGAAAAAGTGTTTTCTCCGAAAATTTTCCCTTTCAGCATGCTTTAAAGGAAATAGCTATATTCTATTTTTCTAATCTTTGTAAGAAATCAATTTATTATTCAAACGACGTTTATAAAATTGCTTTTTGATTTGTCAAAAGTGCAGGAAAAAGTCAACGGTAACAAAGAGATCAAATTTTAGTTAACCATCAGTTTTTATTCTGAGGTAATCACCTCTATATTTCAACATTCACAAGGAAAAGTTTTTTCTGGAAATTGGATTGTATTTTTAAACTGGCGATGAAAATAATACATATTGATGAGCTATTTTATAAATAATTTCGTTTCGTAACTCCGATTGTCAGAAAGATATTTTCGACAATCCCTTATCCACGACGGTCCTTTAACCCTCAACTATATTATTTATTAAAACTGCATTGAGTTAAAATTACTGTTAAGTTAAAACTTCAAAAAAAATATAAAAAGAATTATATTTCATAAAATTTCGTAATCGTTCTCGGCCAAATCTTCATTTTATTAAGGTATGAAAAAAAAACATTTTTCAGGATTACACACATCATTTAAGAAACGCTAATGGCCTATTTTATAACTAGTGTTCACCATTGATATGAGGTTAATAATATGACATTAAGGAAAAAGAGAAATTTTTGGAATATAAATAATTATTCATCTGTGGGTCTGTTTATGGACACAAAAACTAAAAAATTCAACGAGTTAAAGGAATGAATTTTGATTCGCTTTCTTTGCTCAGTTTATCATATATTTCTATTAAATTTTTGTATAAAGAAAGACCTTTCTAATTATTTACCCTTTATGTTTTTATCTTTCTGTTTATCCATGTATCCAAACAGTATCTGAATCAGAGGGAAGGGTTTCCCAAATCTTTCTCTCGTGCTGCCTAATAAAATCCTCTTCCCATAAAATTGTGGGCTTAGGGCAAGGCCGCGAATGCACTAATGAAATTTGGTATGCGAACTTGTAACTGAAGTTTTATGCCAAATTTTAGTTTCGTTCAGTCAGAAAAAAACTTCCAAAATATGTATTCGATTTTCTTTTACTTGTGTATTGATTACATACCAGCGATTAATCGCCAAAGGTTTAGACACTAGATTAAAAACGCAAGATTTGAACCCAAAACTGATATTTCGTAACTATTGTTCCCTAGTGTCTCCTTATAATGCCTTAAGTCCACAATTTTATACGAAGAGGATATAACATAATTGCAATGGCCCTAAATTGCATAATGTGGTCTAAAGATAATATGCTGAAACACAATATCTGCCAAAAGATCATATGCAGTGCGGTCGCAAAGTCTTTTCCAAATTACAAAAAATTATTGCAAAATAACTTATTATCATTTCAGATATGATTGTTTCGATAAATTGTAAAGCCTTTTATACAGTTTTTATCAAACAGCTTACGCACCTAATAATGAGCATCTTGGACATGTCAAAGATTGCAAGGTGATATTTTTGTCACCTATTATTCACCATTCCGGCTGTCCCAATATTATAAGTGTATAATAATAAGTGTATTAATATCTTCATTTGGCATTAAAAATACTTTGTCTTTTTTTAGCCCTTATACTAATATATTCATGGTACAGAAGAAATATTGAGTTTTTTTTCCTTGTCGGCGCCATTTTAATAACAGTTGAATGTAAAGTCCCTTTTTTTGCGTTAGCTCCTCTATCTGATGGACTAAAAAAATTAAGAACACGACTATTCTATTATAAAAATTTTATGGTATTATTTTCAATATTTTTGTAATATTTTTTGTAATCAGAAAATATCTTTACGACTACACCATATGCCAATCGGTCAATGGAAGAGTCTAAGATGCATATACTGGTCTCACTTCACTAAATAGTGAAACTTCACAAAATGCGTCATTAAGAGTATAAGAAATAGGATACAGGTAGGTTTAATTTTTAGTTAAAATTTGCAATATCATTCATTTGGGCCTTTTGAAAGAATTGTTCGCACATAGACCTTAATAGAAAGAATGAAATCATTCATAAATTGCAGATTCACTAAGCAGATATTTAATTTCGTGGGCACAAATGAAAGTGAATAATTTTCTGTGATATTAATATTATTCCTTTGGTATTAATAAGAATAATTATTTATTGAATCATTATGAATGTAAATCATGCTCCTAACTTTAATTATGAAGAAAATTATAATAGAATATTTACTGCGTGAATCGAAAAATAATAAAGTTATTTATCTTTAAGACTTGCTAACTTTTTGGCTGATTCCATAAATAATCTGCCTAAACATTTCGATGACTCTGCTAAATGGATTCGATCTTAGTGACATAGAAATGAATCAATTTTGGAATGTTTTGATAATTAATTATTACATAATTAGGAATGAATGTAAATTCAATATTTTCTATTTCAATTCGATATTCGTTACAATAAACATGTTTAATATCTGCATGATTGAAAAACAATAAAGTTCCAGTAACGATTTGCTGATATTTAACCTTGAAAGAAGAAATTGTCTTCTTCATTTGAATTACCTGATCATGAGTTCACTTGAATGACCTCTGGAGTTTATTCTTTCTAAAAATAAGTTGATTGTTTACAAAAATATTAATTGATTTCATTGTTTTTATTTTTTTGCAATCAGAAACGTCACTTTTACGTCAAAAATTTTACAATCTGCAAATTATGATTAATCATACCAGGAAGATCATAATGATGTAGAACAATGATGTATTGAAAGTCATCTTGAGGTAAAAATGTAATTTTCCCAAAATACAATGTTGTTTATGTTATTGAACATACAATTATTTCTTGACTTCATAATTTGTCATCAGATAATTTCACTTAAGTTGGAATTTTAAAAATGTAATCAAGACTTTAGTTATTAGGTACATAAGATTTACTTCAGCTTTAGTAAATTCGGTTTCTAATATTTATAAAACTTATTTAAGTTTAAAGATATAAATTTATACTATTTTAAAAATATCAAAATTTAAAAGATTAAAAAAGTTATATATATTTTTTGCAATTTATCAAGGAATAGAATAATTAAAACCTTGTCCAATTTTCTAATTTTAAAAGATTCTACATTTCAATAGCTTAAGGAAAGAAAGTTTGGACTATTGAATTCTGATTCTGTTCAAACTTCTTGGAAACTTAATTCTATATTTGTTTTCTCTCTCTTGAAATTGTGTTATTTTGCATTTAAAGAGAGAAACTATATGATTTTAATTCACTATTTTGGTATAAGTAATTATTTCATATGATAATTATGATGTAAAAAATTTAATGAAATTTAACTCTTAATCCCTTAACAGTCGTGCTCGTGTATTCTTACGGACGCCGAATTATCGCTTCTTAATTTTTTAATTAAATTAAATCATGTAAAGACTTTAAAATTAGATACATTTAATCCACAAACACCTTACGTGTTCTGTGCAATTTAATTGAATCAATCGGGCAATACTCCCAAGAAATGAAATGTATCATCTAATTAGACAATAAAGAATTAAAATATTTAGGTAGTTAAAATAAGTATATATAATTTTTGCATATGTTTCAATTGCTCCAATGAAAAAAATCGGTTTTTGGAGATAAGTTGAAATATTCTTCTCTATAACTGTAATGTTCTTCTTGAGATAACTGGAATTTTTATTCTCTCTCTTCTCTATTTTTATGTATAATTGTGCAATTTTATGTTTAGCTTCGTAGTATAGTGAAAAAAATGTATATTTTGAAATTCTCAGAGTTGATACATTTTGTTCAATATTCGAAATAAGCCTAATTTCGTATATACAATTGCATAGAAGCATATTACTATAAATATTATTGGAACATTATTTTCCTATTTGTGATTTACATAATAAATATATGACAAAACATATCTTAAATATTACAAACTTATAAAAACTTTTTATGTAATAAAGCATTTAAAAAGTATTCTTAATAATTTTAGTACAATATATGTAATAATCGTTTCTGTTGATTTTGATCTGAACTCAAAAATTACTATTTATCAGAAATGACACGTTGTCCCTATACAACATATTCCTTATTATTAAAAGTTTCATTTAATTTCTTTGAAAACCCTGTAATATATAGAATTTTTAAGAACATTCTAATAGGTAGATATCAAACATTAGCGAATAGTGCTCTTCTTTAAGACAAAAGTAATATTTATAATGCTAAGATATTTTGCATTCCCTGCGTTTTATTTCGCTTTTAAAAGCTTCTTTTTTCATGATGAAAAAATATCAACTAATATTTAAAAAAAAACTTCTATAAAACAAAAATGGAAATTTTATTATCAGGTCTATTAAGCATCTGTATTTAAGACATTTTTCCTTAATGAAAGCTTACTTTATTGTGGTTCTCATGCAATCTCTTTTGTAAACCTCAAAACATAATCTCATTGGAGTTTTCCATGATTCAGAATATCCATTATGTAAGCTTTTATTACTTTTTTACGATACCTCGTGGCTTTTAGAATTAAAGAGCATTCTGGAAGTTTCAAGTCGTAACACGCAGATAGTCAACAGATGACAAAGCAATGCAAAAAAACATGCTTTCAGTTTTTGTTGCTACTGAACTTTTGTGTTTTAAATAATTTTCTTTTGCTACATTTTCCTAAAATTATTCTACCATTCCATTCTTTTATCATATTTTCCAAAAATTTTGTAGACACTAAAATATACGCCTAATTACACGTTCGCTGTTACAAGAATTAATAATAAATTCAGACGATTTTTATCGCCTGTTTTTTATCGATTGCAATCGTCAGAATAAATTTTAATATTTTTATAAATTTAGATATTGATTTTTTTAACAAAATATAACTAAGCCTTAAACTTTTTTTTTCAAGAATTAAAAATATGATTATATAAATTGTTGTGCTATACATGTTAAACAATATACCATTAAAAACTTTTTTTAATCTTAAAAAGAAACATCAAATGATTCAAAAAATAATTTAATTAAAAAAATTTTAAAATAAGAAGAATTTAAATAATTTCCTATTTATTCTAAGATTGTGTATGTCAATAATGCATACCTAAGATATGATAAAATTATTATTATTATTATTATTTATTAAGCTGCTGTATACTTTTCTAATTTGAAACTGAAAGTATCACAGAGAGTTTTCTTAATGGTTTTGTAATGGTTTGTTTGGTTGAAAGATATTCAACGTGGTCAAATAAAAAAAATTTGAAAAACTTTTCCTCTGAAAGTGAAAGTATTTGTATTATTCAAAAGTAAATATCCAAATGTAGTAAAAGTTGCGAGTCAAAAGTAAATATTGCCTGAGCTAAAATTGGTCATAAAAATAGGAAAAACTTACAATTTCATATGCGGTAAACTTTAATAGTATAATTGAAATTACCTTTTTCTTGTGAAAATAATTAAAATATATTTATGTAAGAAAAATAGAAAATAAATATTATATGCTAATATTCTTTTTGTATTAAAATATAAATTTTAGTGCTCTTCATTTTATGTTCCTAATTATTATGATTTCAATAACACAGTATAAGAATTAATTATTTTATCTGTATTTTTTAAAGAGCAATTACATAATGAGAATTTATAGCCGACTTTTAGAAATTAAAAATATGGATTGAAATTAGATGAACAAGGACTGTCGTCTGGATTTGTGCTTTAGGAAAATAAATAAATTTACGGTAAAAGATAGATGATTAAACAGTAGCAATAATTTAATTCAAACCATATATGTAAATTTAATAAAGAAAATGGAAAATATACCATATAATTTAGGATTTATTTTTTAAAAAAATTCTCAACTAAAATTACATTGTTTCTTATATTTAGTAGCACAAAGTGTTTTGTATAATACTTTTATGTTATTGTTCAATATAATACTACCTTGTAAAATCACCATCGTAATATTGCAATGTTTTTTGCTCTACGTCGGATTAAATTTTCGGCAGAATTTGGACTATTTATCAAAAATTCTTATTATTCTTATTTAACGAAAACATTCTTACAAAAAGTTCTTTTAACTCATTTTATAATTTTCTTTTCATTTACCTTCCTTCTGTTTTATATCTTTAATATTAAATATATTTATTAATTTAAAGACATTGCTGAAAAAGAGTTGACGGGAAATGCTTTTAAATAAGAATATTTCTTGCTTTTAGTTCTAAAAAAGGTGGTTTAACATATATACAGATATGATGAACACAATCGAAGCTGAATTATATCAAATCACTGTAACATAAATACAGCAAAACATATAATTATAGTGACATCGCATTCTTAGGAAATCTTACGTTTCGTTAATAAAACCAGTTCTGAAGATACACGAAGGTTATTTTTAACCAAGGATCAGAATTTTGAACTGCGGTTAGATTACGAAAGTGACTGTAGCCGGAAAGTGACTGAGAGTGCGGTTGATTCTAGAACACAAACTTGACAATCATCAAATTTTTGCATTCGGTTGATTTTCGGCAAAATCAAATGTTTATACTTATGATAATTCAATTTTACATCAGAATTTCTGAATTTGTGAAGTTATGAATCCTAATCTCTGAATTTGTGAAGTTATTTTTGAAATTCTGAAATTTTTATTTTACTTCAGTAGCAGCAAAATTTGAAATAACATGGAATAGAATTTTTAAATAATAACGCATCAGTATTCTTTCAAGTTTAGGCTTAAACTCTTATGCGGAATGTCAAACCTTTATATGATAAAAAAAAATGTCCTTGTTTATTACTTAAAGAATTTTCTTTTTATTTAATGACATTTTTCGATAAGAGTGTTTTCATCTAGAATCTGGTTTTTGAGGACATTTAATTTTTGTTTTATAATTACTGATTATTATATGCAGTTTTTTTATCACAATACTCTGAGAATTTTAAACAATACGTAAACTGACGGCGAATTTATCTACACATAGTCCTTATTATCTATAACGGAAGAGTTTAGATTTATTTAAATAAAAAAGTTGTTTTTCAGGAAATGCGCTTTTAGACAAAGAAGCTCGCCTATTAAATTTATCACAGTTTATTTTGCATGGATAATTTTATTTAATTTTTCCGACAATGCCAGTTTATCGCGCTATTCTTTTGATTTGTGCATTTTTATATCTTAAATATGTTTTAATTCATAAGAAGAATTGAAATTTAAAGTAAGTAGAAATAAAATATGTGTATTAACGTTGTATTAACGACTATCCAATAAAATGCTTATTTATTTGTTCTCTCTTTATTGTAACAGAGAAGGAAATATCTAATTAGATGGTATTATGAGATAATTCACGTGTTCAGAATTAGGGCTATTAAAAAAAGAATCATTAAGAACTATTAAAACAAGAAGATATAAACAAAACATAGGCTTTTTCTACTCACATCAAATTCTACTACAAATTCTACATTGTCACGTAACTGTGAATGATATGGCAGTCAACGGGTTAAAAGATTTCCGATAATACGTATTTCATAGATCGATAGAATTAATCCCAATTTTGACAGTTTGAAACAAAATCCAAAATATGACCCTATTCATAGTAAATTGTCCAATATTTTTGCGATTTTTAAGAACAAATAGTTAATGTGAACAAATATAACGCGATATAACCAATAGAGTTCACTAGAAAAAAATTTTCTTTTCAAATTTTTTTCTATATTTATAATTTGGCCACCGGAATATTCAATTATTATTGATGAATCAATCTAAAATAAACGCAAAAACGAATTTTTTTTTTTTTAATGTTTCATAATCTCTTTTTACAGTTTTTTCCCTCAATATTTATTTTTCCTAAAATTTTGGATTTTCCTTTTCTTTCCTTATTTATTTTTTTCCTATATATTCTACTCTTTAAATACAATATTTTTCACTATGCTTCTGGATTTTGGAGTGTCCCATTTGGGAAATAATAAGAAATCTGATCTCTTTACATTTATTTTTTGATTAATGCATTTAATCAAAGAATAAATCGATAAAAAAAGAAGATAATTAAAATGTTATCCAAAGTAGCTTTTCTTTACAACGAACATCGATAATAAGTATTACAATAATCTCCAAATCACAAAATATTTGTTAAAGGCTTATAAAAAATCTTATAACTATCAGAAAGCTTATAAAAAATCTTATAACTATCAGAAAGCTTAAAAAAAACTTATAATCGGCGTTGTAAAATCTTTAACTGAGGAAAACGAAACTAAGGAGTGGCATTCATAATGGAATTTTTACTAAGCTACAATCCATGTTTAACCTTTTCAAATAAAGAAAAATTGTTATTTTTAAATTATGCATTCAGCACCAAAATTTTATACAAAAAAAAATCGTTCAACTTTTGACAATTTTAAGTGTCTGAAAAAAAATTATGACATGAAATTAAAAGTTTCTTTCTTTTAATTCTTTTCCTACTGAAGCACGTGTATTCACATCCTCTTCCTAGAAATATTACTCTTAAAAATATCTCCCCAGGGAATAAAGTAATTACTATGAAAGCCCGAGAATGGTTTTTGTACTATTCAAGGACTTTTGCTTCGTCACAAAACATTTCCCTGAATTTTTATCCCCGCCAAATGCGAAGCTGATCAACCACTTTGAAATTGATCAAAATTAATAAGAAAATAGAAAAGTAACATTAATGCCATTCGAAAATAAGTAATAATATATTGCTTGCGGTTAAATATGACATTAATCATCACCAAATTTTCAGTAATATTTGATTCCGAATTTATATATAGCTGTAATGAAACGTAATGAATGTAATTAAGAAGTAAAGAATTTCATTGTGAGCCATATCGGCTTTATAGTTTAAAATTAGTTTATATTATATTATGCGAAAGTTTGTTCCAAAGTAGAAACTCCTGTGAACTTTTCGTTTTTTTTCTTGTGATTTTATGATTTGAGAAAAGATCGATAAAAAAAACAAAAATCATAAATCCTTTCAGAATAGTGCGAATCTGTGGTTGAAAAAAAAGAAACTGACTAAACCATACTAATAATCTCATAAAACTATCTTGTAATGCATATAACAAAATTTGTTTTTTTTTTTCCAGACTTGTTTAAATTTAGTTACCATCACTTATTCAATACGACAAGTTGTAACCAATGAGCTTCAAAAGTCTGCTCAAAAATATTCAAAATTATAGATAGCCCAAATTTTGAATTACTCTAATAAATTTGACATTCTCTTTTTGCGATTTAACGTTCGATGGTGAAACGTACAATTTTCAAATTCATTATCAGTGCCTAATTTCCGAATAGACAGTTGCCTAAGACTACTAGTCTGAAAAAGTTCGCAAGCAAGTCAATTAAAAAAAAATGTGTTCCTAGATGCCAAGTAGATAAATTTGTAAAAAAATTGATTCAAATTTTAATCATTGTAAAATATTAAGATAATATTAACAATTAATCAAGTGTAATTGGTCAGGTTCTTATTTGTCTCATTATGTTGCATAGTTAATTTTTTAAAGCACGAAATCTTTTTTTCAATAATATTATGCAGAAATGCAGATTTTTGTTGCCTGTAGTCATAATAGTTAAATAAAAACAAACACATTTCCACAAAGTTGATGAATTAAATCATTAACATGCTAAAAATATGTCGAAATGTTTAATTAAATTGGCCAGTTTATTGAAAGAGAGGACACCCTCTAGAAGAGTGTAATACTAAAATGAGTACTCTCTAGAACAGCAAAATTCTACAATGAGCCACTTTTCATCATGGAATAAGATCTTTTATAATTCTATCTTTAGACATTAACCTAGTCATGAAAGTCATCATATGCCCCTTGAAAATGTTCATAATAAAGGAAATTTAATGCTTCTTTGAATGATTGCTACTTCTCTTCAATGTTGATTATTTCATTAATGGCCAAATGATTTTTTTTGCATTATATTACGATGTTACAATAGAATTAACTTATGCCTCCATAATTTATAATTTCATCTGTTTTATTAAAAATACTTTTATTCGCAATCGAAAAAAATGGAAATAGACGATTCGTTTTTGACATTGAGATTCCCCCCTCCCCATCTAATCTGAAACAGATTTCACTGTTCCATTCATTTGCATTTTGTAATGATGCCATGAAAAGTTACAAAATTATTGCTAAACGTATATTGGCTGTTTTGAAGGAAATATAGACCAAAGTATACTCATTTGCATGAATTTGGGAGAGATACAATTATAGAGTTACAAGACGGAAGATACAATTGTAAAATTGCTAGACGGAAGATACAATTGTAGATTTGCAAGACGGAAGATACAAATGTAGATTTGCAAGATGGAAAATACAATAGTAGAGCTGCAAGACTTAAGATACAATTGTAAAATTGCAAGACGGAAGATACAATTGTAGATTTGCAAGAACGGAAGATAAAAATGTAAATTTGCAAGACGAAAGATACAATCGTAGAGCTGCAAGACGAAAGATACAATCGTAGAGCTGCAAGACTTAAGATACAATTGTAGATTGCGAGACGGAAGATACAATTGTATATTTGCAAGACGGAAGATACAAATATAAATCGGCAAGACGGAAGATACAATAGTAGAGTTGCAAGGCTTAAGGTAAAATTGTAGAGTTGCAAGACGGAAGATACAATTATAGGGTTGCAAGACTCTACGTCGTAATAAGAATGAATATTTTGATAGTGTGCAGTTATTGGTAGAGCTAATTCTCTGAGGATAATGATGTGCGAATAAAGAAAGAGGATATCGTAAAATTTAGAAAATGTCAATAATCAATAGAAATGTGTCGGTAAGACAAATTCAAGAAATAACAAATTTTGAAAGAACGTTACAGAAAACAAATTATTGTTCCCTGGATAATAATATACAAAAAAGATAATCTGTGGTATATTTATAACATTATTATAGAAACATCAAAATCCTGTGTAAGAATACTACAATTTATCGGTAGAAGGTGAAGGATGAAAGAAGATTTTGAAGAATTCAGAAGAGATCCATTGTCAATCGAAATGCGACGGTAAAACTAATTCAAAATATGACAAATTTTAAAACCAAGCTGCGCGAATAAATAATTGTTTTCTGAATAATTAAATACAAGCCAAATATCATGTATTTATCGCGCAGTTTTAGACAAATCGAAGTCATCTTCCTTGGTGCCTGATTAGAACTCAGAATGGAATGAAGCTATGCTCCGTACTACGATAATTGTCTTTATGATTATTCCTGTAAAGCCCTGAGTAGCTGAAAAAATACATTTTATGGAATGTTTTCTAATAATCACTTCAGGTATTACAATCTAAAAGCGTATTTTTAATAAATTACGACAATATCCGTTAGTTAGAAAGACCACTGAAAGCAGAGCGATGCATCAAAAAATTCTAATTCAACTTGAATACTGGAAATGGAAGTCGGAGGTTTGTTTTAATACGAAAATGCTAAGCTGCCACATTTAATGTGCACTTAGAAATATCGACGTTTTATATATTGTGTGGTTTCCTCTTCTTGAATTTCTAATTAAAATATTTCTTGAGGTTTTTTTTAAATTCAGATACCTATGTTTCCATTTGGCATACTAGAAAACAGGTATTTTGACGTTTTAGTTTAGCCCAAAAAATTTTTATAAACAAAGTTTTAACAAGAAAATCTAAATTATTTATAATATAACTATTTGACTATGAATTCATGTAAAGCCGCGTGTTTTTCTTCTTGCTTGTTGTTTCTTATTAGATGAAAAATCCTCTTTTAAGTCTGAAAAATTTTACTGGGACCTTCATACTAATATTAATGTGGAAATTAAATGCTTATTAACAATATATCGAAATAAGTTCGTTTCAAAAATAGTTAAAATAAGTTTTTAAAAAATAATTCACGAAATTTATCGAAATGTTTTAAGTAAAATTTTTTAAAGTGGTTATTTTGTACGAAGGATCTGAAACAAGATGGCAAGATGAGAAAATGTTTTGTTACTACAATGTTTTTCATAATAAGACAATTTATGAAAAAAAGTTTTATATATTTTTTTCTTTTTTCTGCAGTTTTAGTTTGCAGCAGTTAGTAGAATGAAGGCTTTGCTTTTTTTTAAAAAAAGACTACATTACATTTTTTTTTACTTTTTTGTTAACATACAGTATTTTTATCATTAATTCCTTCAATGGATAAATATAGGAGTTCTATTTTATAATAAAAAGGTATGATATAAAATAAAAAAAGATAGCACACTCAAGACTAAAATTTATTTTTTATCATGCTTCCTTTCATAATTTTTTTATATTGTAGCATTAAATAAAACATATAAAAACTTTTAAAGGAAAATAGATATGCAACTCATTAAAAGAGATATAATTAAATAAAAAAGAACACAAACATTTTAACATATTTTTAAAATAATCAATTTTATTTATCTACTTTCATTAAATGTAAAAGTTTTAATAAATAAAAAAAAATATTTTTATAAATTAACAAAGCATTTTTACATAAAAAAGATTAAAAAGAAAACTTTACAACTATAGAAAAGAAAACGAATCTTTAAATAAGCCCATATAGAACATTTTGACATGATTTTAAAGATGTAAATTCTCTCCACCGTGTTTTAATTAAATAGGAAGTATGCAACTTTAAAGCAATATCTTCACAATTTTATTTCCCCGATTTTATGGAACTTCAAACCACCTGCAAAAACTTATACTTGACATTAGTAACTCAGTCACACCACTTGAAACTGTTTCAAAACCAGTTTGTCTTGAGTGTGACAGGCATAAACATCCCTCGAATGTTTTCGCGAAAGTATAAAAAAAAAAAAAAAAGAATCATTAAAAAGCGATAGGCTCCGGTTCGTCTGATATTGCGTTACCCAAAATAGTAGAATGAAAATGAAATTTTCCCTGAAAGTACTCCCAATAATATGCTTTCTCTTCTATATTAGAACAGGATATTTTATATCTCCGCGATTTTATTCGATTTTCTAAATGCCGGATATTATCGCGATGATACTGTTACAATGATGTTGGCTCACTTTTACCAACAGGGTTAAGTTCAGTAGTATTGATACATATCATGTAATTTTTAGAACATTATTAGAATTACTAAAACAAACATTACTATATTGATCGATAAAAAGAAAAATAATTCTTTCACATTAGAACTTTTGCAATTCTAACAGGTTCTTATATTGAAATAAGTTTGAAATCATTATTAAATTATTTCATCTTGAAAGGATACAAAATTTATAAATTATTTCTTTTTTTCTTTTTCATTTTTAATGAGAAACTATAACTTTTTTTTTAAATTTATAAAATTTTGCTTGTTGGTTCCTTTATACTTATTTAATTGACAGGAAACTTGACCATTGTTTTGTTATTGCTTAAGATTTAAATAACTTTAATAGATCTATAAAAATGATATTTAAAATACATCAAAATAAATTTTTCGCCTTTAAAAGTTACGATTAGACTAAATAAGAATAAATTTAAGGTGTTTTTTTTTCAAAACTTTCTTTATTAAAAATTAAAAAAAAAAAAATTCTTAGTAAATGTTTAAATGTAATTTTGTATTTGTAAATTTAATGATATTTTTATTTGTCCGTTCATTAAAAGTATCTACGATATTATTTCTTTTGAATTTATTTTAATTCATTATGATATTATTACTGTTGAAATGGCAAGTGTTATCTTTAAGTATAATCGTTATTGTAATAATTAATATGATTCTTCCAAACAGTGTTTTTTTGACAGAATTTAACTGTTTATTTAAAATACTAAAGAAATTGTATAAAAAACGATAAGTATATTTTTATTTTATTAAAATAATTTTCACATATTAATGTACACAGAATTTTAGATATGAGTAAAATTTAAAAATATTAATTTAAGAATTTAAAAAAACAAAAAGCGGAAAACTTTTGATATACTCATAAATTAATATTTTGTAAAAGTTTTCAGAAAAATAATTGAAAATCCCATTTTGATTTTAGTATGAATTCGAGATAGCATTATAAATAATTGAAAACCGTTAAGAAGTGAATCAATCTTTTGAATTTTTACTTACTTCTTATTGCCCACTCTTGCAGTTTTTGCATTCCAATCACCATCTTGAAGATGCTTGCCATACATCTCCCTGACAGGCGGATATCGGCACTAGATCTGATCACAAACGGCAAAACTTTCTTAATAACATCGTCTATCAGATTCTTCATTTTTGACTCCACTGCTGCAAAAGTTTTAAGTTCTCCATTGTCTATTTCCACCTCATCTGAGTCCAGATAAGTTGGTGGGTAATCTGGAAAGATGGCACTTCCAGAGAGTGACCTGTTCAATTTTGCTGCAGATGTCTGGACATCAGCCCACAACAAAAGCACCGAGCACACAGCGGCAAATATCAGGACACAACGCACCATGGTTATGGTGTCAGTTTCCAAAAAGAAAGTAAGAGCGAAAAGATACAGAGAAATTTTCTTCAGAGGCAATTCATTCCGCGAGTCTTCAAACGATGATGCCCAAGAGCAGTTAGAGAAACTCTGTGAAATCCGAAATAGCAGATTGAAGGAGTGAAGGTCATTAAGAAAGTGGCCTTCTGTGAGAACTCGCTTCTTAAAAGAGCCTCGCCGGTTGTGCGGCTTTAGTCATATTAAAACCATGACCTTGTAGAGAGTTTCTTCTCTTCGACCATTTTGTGGAAGACTTTCCTGGTTTTCGGTGGGACACATTGTTTTTCCTATCTTTTAATTATCTAACCGCTTTAGTTTGTCTTGATTTTAGATAAATAGCATTTAATCAATTACAATTTTCCTTTACTATTCATTCGGGATTTTTCAAAAGCAAATTATAAAGCACGAGACGTCACAAAACACAACAAAGTTACCATTTCTTCAGGTTGCGTAATACTCAGTGACTTTCATCTTTGAACTTTAATTTGAAATGAAATATAATTATCATCATTATTTTAAAGTATTGGCAAGTGGAACTGTATAATTTCTTAAGACATGAGATTTTCGAAAAAACTTTCTGACGAAAAATTCACTTACGTAATTGTTCCCATTGTGTAATAAATAGCTCAACAGTTTCAATATTGCAAACAATTTTTAAAACATTATGCGTATTACTTAATGTTATTTTCAAGATTTCACCATTAGGTCTTCCTGTTCAAGAATTTGTTTCACATTTTGACATTAAGGTTTTAAAATGAACTGTTTTTTTTTAAAGAATAATTCTAAAACTCGTTCAGGAAATTAAATTAAAGGAAAATGTAATAAATTATCTGCATGTTTGTTTATTCTTTGTTTTGACAATCGAATTCCTTGAAGATACGATAGTTTGGGAAAAAGTAAGTTATTTGCATTAATTTCTTTATCATTATTTTACCTCAAAATCAAAAAAGGTTTGAGCTTCAAGGATGTCTCATGCGTAAATGGCTACGATATTTCATTTGCATTGTGCTTATTGTACAAGACAACTATGAATTGTTATCAACACCCATTCATAATATTTTCATGAAATCCTTAATATCGATAAAGAAGTTGTTTTGTTTTATCTCAGATGTTAATGAGCTGCTATAGAATAATTGAAAACTTTTATTTCTCGTAGAAAAAAGACGTTCTTGAAATATCAAGTTTTATCGCGGTAAACAAAAAAAAAGTATTTGAATTATCAAGTGGATATTGCATAAATCATTATCATACAGAAAGAATTTTTACATTTAACTATGCAAAATTTTGTCTCAAGGAATAATATTTTAGAATAAAGAGTCTTTGTGTCAAATGCTTCATTTTCAACTGTATTCTCATTATTTCATAATTAACTTTAAAATGTATATATATATATATATTTAAAAATTAAAATACTGTGATTACCAGTTTTTTTTCTTCTAAAATGTACAAAATAATGGAGAATGTATTCCACATCGATTTCAAATTCACTTTTAGAACATTTCAATATTTGATCAATTTTAGAAGCATGAAGTGAGGATTTAATATTAAAATGTATTGCTTTAAAATTGTGTATTATTTTGTATTTGATTCATGAGTAAGTGATAAATCATTATTTTTTCCTTTCATATAAGAATATACTTTTTAACTTTACTTTGTGAAAAAGATTTCATATTGAGTTAAAAAAAATTATTATCATGAAAGTTTATCTCTGGACTTTATGTTAATCAACTTGAGGTCATTGATGTTAATCAATTGAGGTCATTTCAGGTCAAAATTATAAGAGAAAAAGAAATTGATATGAATTTAAAAAGATGCACAAAGATTTAATATAACTTATCAAACTATGATGCATTATGGTATAAGCTTTATTTTTACTTCAATAAAATTGTTTCTCTGAGAATGTGATGGGAAAAAAGTGTCTCCTAATGTATAGTTTTTTATTCTAAAATGTTTTTAACTGCAGTTCATTTGTACTTAAAAATTATACAGCACTTTATTCTATTGGGTTTTCAATATACATGTATGTATATCAATATCTATGTCAATATATGTGATTAGTTGTTTATTATCAATGATAACAGGTAAAAATGATTAATCAATTTATCACTGACATGATATTATCAATATTAATCGCAGTAATCACACTAACCGTAATATATATACTATTGAGCTGGGATATTTATTGTTTTCTTGCAAGAGTACTTTTTCGCTCTTAGCCATGCAAAAAAAAAATTATGTTGAATTAAAAAATATTCTAAAAAATTAATTTCTATACTTTTCAATAAAAAATTATATATTCATAACAATGAATTTTTCAATGAAATGAGCATTTATAAATATATTTTTTATTACTTTAAGATTGCAAATAATGCTTTTATTAGTAAAATTAAAGGTAAAAGTTTTCCTTGAATTATTATCTAATTTTGCTTTTTGATAGAAGAAGTAATTCTTTTTCGTCAGAGTATTTTACTTATTAGTATTTTACCATCTTACATTATTTAATTCTTATTTTGACTATAGTAAAGATATTTTAAAAAAATTGAAAAAAAAAAAACCTAAATGAAAACTAAAAAGACAAATAAAAAAAAAACTAAAAATAAGAAGAAAAAAAAATGGAAGAAGAAATATAAAACATAAAATAGCAGATACAAATAGAAAAATACCTCTGTTTATCACAGAGTAATTAAATCTGCTTGAAAATCTAGTGAATTTTCAGGAAATTTTAATTTGCATTACTTATGCATTTGAACTTCTGTAAAATAATATTTCCTAATGTTCTGAGTGAGTTCTAAATTATATCTTTTCTTAAAAGTGATTGATTTTTATGTTCAGGGATTTTTTTTTTTTTTCAATTCTGATAGTCATCTTATAGTGTCTAATAAATATTATCGCGAAATTCATTCCCTGTTTTAAGTTAGAGAAATATATTTTAATTCATTTAAATTTAAAATTCATCTATCTCTATCTCTACTAATAATAAAGATGAATGTGTGTTTATGTTGGTTCTCTACAGATTTGACCACTTAAATTGCAGCTGTCGAATTTGGCACTTATATGCCTTGCAGTGTGGGAATATGCACTTCAGAGCGATTTTTAAAAAACTTTAATTAAGAATTTAATTAGTTAGAATTGAGCTGAATCTTGGTATTTCCCTGCGATAACTTCCAAAATATTATTGCGCAAAAATGAATTCTACGTTTTTTCAAAATATTTGTTCCAATAATAGATTACATTCCCTCCCCCCTTAAATTCAAACAGTTTTCAGTGCTTCATCAAATGCTTAGGCACTTGATTTCATTTCATCGTTGAAAGCTAAAGGCTCTTCTTAATATTTGTGCAGTTTACAAGATAAATAAAAAAAAGTGAAATTACAATAATGCGGAATTTAAAATACAGATGAACAAAATAGTTGCATTTTTAATAGCACTATGATGTTATGGGTTTGTCTCGATTAAAAAATTCATGTGCGGAATGAACAGACTTAGACAATTAAGATAAAGTGTTTTTAATGTCAGACAGTTTGAAGTAATAATGGATGTGAAGTTATATCTAAACGATTTATTTGAAATAAAATATCACCAGCTGGTCGCCAGCTGAATTTTTTTGTATGTGTGCTTGTCTCTGAGTGTGTGAGTTGGTACTGTACAGACCAGATCGTTTCACGCACAGTTATCGAATTTGAAACATATATACCTTGGAGAGGGGGAATGTGTGCACTTTAGGGTGTTTCTAAAAATCTTAATAACTTTAATTAACTAAAATTAAGCTGAATTTTGGTGTTTTTTCGCAATAACTTCCGAAAATATTTTTGCACAAATATGAATTATGCATCGTTCCGTAATTCAATGAATTGCTTTTTAATGATACTAATTTAATAGTCCGGAATTTTTTTTCGAATTTTGGTAGTTACAAAATATTTTTTAGTCAAGTTGCAACAATAGATTGCATTGTTAGCCTGAAATTCAAACCATTTTCATTATTTCCTCAAATATTTAATCGCATGATTCTCATTTATTGCTGAAAGCCAAAGAAGAAGGAATATGTTTAATATTTCCGTAGTTTACAAAACGAATAAAATGTGAAATTACAACATTGTGAAAGTTAGAAGCCAAATCAACCGGATACTGACGTTTCTAATACTGTTATGATGTCATGGGACTGGTCACCATGAGAGAGATTCATTTACACAATGAACAGAATAATGTGTAAGGCAATTAAAGTAACACACCTTTTATGTCTGACGGAATCATAGATATGATGTTATATATAAACGATTTAATTGGAATTAAATATAACCACTATTCTCGGGGAACCACCTGGTCATCAAATATGACTATTACATTATGACTAAAATTTAGAATTTACTGACATGCTTGATTTCCGAAATTGTGCGAAAGAGGTAGATTCTGTCTCATTGGGATTCTCGCAACCAGTGGTCAAGGGCACGAGTGGTCGAAATTAGGACACTCCGCTTATGTCACGGTCGCATCTTACGCTGGTTTGCGAACCAGATTGACCTCATTTGTTCCATCGCAGCAGCACATAGATAGCTAATTAAAACCTGCAGAGGTAATCTTTCAAACAAATATCAGTGACGAAAGTTGTCAGTTGTATCGTCGCAATGTGATGTTTTGTTACGCGATACTATGATCTTGTGAATGGTTACTGGAGGCGTTAAAATATTTTCTTGCATGAAGGTTTATACCGCTGATGAATCATTTTCAGCTTATTTGTTTATTTTCGAAAAAAATGCTAATAAGGAATCAATCTATAAATCGTTGCCGGGATTTTGTTGTTCCGGAAGCAGAATTTTACTGAGTAATTAACTGCATATTTTTGGGGATTAAATGGTTTTGTTCTATCATTTAGAGAAATTATATTATGCTATTTTTCGTTCTTTTTTAATTTTTATCTTTTTAAATATTAATCATTTTTAGCTTATTTGTCTATTTTTGTAAAAAATCAATCTCTAAATCAATGACGAAATTTTTTTAGTACTGGAAGCAGAATTTTATTGACTTATTAAATGCATATTTTTGGGATTAAACGCTTTTGGTCTAGCATTTAGAGTCTTATCATTTTTATTTTTTTAAAAGTAATGTTATATTTTTATTCATTTAATTCTAAAAAAAATGATATTTTTTAAAAAAAATTCAAAAAGAAAAGGCATTTATTCAAACTTGATCAAATATAATTTATGAAAGATTTTAGAATTACTATACCTTTAACTGTATGAAAATTCCGAATTCCATAATATGTGCCAGCTATTCTTAACTGATAGGCTGTTTCACTTAGAGAAACATGTGGAAAAGACAGAAATTTTCCAAAAAATAATAATTATTAAAACTCTTGCTTTTATTCAATAAATACAAGATTAAAATAGCAAATATTTATTTTACTTTTGTCAAATAACTATAGCTATTTCCAAAATTTTAGTTACAAACATATAATAAATTATTTTGAATCTAAAACCAACACACAATTTAAGTTTATATTACAAACATTTTAAGTAATTAGTTTGAAAATTTTCGCACTTAAATATTTAAATTTGATTAATTTTTAATTGATTACAAAATGATTATCTTTTCAAGCGTTTTTACTTAACTTCGCATATTTTATGTTTGTAGAAAAGGGTTATGTGATCTATTTTTTTTTTTTTTTACTGATTTCCTTCAGTTATGAAAATTAATATTTTCTGATAATAATAGAATATTTTACAGTTTTAGAGATATTATTTATCAAACAATATATTATTATTTTATGACAATATATTATAATTTTTCTCAATTATTAAAAAATCATTTTTATCAAAAATCTGCGGATCAAAACAAGAATTGTAAAGATATGAATTGTAGAAAATTGTAGAAGCCACAATGGATGTCGCAAGAAACAAAACAGTTTCAGACATTCTTTAGATAAAAATAAATACGTTGATACATAAAATGATTACGATACCAGTTTTTCAAATTTTCTCGATTTTTATTTTGAAGTCAGTTTTTTTTTTTTGATAAAAATTGATTTTTCTTTGTGAAATAATGATAAACATGTCTTTAAAGAGGATTTTTATTTAAATATTATGATTGTTCTCTCGCATTTTGTTGTTGAATTATTTTTGTAACTAAATGAAACAGATTATTTTTTTTCGTATAATAGAAAAATGCTTAACTTATGAATAACTGAAGCAATAAGAATAGAAGCTAAAAACAAGAAGCAATGCAGATAATAAATTACCCATTTCCGTTTGTTTCACCATGCACTATGTTGGGCTCTTTGGGAAACGAAAAATAGTATTTCTATTATCGTATTTCGATAATGGGAGTATAAACAGTTTTTATTGAAAGAAGTGTAACTAATCAATGATACGTATTTTTCTTTTCACGTTACTTTTTGTCCATTTGTTAAACTTCCCTTTGTTATCTATTGATCATATCATTTTATATTAACATTGCATAGACATTATTTGCTTTTTTGTCATTAAAATTTAGGCTACAATCCAATTCATACTAAATTTGCCATTACTTTTAATTTACTAAAAATATTTTTTTCTTCTGTGTGAAAGGAAAAATTTAAATCTAAAAAAAAGAGCTTTTACTGAGTTTGGAAAATCCGTGCAGTTTAAAAAATTTCTGTGAATCAAAAAAACCTTTGAAAGCATGCAATTAAAAAATACAAAAGTTCTCTTTATCTTTTCTCACTCTCAACACAGAACTAGAGTTTTTTAACCAAACTAATTGTTATATTTTCAGGTTCGTCATGTTCCGTAATATAGTGGGTATCACGCTCGTTTAACACTCGGGGGACCCGCGGTTCGATCCCGGGAGGAACTAGATGTTGTTCTTTCTTTCTATTTGGGCAATTTTTTTCTATGTTTGTAAAATAGAAATTTTGTAATTATCACTTCCTTAGAGAGAGAGAGAGTCTATTAGAGCCTTTAAATTTTACGTTTTTGTGGATTAAATTTTAGGATCATATTAAATTTTACGCCTTGTTTTCTATGACCAACATTATTTTAACATTCTCACCTCTTAATTATCAATTATATAATTAATTTAATTAAATTTTGAAAAATATATACCCGGTTCTATTTAGTAATGAATTAGAGAAGGTTTGATTTACGAATGACATAATTTCTGCCTTTAAAGTAATTAGGATATACAATCATTATAATATCTGCAATCCATCATGGTTATAATGTCTACAGTTGTCTTTTTCATTGGCAATTATTAATTAAAATGAACTAAAAACCTTCTTAAAGCTACATTAGGAATTCTTTGATCTCAAAATTTTGGGCCACAATTGGGTGATATTTTAAAAAAGAATATCTTCTCCAGACTCTCACACCACAACAACAGTAAGAAGCTTGATTTTAGACAGATTTAACGGGCAGCAATCTCACAAACACGAGATTTTTTTTTATGAAATTAGAATCAATGATCTTTCATTCCAGAACCTTATGACAAGTGCCTTGTCATAAGGTCACTTTGTTTCAAACAAAAGAGGTGGCTAATGCTCACCATAAGGTAAGGCACTTGTCACAGATAAGAGAGCTCAATTCTATAAGGAAAATGAAATATTAATGAGTAGCACAATATTTACAATAAACTGAGCATAGATACGCTGTGAAAAAAATTATTGTTAATGTATGCACTGCTGCAAGGAAAGGCTTTAAACAAATCACAATTTTCACTGCTTAAATGAATAAAATCTCTGTATTAAAAAAATAATTATTTTTCGGAGAATGTCCTTGGGTGTCAAATCCTCATCAAGATTTTTTAAATCACGATTTCAATGAAAGAATTGTTTTTCTGATTGATTATTTACCCTTCAAGAAAGACGCATCTGCTCTTACGCAAAGATAATTACGTAGATGAATGGAAACAATCTGCTTTTCCGTTTCCCCTTTTTTGTTTTCTTTTTTGGCGCGAAGCATTTTTCCTGCTACGAAAGATCTAAAATTTTCGCCTGTGGTGAAAAAATTTGTCACAAGGAAATTCAAGAAATGACAGTCATCAGATTATCATAAAATCATCATTTGCGTAGCTGCGTCTACTGCTTTTTGAAATAAATTCCACAGTGATGAATATTTTGCCTGCACCATTTTCTACTTTATGTAGATTCGAAAATCGCATAAACTTTGCAGAATAAATAGCTCTAGGCTATTTGTAGGCAAATGTTGGGTGTTGGTCACAATGATGAATCTAGTAATGCAAATATATATATATATATATATATATATATATATATATATATATATATATATATATATATATATATATATATATATATATATATATATATATATATATATATATATATGTAAAAGAAACGAAAAGAAAAAGTTTCCTTTTACTCTGATTTTAAAAGTTTCAATTTGACCAAAAATTATGGAAAATCATTTCTATTCATCTAAAGAATTACCTTATGGTGATGCCAAGAAAATATTAATTAGACATCTTTTTTCTGCTTGGCAGGGGAACTGGGACCTGCAGATCCATAATAAAATACATTTAATCAAACCTTCCATTGGATTGTGACCTGCCCTATCTATACGAGAGATGGACGTCAACTTGATTCCCCTCCGTATAAGACATACATGTTTCACTCATAAGCACCTCATTTTTACAGAAACCTTGTGTGACTTGATTAATGAAATACACCAATTTTTTTTAAATTCTTGAAAGCTATTTGTTTTTATTCTTATATTTGATAACTCCTTTTTTCGCTTGCATTGCAACTTGCCGTATTTTTTAACAATTTTGCCAAGTTTACCAATTTTTAGCACACATTTCGAAACTATTGATGTTGACCTAGCAGCTTTTGATGTCATTGATTTTACCTTTTAACCATATGCATAGCGCAGTTTAGCCAAACATGGCTCTTGTATCAAAATACCCCCCCCCCAAAAAAAAACACACCTATTCTTCTAAAAAAAACAATTTTTGCTTGACAATATTTACTAAAGATCTGCTCAATAATGCGTTACAATTAAATTCAAATCACTTTGTTTATGACATGAAATCAAAGCAAAAATAGTTTTAAAGGTGTATTTGTATTAGTTACTAAAAATGAGATAATTATTTCTATTTTTTAAATTAAAATATATTTATTAATGTTACGACGACTTGGAATAATCATTTTCTTAAACTAGAAAACGTTTTTCATACCAAAATGGAACCAGTCATAGGGAAAAGAAATTTATTTAAATTTATTGATTTACATAAAATTAAGTTTTAAAAATATTAAAAGAGTATATTGCCATCAACAACGCGCATGTGTGCAAAATTTCAAAACTATTATAGTAAGCCGACAATGGTCTGGCTTTTACGATGGAATTTTCAAAATTTAATTTTCTTTCCCAATTATAAACTAAAAGTATCTTCGAAGCTTTATCTATTGATTCCATCTCTCTTTCCTTTTTACATAACTTTTACTTCTAAAGAAGATAGCTGACCAAGAAAAAAAGTTATGAGCATTGACTTTTTACCTAATAACGCTCATAGACTGGCATATTTATGGCTATTTATAAACTGGCTATTTATAAACTATTGGACAAAATATCGGAAAAGATATTCTTCATAGTAAACCTTTGAACTTACACTCTTAAAAATTTGACAGGAGGCTATTTTTTGCATAATTAGTGCTTAATAAGAACCAACAGGAATGATCTTCACAAAACTTTCTCGCATACTCTAATAAGCTTATCATGGCAGTGCACGCCTTATATGGGATTGGCGTACAATAATTACGAAATATTAACTTTTGGCGTGAATTTAGCAGTTTTATTGTGATATCCTTGGCGAGTTATTTGGCAATTAATCCCTAGCATGTGTTAATAGTACACAAAAACTGAATTTGTATTTGTTTTTCTCAACCAATTGAACTAAAAATTTGACACAAAACAGCACTTGTAGTCACAAATTTCCATACCAAACAGATAGAAAGCAAAAATATTAAATATGAATGCATAAGTAAGAAAATAAAGGTAAAAGCGAGAATCGAACCGAGGACCTGACAACTATACTGTACTGCTGACACTTCGAAGCGGAAGTTGAATACACTTATTTTAATAGTTAGTTATAATTTTTTTTTTTTTTTTGTAAAATTGCATTTTTTTCTGGAAAGTCATCTATCTAGATAAACTTAAAAAGTAAAACCTTATCTAAATATAAAATTTGATCCAAATTCTTGAGCCATTTCCGAGATGCACGAAACAAATTTATATATATATAAGAATTGCTCATTTGAATTTATATGATAAAATACAAGGAAACTGTATAATACTATACTTTCTTGAATTGCAACATAAATTGTACATTATATAAATATTTTATAAAGTTTGAGTCCCTTTAAATAGCATAAAATTATTGCAGCTACCATTTTTTCACACCAAATTCTTCAACTCACTTTATTAGCATTTTGACTGCAACTTCTTCTTTATTCTTTTATTCTTTTTATTGCAACTGCCATTTTCACCTAATATTCAGGCTTAACTTTGTTCTTCGAAAACAAACAAAACCAATTTATCATCCACAATTCTAGGCTGAAAGCTCTTTTCCTCGTCTGTAATCGAAGCGGGCTTTCGAAGATTTGCTAATTTCATCGACTTTTTCCTGTTGGATACAATAAGGCTTTAAAGACATCACTTTACATGTCAGCTGTTTGCAATTTTCAAGGCTAATTCAACTACTTAGACGCAAACGATGTTTTTGCTAGAACTTTTTTTTTTCATCTTCAAAATTACAGCGTTGCTTAGTTTATTAAAATGCGATAACAAAATGGAAAACAAAATTACAACTATGAGAGTTCGAAATTGAGTGATATAAATAATACCTGAAATTATGAGTGTATTCCGATTACAAATAACTACTAATTTGTTTAATGCTAGCAATAACAGGGAAGTTGATGAAAGTTTAAGGGAATATAATGGCATCATCAGACAATTAATTATTAAGCAATATATCGTGAAAACATGAATTGAAGTAATTATGAATCCATAAAAGAGTTTTCTTAATTTTAAGAAATGAACAAATGCTGCAGAGTATGTGTTTCAAATGTGAAATTCTAATTTGGACTATAATTTGGATTAACCATTAAAACGTTTATGACCAGATAAACATAAAATTGAATGCTTTAAATACAAAAAAATATCTTTTATCATTTGCGTTTTAATTTATCAGAAAAATCAATAGGTGTTTTACGTATTAATTTTATTGATAACTGTTTAAAAAGTTAAATATTTTAATTCCTGAAAAGGAATATTTTATTTTGTAAACTGGAGGGAATAAGGAATATATAGACCAAAGATTCATTTACTAAATTTGAATGATCGTAATTAATGAAATGATTTTACAATTTGACTATGGACTTGAACATTTTTTGAACTTTAATGATTTTATTCAATTAATTATGAAATTAAATTTATTTTAAAACTTTTATTGTAAGATGTTTTGATATGAATAAGGTTTATAGATAGTAATTAAACAAAATTAAAGCCACAAAAATTGCTTTATGTTATACATTGCTTTACAAATGAAAAACCTATTCATTAAAGTCAACGAGACTATAAAGAGAAGGTACAGCACGAAATATAATTTAGCTCAAATATATCGGAAACCATAGCAACGTTATATCCATGTTTAAAGGCAACTATAGGCAACGTTAAATATCCATGTTTAAAGTTAGAAATGATCAGAATGAAATACTAAATTTATTGAATTTTTTCGAATATATAAATATCAGTAGCATGGAGAGAAAGTATGCTTCCTTTTTCGTTTCTATAAGTACAGATATTACCAAAAAATAATTCTTGAAGTTTTGTTTGCTTTTGCAGGGATTTACAAAATCAGATTTGCCAATGTTATGCCAAACTAAAGTTAAATTTTAAAATGTTGTCTCAATTTGAACAATTTATATAAAAGATCCAAATAACAATCAAAAAGTAAAACTATTTTTAAAAATATGTTTTTACATAATCATACATAAAAAATTTTAAAGATATAAATCGATTATTTTTCACTTCATGTACATTCTTAATTCCTTTAATACCAAATTCACTCATTTGGAATTGAATTTATAACGAAATGTATAAGGCAACATGATTCTTATTTTTTAATTTTATTTGAATCAAATGAAACAATTGAAAATTAGTAGGACAATATTTAAAATTTCTGTCTGATACACAAACGTTGATTTTGGAATTTTCATTTTGTAAATATTTTAGTTCACAAACTATATTTTTTATATTTGAGCCGCAAAATATGTATATTATTTATGAATAATAATAAAAAAAATCTTAAATTGAAAATAGAAACTGGCTTAAGTAGCATTTTTAAATAGTCTGAAATTCAAACTATTTCGTTTGTAATTCCTCAAAAAATAATGTTATAAAATAGCTATTATATTGATTCAAAAGCTACAGTTTTATATAAAAAAATAAGAACTAAGACTTATTACAGATAATTTATTTTGAAGATAGACAACAATTTTCGTAACACTCAGAAACTGGTAGATGAAAGATACAGAGTAAACAGGGGAAAATAATATGTTGTTGGCACAGAATTGAGAAAGATACTTCTACTTTTATCCAATTCCTTTCTTTATTTGTTTACTTACGAAGCTAAAGTTAAATACTGAAAGCTCTAAAAAACAATTTATATTTTGAAGTACATTTGCAAGCGAAAACTCAGTTTCACATTCTTGGTAAGCTGCAGACAAAAAATAATAGAAAATAATCTTTTCAGGCTGATATATTTTAACATTTTGAGAAACTGAATACTTTTAAGTTTGCTTAACATTATGTTGAAACATTTCTTCCAACAAACTGAAAGCGTTTCATAGAGTTTCCAGTCATTTCTCTTTTGTATTTCATCGTTTTGTATATTTATTTTGACGATTCTCTTACCATTTTAAAACGCAATACAGTTTTGAATATACGCAATTCACTTAAAATATTTAGTTGCTTAATAAACTACTGTATCTACTGGATTTCCTAACGTTTACAAGAGGTTGGGAAAAAATGGAAGATTTTGCGACCGATAATAAATATGGTGGGAATTTTTTGCATTTGAAACAAAGGTCTTCATACCAGATATGAAATATATATATATATCTATTATTGCTTAAGAAAAATCAGTTTTCTTCTCTTGAAAAATTTGAGAAACTGAGAAAGAAGTATTCGCTTTTTGAACTTGAATAATTTTCATTTATTTCCTAAACATTCTGCCAACATGTTTTATATTTTCTACCAAACTTTTCGTTAATTAATTTGTAACAATCAGATTCTAGACATTGTTACATGATAATAACCCATCTAGATTCTAACATTTTCTAATAATTAAATAAAATCTAATCTTCTAATATTTAAATAAAAGCTATGCTATAATTTTTCCCAATGTGAAAAAAAGAAAAGTGATTAACGTGAAATATATCTTTTATATATTAAAAATGTGTTGATTGTGAAAATTGATCACTTTTTATACAAATAGACCTCATAATATGCATCGCGTAGGGCTTCAAAATGACTTAATTCGCTAATGATGGAGATGATGAATGTCTACGAAACAAAAACTATCAATATTTATAAAGCATATTATGGCATCTTTGGTATTTTAAGAACTATACTCAGAGAATATTCTTAACATTTCGAGTGTGACTTTCATATTTGGTGTCATCCGTTTAAAATCTATAAATAGTTTCATTTTCAAAGGTAAGATTCTTTTAATTTTCTTGATATAGCTTGTATCACATTTATATTAATATTTTCATTAAGTTAATTGATTGTTTTTTCGAAACATACATTAGATTGAAATAATTAATAATAAAATATGAATTAAACTTAATTTCAGCTTTCAAAAAGAAAAAAACTATTTATTTTAATGCAACAAGAGACAAAGGGCAAGGGAGCTTTCACCTTCTGTGACTATCAAAATGTCAAAACGTATGCCAAAACAAGGAAGTTATTCGAAATAGAAAAATCTAGAAATCCTTAGAAAGGATAACAGACAGCTTTTTAAGCAATAGATTTTCTGTGGAATTACTGCAAAATTTCAAATCTGATTCAATCTCTTCAATTTTTGATATAGTGTAATATATTCTATTGCTTTCAGTTATATATATTAATTTTGATATTAATTTCAAAATTAATATCAAATTGCCTTTCCCCTACAGTATAGCTTACGGATTCATATGAATCTCGGAATTATGAAAGAATCTGAAAGCTGAAAAATGATGACTTCAGCAAAATACTGATAGCACCCGATAATCCTAAAACACTGAAGGACATGATGTTAAAAACTGTCAGTTTTTTTACAACTATTTGATAGTTTTAAAGCGTTTGTTTTCTTTTGTTGTGGGACGAGAATTTGGAGGAATATTGAGAATTTTGAAGAGATTCTCTTGAAGTGGTAGCCTGCTCCTCCTATAGCAGGATGATAGGTATATGGGAAGATGAAGAGGAAGGTTAGAAATTGATCACTTTGTTGTTGGGGGAGGGGGACAGCCACATAGAAAGAGAATGTCAGTACTGTGAATCGACTGGTGTTATGGATGGTTTATGTTAAAGACAGCAGTCGGCCACAATAAATCCTGTCGATACTGCTGCGTTCAGTGGTGGCGAAGTGGTCGGCTGTACACAAGAAGTATAACTTATGGAAGTCGATATTGCTTCGTCCAGTGGTGGTGGGGTGGTCGGCTGTACATAAAAAGAAGTATAACTTAGGGAAATTAATCTGATATTGAGTGTTAAAATTATTAACACAAGTTTTCCAATGTTGTTCAGTATTTATAATGCCGAATAATATCAAAAAATTATAGTGTATCGTAAAAAAATATAGTTGGGCATTTTGTATTGGTAGGCAAGTAACAAAATTTACACTGAGAACTTTTAGATGTATAGTAGAAATAATATTAAGAGGTGCAATGACATTAAACATTTTCTTTAAATAAGCTAGAATTCTTTCATTTATTGACGGTCGTTAAATTTTCTATATTATAACAGAATTAAATAAACATCATTTGTTTTTGTTTAAACTTGATGCGTTCCTAGGTAAAGCAGGAGTGTTTGTCCAAAAAATATTTTAAAAATATGATTTAGAATGTGTCGAAGCCTTTTGTTACACATTGCATATTTTTAATATTTCAACGCCTCGTACTTTTACGATTTTGTTTTGAATGACACATTTTTCATCAAAAATTTATTCTTTACAATACATCACATAAAAATAGACGAAGTTGTTTGAAAAACTTTTATTATTTTTATTTATTTATTTGTCTGCCATTTTTCGCCATTTAATATTTCACAGTTTACTGTGAATTTTTCAGAAATTTGTATTCTTTTTTTTTTCTAATTTGTTGCCATATGTTGCCTTTTATATGTGCATCTGTGTTATTAAACATTATTAACTAATAGTTAATTAGGTATAGGAAATATTAAAATATTATATTGTCATTGAGATGTCATAGCTGATAAACATATTTGAGTTTTAATTAATTATAAAATTAGTGAAAAGTCAATTAAAAATTCTCCCTTTACAAACAATAAGCGAAGTTGGTTAAAAAATTGGAGCTAAAACGAGTTCAGACCATCATTTTTAATCATATATTTTCTAATTCCGCGTAATAATTTTTAAAAAATTATACAACTATCTTTAATAATAACCATAATGAAGGACTAATATTGTTGTTGTTTCCTATTAATAATCTAGTGATTCATAGGAAATATGATTTGTCATTATTAAGTTTAAATAAGATTTTTTTAGATTTTTCAATGAAAGTTCTAAATATTTAAATAAACAAATGTAAGGAAGGTAACACAATGAAATTGCAAAATACATTTTAAACATTATTTTTCACGCAAATAAAGAAATTTTAAATTTTAACTAATTTATTGAAATTTCAAATTAATTGAAAAACAGATAAAAGTATAAATCATTGCATAACATATAATTAAGGGCTCCATATGAATGATTTTTTTCAAAGTTTTAATAAACATAATTAATAAATGTTTATTTGTAGTTATTTTCCTTCCAATTATGAGATCTATATATTTTTTGTATGTAGTTATAATTTTTAAAGAATTTTAATCCATCTAATAATCTTATAATTTATAGGCCCCTAATAATAGCCCATTTTATCTCCATGGATTCTCAACTTGCTGTTTTATAATTCTTGCTCTCTTTTAACTTTATTTGTTTCATGTTTAAAGATGGAATTTTATAATTAAATTTTCTTTGACTTGTTATTGCAACTGAGTTATGAGATGTAGTAATGCCCCATGTTTTAATAAAGTTAGAGTTTATTTATGAAATGATGGGTTAGTTTTAAACTAAATTTTGTTGAAATGTGTATGGCTCCACATATTATTGAATTAGGGAAAAAAATTTGTTTAACATTCTTTAATATTAATGATAATAAATAATGAATTATAAAATAAAGACTTAATGAAGAATAATCTAAAAATATCAACTTTTTTATACATTATTGGAAATGCACTTTAAAAAAATTATTTTATTATTTAAATTAAGCACTTAGAATTGTTGCATTTAACTTTTGTGCAAGAATACAGTAAAAAAAATTATGACAGTTTTAAATTTACTTGTTAGACCCCCGGATATAAAATTAAAGATTTGAATGAAAAGTGAATAGTTTTTCTTCTTCCAAAAAGAAAAACTGAAACAAAGAAAGATTGTTTGTTTGAGTCTAGGCGTGGCTACTTTTAATTTCATTCAAATCTTGCTATAAAAAAGAATTTACACAAGAAAAGTAATTTTTCTTTGAATTACATTCAGTTTAAGGAACTTGCTTGTATTGCGTAAATTGTCGATTGATCATCAACTTAATGCATGAACAATTTATAAAGAATACAAATAAAGGGAAAATGTAAGTGACCGCTAAAAATAACGAGGAAAGTGTGTCTGTTTCTTTTTTGCAACAAATCTCGTGAGATTTTAAGAATTCATGTAATAAATGGCATGTGTCTTCATTTAAATAATAACAACAGTCTTTTTGACGTTCGTGCATTCGTTTAATCTGATGTAATTAGCTTTTGACGGTGAATTAGCTTTGGTATCCTTTACTTTTTCCCCTTATCTTTCTGTGAATAAGAAAATGTCATCTTGACCTCTAAAGCCTATTTCATTGATCTTTTTTTTTATCTTTGCCGATATCACAATGGCAAATTTATTTTATCATTAAACAAATGGCAAATGCATTAATGGCAAATCAATATCATTTTACACATCTTTAAGTTATTGAGGCTGGCAATAATAATCGGAAAACGTGAAAACGTATTCATATAGAAATTTTGTAACGAACCGAGAAGGAAAGACAAACATATCTGATAAGGATAATGGAAGGACTTGAATACTATTATATCTATTGTTCATTCACAAATTTTGAAATTTAAATATTATTTTAAATTATGATGAATGGAAAAAAAATGGATTTCAAGTATTTAGTTACTAGTTAGTGGTTTGAAACAAGCATTTAATTTTTGCATATGATTACTTGTAAAGATGTCTCAAAATTTATGCAAAATATTCATGAAAAAAGAGAGTGCGTATATGCTCGCAAAGTCATGAATGCCATTTTTCCAATGTGTTATTCCACACATAATATCCTGTGTATTTTCCGATTCAATAAAAATAAAAAAATAAAAAGAAACTGTGTTTTTATTTAATTCAAATCATGCGTTAACTCATTGTTTTATCGTGCAACGCTCCATTTTTATTAACCCTTAACTATCAGCGGTCAAATGGTTTTATTAATAGAGTTGTCAACATTTTGTTGCACGTGGCAAATTCAAATCTTTAGTTTAATTTAGGACATTCTTTATAAGCTTGTACATTTATTAGCGCTACTCATTTCGGTTACGTCAATTAAAAACATTGTAAGTATAAATCGTATCGTAAGCATATCTTTCTTTATATATGATTTAATACTTCATTTATTTTAAAATGGTAATTTGTTCTTAATTTTTTGAAAATTATAATTGCTTACATTCTGAAAATACCTGCAAGAAATCTTAGTTAGTAAATAAAGAAAATTATATTATATACTTAAAAAATTTGCATTATATACTTAATTAATTTTGAAAAACTAATTTCATTAAACTGCACGAAGAATTATTAGAAAAGCCTCGTGTTTCTGTACCTAAGCTCGAATGATAGGAACGAACTATCTTGAGCTGGGCTTTCTTTCTAGATTTATCAATGGGATGATTTTTAGAAGTTTGATTAAGGTTACTATTAACCAATAACTGACTACTTCGACCCACAAGTAGGCACACGGATAAAACTGAATAACCAAACCACCGCGACAGTAACACTTTTTCTTGTGTGCAGTCCCCTACCCCGCCACCAATGAACGCAGCAGCATCGACAGGATTTGTTGTGGCTGAATGCTATCCTTAGCACTGTCCGTCCATAATAAACATACCGACTCACCAAACACACATCCTCTTCAAGGCAATTGGCCCCTAGCCACAAAGTGGTCAATAGCTGACTTTCCTCCTCACCTTTCTGTTCGCTTGTTTTCCTATTAAACAATAAACAGGCCATCACAGAAATAAAATCTCCTCGAAATTCTTTATATTCCTCCAAATTCTCATTTCACAAAAACAGAAATCCAAAAATTTTCAAACAGTTGGTAAAACACTGACAATTTTTAACATCATGTCCTTCACAATTTTGAGATTATCTGGAACCTTCAGTATTGTACTTAAGTCATCATTTTCAACTTTCAACAGTAACACTGTTGATAGTAACAAATGGACAACTTGCGAGAGTAACATTAGCGGGAAATGTGGGCCATCACCAGCCAAGATACAACCCTTCTCTACGGAAGTACGTCCCATCATCGATGGGAGGTAGCCAATTCTTACCTCTTTCTGTATCCACAAGGGCTGCTTGAACCAACCACCATACTGGAAGTTTCTCATCATTTATTTTGAGCCCTTCCCCACTGAGAGTTAGTTAAGGATAAGAAAATGTCAGGTTAATGCCCAAAGCGGATTTTCCATGGAATTCATATACAGTTTTGTTATCTCCCCAATTTTCTAAGCACCGCAATGGAATCTTCTACCTTTTAGGGTTTTATGTTCAGAGGAAACTTTTTTTAAAGAATTCTTCGTATATTTTGTACAATATATAGAGTTTAAATATAGAAATTTCGCAAATAGCATTTATTGCTGAGAAAAAAAAAAGAGATTTCGTATGTAAAAGACTTTGAAAATTTAAAAAGTCAAAAAGATTTCTTCAAAGAGATTTGATAAAACAGCATATAATTATAATAAAACTGTTTTATAAACTTTTTCGTAACCTAACTTCGTAAAAAAAATTACTTAAACTATAGCCTTTTAATTCCTAGTGATTCATATTTTGAGCTACTTTGCTTCTATTTTTGAATCCTGTAACTTTTAAATGGTTTTTTTTCTTGTCTTTCGTATTGTTGTTTTTCACTTTGTGAATAACGTTGCAATTTTGTTTTTAATTAACTTATCCTTTTTTGCCTAAACCTAGATATTTGAAAATGTATAAACCTTTAAAGAAAACTGCAAGACAAGTAAAATATGCCTTAGACATCAATTAGTGTGTGAAGTCTTCTTCCTTCCAATATTTTTAATTTGATTGATTGAAATAGCATCTTGTTTTGGAATGTTGACCTTTATAATTTTGAGAAGCTATCAAATTATGAGGAAAAAATCTTCCTCTTTATATATATATATATATATATATATATATATATATATATATATATACAGGGTGGTTATAATTAAACTTCCCCTATACACAACATCCTAGAACGCAAACGGGTGAACGGATTGCTACGAAATTTCGTATATAGAATATACGCGAGATGCGCGCTCGGAATTTCGAAAAGAAAGTTCCAAAATGGCCACTAGAGGGCGCTTTTTATTATAAAACATTAAATTTAACACAATAAGCGACCAAAAGGGAATACAGAAACAATATTAACAATCCAAAACAAGAATTACGAGTAATAAAATGTAAAACCGGAAAAAGCTGTCAGTTCCAGGGAAAAAAATGTCGAGATTTGCATGCTTGTGGAGAAGAGGAAGCTTTATGCAAAACAGGTTAGGGTATGAAACATTTGCAGACGTTGTCATGTTTTATGTCCGCGCGATGTCTTTTGAATCGTGCAGGTGTTGCAACGTGTTCGATGACGCTTCATGTGCGAAGTATCACAACTGATCAGTTACGATCTGCTGTTGAACACACTGTCCACCGACATGAAATTTTACAGGTGAGTGAGGATGGTCATATGGAGTACCTTTCCCTACATCGTCCTAAACATGATTAATAACTGCTCTTCTTATGCAATTTCGTTCTAATCTGTTCTTGTTTCTGCAAACTGAACTGCCCCCCCCCGCAAACAGCGTACTGTTATTTTTTCTTTGCCTTTACTTAATGTGTTTCGATGACAAGGTGATTAGAAACTAATCAATAAATGTTAATATTGTTTCTATATTCTGTTTTGATCGTTCATTTATCAAATTTAATGTTTTTCCAGAAAAGGCGCCCTTTGGTGGACATTTTGGAGCTTTTTTTTTTTTCGAAATTCCGTGAGTGCATCCCTTGTATAGTCTGTACCAAATTTCTTTGCAATCCGTTTATCAGTTTGCGTTGTAGAATGCGGTTTATAGAGGGAGTTTAATTATAACCACCCTGTATATGTATATACATATATGCGTGTGTGTATGTACACATAATACGTAATGGACTTTAGATCATAATGTAGATTTTTAGTTTTAGTTTTTTCTTCTTTTATAAAATACCGAATTTTCATTCTTTTTTAGGGTTTCCTTTCTTTATGAAATACTGAATCGTATTTTTCATTATAGCTAATAGTATTACTAAAACGAAGTTCGCTCATTTTTCCATACTTGTAAGTAAGCGCATTTTTCTGAGCTTGTAATAATTTTGTTTATTTTAATTCTTTCTGAAATAAAGTTAGATACGATTTGCCTTTATATTTAATAATAATAAAATATTTTTCATTAAAATGAAATAGTTAACTTTAGAATAGAGAAAGACTATAAAATAGAAAAAACCAAATTGAAATTTTAATCTTGTTCGTATATACGATATTTACTGCAATTTAATTTATAGTTTTGATTAAAAAAACTGTTTCCTGCTTTATGATAAAGTGATAAAAAAAATGCTTAAGAAAATTTCATCATTAATATTTTCTACTACATAATTTTTAATATAATTTTAGAATTCATTATTATGAATACTACTGAATTTTAAAATCAATTTTTTTCCTAAATTCGTCATTAACCGACGCCACTTATATGGAATAAAAATTGAATTAAATTAATAAATCAAACATTAATTAAATTCTGGAAATTTATAGACACTATATTGCTGCCCAAGTACAGAAACTGTGCTTAGTATCAGAATGATAAGTGAGTGAAAAATAGATTACAAAATTCTGTGGATACAAATGTTAAAATTTTTTAATAACCAATATAATTTAGATATGTGGTTAGATTTGAGACTTTGATATATGATCTTAAGAGGAAAACAATTTCCCCAAGAAGAATTTGTTGTGACTTGTGGTATAAGGAAAACACTCTATAAGAGTTCATCAATATCTTGATGAGTCCATGAAACGTCTCGCATACGTCAGCTTAACGTCCTTACATAAATATTCATTATTTATCATTTTAAAGGCTTTTTTTCATAACTTTTGTTTCATTTACAACTCATATAATACTAAACGATTCATTTCTGAAAAAATCAAATAAATAAATGAAGAACATGATGTGCAATAAATCATTTGCAAGACATTCTAGAAAACTGCATGAACCATGGAATATGATGGAGATTATTTATTATGAAAAAAATTGAACGACATATGTTTATAAATTATTTTCCATTTATATAAGAGTTGTTTTCAGGCAAGAAGTAAAATATTTATGATTTTATTTTTTCCAAGGCATTTTTTGTGCAAATTTCATTTTTAACTTACTTAAATAAGTAACGCATCTTCATGTTTGTGTGAAAACAACGTGTACAACAACAAATACAAATGACGAATGAAATCCTTTTGGTATAATGGAATAGCATTTTATTTATTTTTTCTTTACTTGAATGAGCATTTGGAAGCATCAGCCATGTCCTTCTTTGCTCGTTTCCGTTCATCCATTCTGATTTAGAAAAAATACGATCTTTGTATTTATTTGAATGCAACTCTATTTACAATTCCTGAGAAGAAAAGACCCCATCAACAAATTTACTCTTGAAGAACATATTTGAAGAGCATATTACTTTGAAGAGCATACAATTTCCAACAATAAAAAAATAGTATAACTTTTTATGTTTAAATTTCAACTCTTCTGAATAGGATCTGTCTTTACATATTTCTGAAAAATTTCAGTACATTTTTAATTTTGTAATGTTAATTCTCTCCTCAAATAGCACTGATTGATGAATAAAATTTGGCAAAATAAATTTCATTTTTTGAACCAGTAATGATTACAGAAACCTATATCTGAGGTTACAGTTAAGGATACAGTTAAAAACAATTTCCAACAATAAAAAATAGTATAGCTTTTTATGTTTAAATTTCAACTCTTCTGAATATGATCTGTCTTTACATATTTCTGAAAAATTTCAGTACATTTTTAATTTTGTAATGTTAATTCTCTCCTCAAATAGCACTGATTGATGAATAAAATTTGGCGAATAAAATTTAATTTTTTGAACAAGTAATGGTCACAGAAACCTATATCTGAGTAATGAGGAATGTTGCTAGATTTATTTTTAAAGATATCTAGTAAATTGCTTTCAGCTCAGCTCTGTGACTGTAATATTAAAAGCTAAAGTTTAACTCTTCTCTCTTTTCATTCCTGATATTCCCTTTAATATATATGCCCATTTATTTAATGATAATGGACATATACAGGGTGTCCCATAAATTTGTAAATACTTTAAAAATTCAAAAAAATTGAAGGACTGGGTATATTTGAATGCGGTTTGCGAAACTATTATTCTCATGAAAGGGGATTTTTTTTTTTTTTGATACAGAAAAAAATTTCAAAAATTTGCCAATAGAGGGCGCTGCACACAAGCAAATCAGTGGAAATATGCAAATTAAAGTCTTATGAAAGGCAGAGTGAGCGATTGACACATCATTTCTAAAGGTTTGCATAAGGTTTGTATTAAGATGTTGACACTGGTGGATAAAGCACTATTGGTAAAGCTGTTTTATGTCAGCAACTAATCGGCGGCTGAAGCCTTACGAAAGTTTAGGACCCAGAAAAGATTGAAGAAAGGTTCAGGTCCGATCACTCCTGCTGTACTTGTTTCCCTAGTACACCGTTTCGAAGAAGCTGGAAGTTTGTGTCATCGGCCACGCAGTGCAGCACCTCGTTTAACAACAGTCCGTACCCCCGATGTCTCTTCGCAAATGGACACGCTAAGGGAACAGTCTACAAGTGCAGTCAGTAGCGCACGAGAAGTGGCACGAATAACTGGTATACCAAAGACTTCGGTGTACCGCATCCTTCATGGTGTATTGCAATTGTACCGATACAAATTGCAATCGCTACATCAGCTCTTACCAAATGATACAGCTAAGAGATTGGAATTCTCAAATTGGGCTTTGGCGAAAATTGAAGATGATCCGCGATGGCTGCTGAAAATATTGTGGACAGATGAGGCTCATTTTGCTTTGCATGGAGAAGTTAATACCAATAACTGTAGAATTTGGGCACATGAGAATCCACATGCTTACACTGAGAAGCCTCTGCATTCACCACGGGTTACTGTTTGGTGTGGTTTCACTGCATCCATTATTGTAGGCCCTTTTTCTTTGAAAAGCCCTGTAAAAAAGCAGGATGGAAGACATGTTCAGTTAATGAAACAAGTTACTTTGAAATGTTACAGAAGAAAGTGATACCGTCCTTATTGGAACACTATGTCCTTGACACAGTGACATTCATGCAAGACGGGGCACCTCCTCACATCGACACCGAAGTGAAGGCATTTTTGAGAAGAACTTTTACTGAAGAACGGATAATGAACCGTCACTTTACACATGAATGGCCCCCACACTCACCAGATTTAACACCCCTTGATTTTTGGCTATGGGGTTACCTTAAGTCTCGGGTGTACCGCCATAGGCCAACTTCGTTAGTGTAGCTAAAGGAAGCCATTCGCCATGAAATCTCATGCATTCATCCGGATATGCTGTATGATACAGTTACCAGTGTTGTCTTCCGCTTCCAAACTGTTATTTGTGGTGATGGCGGACACATAGAACAAGTACTGTAGTACTGGTGTGATACGCATGTAAACAATTGCTTGCATGCAAATAAAAGTATTTTTCCCGTAGAATTGTATGTTTTGCTTGTGTTTAGCGCCCTCTATTGACAAATTTTTGAACTATTTCTTTTTTTTTTGTATGAAAAAAATCCCCCTTCATGAGAATAACAGTTTTGCAAACCGCATTAAAATATACTCATTCCTTCAATTTTTATGAATTTTTAAAGTATTTACAAATTTATGGGACACCCGGTATATAAAGAGCTTTTTACATGTTAAATTTTCTTCTGATGTGATTTAATTTTACCGGGATGGTTGAATATTAAAGAAAAATAAGCAATTTGTGCTAACAGCCTTCTCAATCAGATGAATTTTTATTTCGCTCGAATTAGAGCTAAAGCGACATTATCCATCATCATTATACTAAATATGAATGAATAAAATTGTGAAAAGATATACCGAAATTATATATTTTAAATAGTAGGTAAAAATTCAATTTGTTTTAGGGTCAACTTTTCTATTAATAGTATTTTAACATAATTTTCGGGAGTGTCAGCGATTTTAAAATAAGAAATTCATTTAGTTTATAAGTTAAAACTGAAAATGTTTTTATAAAAAAAATTCCTCATTTTTTTAGCTTACCCAAAGAGTGTAAAACTGGCATGATTTAGTGGGTAGAAATTTTATACACGTATGTATATAATTTTATCATTTTATCTGCTTTCTCTCTGCATGATTTTAAGCTTCAGGTAATCTTTATTTACGATGCTTAATTTTAATAAGTATCACATGACAGGATTTGTCATGTGACATTATCAAGTGTATATAAGCTATTTAAAAGATTTCACGATAGATATTTTCAAACAATACGATAGATATTCCAAACGACAGATGTTTTTAGCGATGCATTTCATTAGAAAATGTCTTTCTTATTTTAAAACTGGCCGTAGGTATTAATTCATAAGTGTTATAAAAAAAGGTTAAACATGAAAATTTAAAAAAAATGGAATGAAATCATATTTTAGATTCAGAATATAAAAGGTATGGAGAGATCAATTTTGTTAAAAAAATAGTAACAAAAAAGTTGCTGATGCAATATTATCCATGCAGAGGATATCAATCTTAGATGAAATAAACATCAGCCTATGGTCTGAAAATGTCTTTCATTTCTGTATGTATACATAATGTAAAGAATTTTTGCATAATCAAGCATTGCTTTTTTTACTAACCAGTTTTGGGTTGCTACAATACCAGATCAATAATATCTCCTTTCGGTATTCTTTTATCATTATTTTTTGTAAAATTTATCTTTTCATGCTTCCTACAGTTTTTATGAAATTTGAATATCGTTCATTCATTCATTTTGGCTTTTGTTACTGATATCGCTAAAATAGGGAAATTATTTTCCGGCCATCTTTTATGTTTGGAATACATTACTTTGATAAAATTATTTCTAGGGCAAAATATTTATAACTCAATATATTTATATTGTACAATATAGTAGTAATGTTGCTGAATATATTATGTTATTTAGGCTATAATCCTTTGTTTTGGGTTGTAATGTCATTCATTCTTTAATTAAAGAATGAATGAATGATATGTTTACAAAGAAGATTGTACCAAGTAAATGCTGAACGGATTATGAGCATACTTGAATTCAGGGAATTGAGCCATCCTTGCAAGAAATATGCGCAAAATTCTAGACAACAATCTGATTATTGCGCATATTGTAGGAGCCAGATGGACCTGGTGACTAACACATGTTATAAAACGTGCGTTAAATGACATTTGCAAATATATTTGCGTATGACCTCAAATAATGTGTGCGCAACTGCATCACATCTCTTGATAAAAGGAAATTATTCGGATCAAAAATTGCAATCTGTGGAAAATTGGTTTCATTATAGTTATTTTAAACTTTAGAAGGATAAATAGTGCTTTAATATTTTCAGCAAAACTGATAACGCGATATCCAAAAAGAAATGGTACAACTGAGATAAGTCACATGTATGAATATCATTAATAGCTTTTTGATAGTTAAAATTTATTACTTTTTCTTAAGATATATTGCTTATTATAAAATTTCGCTAACATCGTAAACTCTTTAAAAGCATTAGAAATTAAATGAACTTAAGAAGACGAATTCTTTGATAAGTAGATTGGCCTGCAAGGATCTATTGAATTCATTCTCGTATGAACTGACTTAACGGTTCATCACTTTTATTTATAGGGTTGCTTACGTTCTTCTTCATATAACACATCTCTTGCAAATGCTGCAGATCTTTCCGACGATTTGAAATCTATCTCGATGTCACAATTAGATTGGTTGTACGCAAGTATTGTTAGAAGGATTCAGTTTTGTATTGGTGTCAAAGATGTTCGTTTTGACCAAATTTTTAAGCATTTCAATTAATGTATTATTTGACCAATTTTCATAAATGGCTTAATTTGACCATTCTGAAAGGCCGTACTCATTATATGGTATATGCATTCCGTTTTCCTACCCATGGATGATAAAGAAATAAAAGTGGATAAACTAATGGATCTGAAAGTGAACATTATGAAATAATAACATTATACAAAGTTCCATAACCTTAAGCAGTATGCCATTCTAAAATCATATCTCTACTTGTTCATTTATATGACAGCTTTTTAATAAACTATCGGAAGATTTCTTTTACTATTAGATGCACCATTAATATCAATTATTCTAAGTTAGATTTTATTTTGATGCAGGGAAATCAGGGCAAGCGGACGAGCGGACGAGTGGCACAAGATAATAAAATGACTTAGTTTATTTTCATATTACTCAAACTTCTTCATATTACTCAAACTTCGCAGTCTTACGGTTACTGTTAGCGAAACACTCTATTAGATACCGAAAATTAACACAGTGAAACCATTGCCACGATTTTGATGTTTGTTAGATAATGTTAGTGTATTTTGATTGACCCTTTGTAATTTTCAAATCTTGCAATGTAAGCTATCGCTAATTTGCAGGGACATATATGGTTATTCTTTTTTATGTATGACTACCTTAGACGATACACTCTTTTATTTTCACAATTTATCTGTATCTATTCATGTTAATCTTATTAAGAAATAAAAGTCTTTCAGCGTTTCTAATCGGAACAATCAATTTTCAAATTTTATGTAAATATTCTCTGTCTTTTAATTGCAAAATAAAATATTCTAAATGCTATGGGAGCCTCTCTCACTTGTTCAAATTGCCAGCTGATTAATAAAATGTATTTTTATTAAATAAGGTATGAAATGACACTTCAGGTTACCACAACAATTGACTATGTATTGTTTCCTTTAAACGATTTTATACTATGAATTCAAAAGTCTGTAATTACATCTGTTTGAACAACCAATTTGAAATAATACCCAGAAATTGTAACGACCTGAGCATTGTTTGAGACGTACGAGGAAAATTCCATTGACTTAGTTTTTGATGAATTATCAGAGTTAAACTCGCCTCTATTATCAAAAATTTGTAATAATTCTCCTTAAAGATTGTCTTGTTCAGGGAAATAAAGAATATCATCATTGTAGATGGTTATGGAAAACACAAGAATAAGTTATAAAAGGAAATTCCTGTACATTGTTTTTCACATGTTGAGTTGCAGCTATTAATATAAAAATTATTTGAAAGTCACATTGTGTTTGATTTTCATAAATATTGGTTTATTATCACTGCAATATTATTCAAAAATTATACATCAAAACTAAACTTCGGGCTTAGAAAAACTTGATCGGTTGAGAGTTACAATATATATTTGCACTAAATTAGAAATATTGAATGCAAAATTATATTCTTGGAATGATTTTCAAAAAAAAAAAATGTTTAATGTAAAATCAATTTTTTTTTGAAAGCCTAATTTTTAAAGCGAAAACAAAGTTTTTTTTTTTTAAAAAATTAATGCTAAAAGACTTTATACACTAACCCAAAAAGTCAAAGAATATTTCAAGGAAGATGAAAAAAAAAATGTAAAACCTTGTAAGAAGTATTTGAAAAGATGTGATGTTTCAAGTCTGCCTCTGATAGGAATGAGAGACAACAGACGTTATAAAATAAACATAAGAAAAAATACCATAATTGAAATTATATATTATGAATAATGGCTTTCTTAATGATGACTGTGATGGTAACTCAGATAATATAAAACATGAAGTCAATGGTGGAGATCCGTTCTGCGCATCCCTTACGTAAGAGATTATATGAATGCGTCGACCATCCTAACGAAAATATAATTAAAAATCTCATCCTGAACTCGGTGATTTAAATCTGTGGATTTCTGAATTTACATATTTGATAATTGCGAGAATTTGCAAAAGCTATTTTTCAAACAATTCTGTATTTGTTTGTTCTTTGAGCCAAAATCTTGAAAACCTTATCGCTTTATTTCTTGATTAGCAAAGATGACTATGATGATTTCAGAAGATCGTCTGTTTTCGAGTTCCTGTCCAATCCTTCTCGGCTGACGTCTCTGAACTAACTCTGGCTTCTAACAATCATCAAATAATACAGAGCGCCATCTCGTGGAGTTAAATTACCACAATACTGAATAAAAATAATAATAAGTGATATTTCTAATTTTACTCATGGCACGCTTAGCATATCAATAAATAACACATCTAAACTCCAAGGAAGTTCATATAAAAAAAATAGCCTCTCCATGCAATGAATTCTCCATCAGCTGAACATTGAGGGATCTAGCAGTATCTCCTAGTAAGATGAAGCAATCGCCGATTGCATATGCATAAGAAAGAAATATTGATTCAAGAATATCGTTTCATGTATACTTGTCTATCGTTACACGATAGACAGGTCGATAAGCCTTCCAAAATGATACATGTCCCTTCACAGACCAACTAATATATATTTTAATTCAATGTCGTGGTGTAAGAGGTACACGCATTAGTATGCCTTTTACATGCCAATCGAATTGACAATATCTAATATGATATCCCAATAAATTTTACTTTCCCTGCCAGTGATTTAGAAAAAGCGTACAAAAATATTTTTGCATTCAAAATGGAAATAAAGTGGGAAATTGAGACAGATTTCACGTTGTTAAACCTCTTGTGTTATCTTGATCATTTCTAACCAACAGGAAAGCAGTTATTGATTTCTCTCATTTACGCATTGGACTTATCAGGATTATCCATCGTCATTTTTTGCAAGCAGAGCTATCAGTAACGTACTCGCAATGCATCTGAAAAGTTTTTTCTGCCAGCTACTTTCTTTTAGAGTGCTTAAATTCTATATTTGTAATTTTGTAAACGTCTACAATTTTATAATTTCCTTATCCTACTTTTATTTGGGTATCTCATTTATAATATGAGAATTTTGCTAATTTAAAACACAATGTCCCGTTTCCTATTAACAAGCTGATACTGTTTCTTTCCAACAGGGCTCGTTATCTTGGAGGTGAGTATCATTGATATCTCAAAGTTTGTTTTCATTTTTGATGGCATGTCTTAAAAAATATAATTAGTTTGTCTTTTCATCAAATACAATTAGTTTTTTTAGAAAATAATATATATATATATATATATATATATATATATATATATATATATATATATATATATATATATATATATATATATATATATATATATATATATATATATATATATATATATATATATATATATATATATAGGCACACACACACACACACACACACACACATATATATATATATATATATATAGGCACACACACACACACACACACACATATATATATATATATATATATATATATATATATATATATATATAGGCACACACACACACACACACACACACACACACACACACATATATATATATATATATATATATATATATATATATATATATATATATATATATATATATATATATATATATATATATATATATATATATATATATTATTATTATTATTATTATTGTTATTATTATTGAAAATTCATTGGTTTATTGATATTTTCATATCCTCTTCATAAAATTTTCATTTAAAAAATATAACGTTGCAGAATCTATCAAAGAATGACTAGTAAAACCCTGCTAAATGATTTTACAACTCAAAATCACCATAAAGTAAGAGAGAAACCTACAAATTCTCATTCACACTTTATATAGAGAGAAAGAAAGAGACAGAGTGAAAGGCACACACATAGCCTGTTAAATCCGAAGTTAAGATACTTTAAACAAAAATTAAATATTTCCTACATCTTTGCTGCAGGCAAAAGATTTAATAAAGAAGCTTGAATGACGATTCACAACTGAAGTTGGACCTTATCGTTTTCATATGAGAAATTAAGATAATGCCCTTCAATTGGCAGAAAATAATTACTTTATGAATTTTCGTTACACTTTTAAATTTATAATTGAGTATGTAAATTTGAATCAACTCCTATCAACTGAGCAGCAGGCTTTTCATAAAGCAATAATTAATTTTGAACGGTTTCAACTTTTTTACCAGTAGAATTCACAACTTCATTTCAGAATATACATTTCCGAGTAGGTCCCCAATTATCTAATGCAGTTTAACTTAATCCTTTACATCTGCACTAACTTATAAACCATTTGTCTTTCTTATTATGCCATTGTGGCGAATTGAAATTGAGCGAGGACAGAACCTGGGACCTTGTGGTTTGCAGTCCAATAACATGGCCACGATACAAAAGCAATTGCTCGTGCAGCGTAGTTGTTAACTGGCTTATATGCTATTCACCACACCATTATGCACAAAGAAGGTGGGTTATATAGAATATATAAAAAAAATAAAACTTTCTTTATAATTAATTTAATTACCTTTTTAAATACATATTCCAAATATTAATAGATTTCCAAAAAAAAAAAAAAAATTATCTCACAATTCTGGCATCATAGATATATTTTCCTTTTTTCTACAGATTAGTCAACAAAATTAAAGTGAATGAATAGAGAATATCAGATTTCAAATGGTATTATATAGGAATTTTTTTTTAAAGTTGAATTGAATATTATTGGTGAAGTAATACCACAATATATGAAACAGAGACAGTGAAAGAAAAGTCAGTTTGTTCGAAGACTCCGAATTCCTCTTCCATAGAATTACTGCTTTATAATTCTAGCAAAATTGATATCATTCGAAGAAACGAGTTTTAAGCCAATAAGACATTAATAAATAATTTTTTTTTAATATAGCTTGATTTTAAAGTTCTTGGAATATTTTAATATTAAACATATTTAAATAATTAGTATAGAAAATGTGCTTCACACTTATATGCTTTGCATGATGAAAAAGATCCTCTTACCCTCCTCCGATTATTGAAAAAAATCTCCTAGTTCTAATCCATAGATGGCGCTCTACATCAAAAGAACAAATAACTCCATTAACAACAAATTTTATGCTAAATTTTGAGGATGTTTTTTTTAATATTTTGAATGACATCCAATATCTAGAAGTCATCGCATCATTAATGCGCATCACTTTTTTTTTCTATTAGAGGCAAACGTGAACGATTACTTAATTGTAATGCTTAATTTATGTTTGCAAATTTTAGAATGTTAAAATTAATTTTGCCATACAGAAATGACACCTACCACCGAAGAGGTCTATTGTCTAAATTAACATTTTGAAAATAAGGAAAAAAAACCCTCAATCCATCTCGAAGCAGCAATTTAAAATGGTGTACGAAAAATTTAGAAGTAGAAAAAAAATCTTTGTTGATTGGAATTGCTTTCAAAAGAAAAATTGATGTTGAACCAAATGCATCGACAGAAATGTTGCGCATATTCAGAAGGTATACTTTAAAGTCCAATAAGAATCAAACTACCATTCAGTTTCTTCTATAAATGATGCTAAATGAATTGGAGAACCGTTTGGAATGTGGTTTTCTCAACAAAAAGCAGATACACTGAAAGTGCTTTGTCCAAAATAACTATTCTGTAACTGTTCGTTTGAAATAAATGCTTCAGATTTATTTTCTAAAACTTTTATGTTGTTTTTTCGATATAAAAAAATTTATAATAAAACGATATTAACATTTTAATACGTAATTAAAAACTCTTTTACGATGAGGGAGCTTGACTTTAAGTTGAAATCAGGGCTGATTTGAATTCAAATAGCCAATTACTTCACTAATAATCATATTTTATATTCAATTTTAAAATATGCCCAGTAATCAGCATGTCCTTAAAAGAAAAATATAAAACAAAAAATGAATCCAAAATGAATAACAAAGAGTTTCATAAGAGTATATTGCCGTTTACTTAGTTTATAATTATGAAGAAAAAAAAATTATAACCATGAATGGAAATACAATTTAACACAAGTTATATAAATACATTAATATCATAATTTCGTAGCTTTTAGACGTTATTACCAAGGGAAAAACAACATAATCACAATATCCTTACTGATCACAAATATTTTCCAGCATGTAAGATGTTGAAGGATTTTTTTTTTTTTCTCATCTAAACTATAGAAATTTCAAAGAAATCTCTTTTACGATGTTTTCGAAAGCATTGGTTATGAGTATTAAAATTATCGGCCGGATCTACGATTCATTTCTATTACAGAGTTGTAAAGTGTAACCCTCAAGAAAAATGAAGACACAACTCCTAACTCAAGCAGAAACCTATTTACACCTTCAAAGCAAATGATTAATGGAACACGCCAACATTACCAGTCACAAAGTAAAATTTTTATTGTTACAAAAAAAACCGGTAAAATTTTATATACTTTGGTATTTTTCCTCGAAAAAGAATATCTCATAAATTAAATCGATATTTAATTCACTGCATATCTTTTCAATATTATATCTGTTTCCTAAATAACTAATTGACTAGTCGGGTCATCAATTGATCTATTATTCTTCAACACTTCTATATCAATGCTCCATTTCAATTAACATAATTACGATATTTCGTAATTTTTTTTAAAAAATTTAACAACCTGCTTGGACTTAAGTTGAAGAAACTCATCTTATAAAATCCGCATTGGAAGTAAAAGGCAAGCAATTTAATGTTATCGGAAAAAAGTCTCATCATTCGGATGGACTGCCACTTGCTTCCCTTACTGGTGCAATTCTTCTACTACGGAAATCGGGGGCAATTGTCTGCTCCTCAGATGGCCAGGGCAGAACATCGCCTCTTATTCTATCTGTATATCCGGGGGTATCCCAAATAAATCAGATCGACACAGAGGTCCTGGCATACGCTTCATCACCATAGGAAATGTGTGAACGAAATCTTCAAACTAAAGCTTACAGTCTTACACCCACAGTCTTGACCTTCAAAAGAGATGGATTGCAGAAAGACGACAATAATCACAGTTGAACTGTGGCTTTTGTTGTGTTGCCTAAAGAAGTAAAAACTTGGAAATTCGGAGATCCTTAAGCATCCAAATCGGTTTCTTGGACAGTAGACAGATTCTAGATATTCGAATTCAGTTAAATGAGCATTTTAGAAAGGCAAATTATTAATAATAATAATTGCAAAAATCACCGTGCCAAGTCTTGGACTTTAAATAGCGTATTCGACTTTTTGCTTAACGTATTCTTTTTTAACAAATGTATGCTATTTTTTAAATGTCTCTTGAAAATTTCATACTCTGGTCTAAGTGGTCTGTGGTGTGATCCAAGTTGGAACAAACAATATTACGATATATCCTTTTAGTATAATGCAGTCAGTTTAATTTCACTAAAAATCGACTAAGTCAAACTATCTCGAGTAATATTGGCATAATTGAATTATTGAAAGTTTATTTTTTAATTCCGTGGCTTATTTAATCAGTTCAAAATTTGCTTATTTTGTATGTTCAGAATTTGAATACAGATTGTTTCCGATGAGATACATTCATTTTTTTACGTTTTCAGTTTTTATTTACTTTTTATAGGTGACAATGTATATTTAAAAGGTGACATATAATTGTATCATTAGATGATGACTAATTGAGTCTTATTTGGAAATCTTAGTATATAATTTTCAATTTTGTGTTATTCTGTACAATGATTTTATTTTTGTTTACAGGATTTTTTTTTCTATCAATCCCTGATTTTACATTTTTAAAAGGCGATTTTGTGATTGAGTAAAAATATGATTATTTTATGGCGCAATTTAGTGGTGTAATTAAGGTTTGAAGAGTTAACTTTTCTATTCTATTTAAAGTAACAGGGAAAAAATGTATCTAATTTATAATTATATCAAACATCTCAAAAAAAGGGATTGATTAAAGTTGAAGAAAATAATCTTGCAAACCTGACATTGTCAGCAACATGTATACGTTTTAATTGTATGGGAGAAAAAAATTAAACCCAACAAACCGTATGGGTTCAACTCTCTCCAGACTCACTGGCGCAAACACATTACTACACAATAAAAGGAATTTTGCCTGCTTTATTTCCAGCCTGGGAGGATTTGCGCTTCCTTAGCCGCCCTGGTTAACCCTAGCTCCCCAAATCAATTATATCGATACAATGCTAAGCGCTGACGCAGGATCAACATGGAAAAGGAAAGGACAGGACCCTCAAAAACAAGCCATCCTCAGTCTTGACCTCCAAAAATGTCGGATAACAGGACAACGCCACCGGTCCCAGTCGACCGGGAATTTTTTTCCTGCTACATACAGATAACTTTTGACATTGCTTTAGTTTTCTCTGAAACTTGAAAGATTCTGGACACTACAAATTACATTTTTATAGCCAACTGTGCATTTGTTTTGAAGGAAGCAGTGTAACGATTTTTTGAAATAGTGGCGCCATCTAGTGGTAAAAAATGATTTAAAATTTCTTGTTAAGGGATTGGTCTAAAATGCCAATTTTAGAACGTTTTTAACTGTTGAAATTTCACTGTAAAATCTGATAGTACGGTAGAGTAACAAATTGAAATCAACAATCATACATAATCTCTTACCAGTTAAATGCATTGATTTTCATTTCTCTTTGAAAAGAGACATTTTCCAACTATTAGGATTAGTATTAGTGAATTTTTTTGAATTTTTATTACTATTTTTCTATGCCCGTGGTTTATTTGTTCCATTAAGAATTTTACATTTTTTTTTTTTTTATGGTTTGGGTTCCAATTTTTTTTTTTTTTTTTTTTTTTTTTTTTCCCCTGCTAAGTTGTACATGACTTTTTTTAAATTTTTCTCTTTAGCTGACAGTGTATGCTTGAAAGGGAAATATGATTATGTTAAATAATGTAATTTTTTTCAGTGGCTCTTAATTGTGTAATACTTTGTAAGTTCCTACCTTTTTTGTTTTATTTAAAGTAACATTTGGAACAGGTATCTTCCTTTTTAAATATTTTGTTAACACTCTCGCAGGAATGAATTTAACCTCTAGATTATGGCCGGTACAACTGTTGCACCAGATTTTTTTTAACTTTTCTTACGGCTCGGCACAACTGCTGTACCAGGAACGAGTTTGAATTTCGTTCCCGCGCTTGAACTTTCCAGCTGAACCCTAATTGCCTTGCAAAATCCTTGCCCTTTTATGTCGCACCTCTTAGGGTCAGAAGATTTCGTCTATACTCTGTTTCACCCTAACTTGGCAGTAGTGTATATTCTAGGCATGCCGAATCGCAGTCGTTGTCAGGGGAACTGGGTTACTTTAAAGTACAAAGTTACTAGAAATGCAGATCGCTGGCGAAACTTTATCTCGCAAATTTTTCGCCAAATAGTAAATATTTATTTACTCTATTATATTATCACTTTATCCGAGAATTAATTGTTTCCTTATTTTCCTTATTTTTTCAATATTATTGATACATTATTTTAATAAATCATTAATGTTATTTCATTTCGTTTCATCGTTTCTCAAAAAAAAAAAAAAAAAAAAAAAAAACCCTAAATCTTTCAATATTCGGTAAAGCGTAGTTCGGCTAATGTTTTTCGAAAAGATATCTGTATCATCGTTCACATCTTTTAAAACTTTATCTAATGTTGGGATCTCATTTCTACGAAAATATGCATGGATTTTTCGTCAAATACAGGGTAATGTAAAATCATCCTATTTTACAAAACCTGAATGTTTAACTACTGAGCCTGGTCGTTTCTTTCCAGGGGGTACTTAAAGGACTGGATGCCTTTATTTCTTTTTTCTAAAGGAAAACTGTTCATTGCAAAACACCTGTAAGGTGCGAAACTTTATCGACGATTTGATTGATAGAATCTTGAGGGTTTTTTCGGAGTCGAGAATAAACATTTAATATGTTTCTGCATGCTGCACTTTTTGTTGGTTTCACTCGTCTTGAAGGTGTGCACAGTGTAGTCAGTTGTAACACTTTTTCTTTTTCAGGCATTTTAGAAGTGAATAGAAATAACGAATCGAATAAATATTCAACAATCAAAACTAGTAACTACTAATGTGATTAATAGTATCAAAAATATCAGCTGATAAAAAAGCGAAAATAAAAAAGTACGAAAGATTATAACGGTTGCGAACTGAATGAAGCTGAGTTGGCGGTGACGTAAAAGAAAAGCGCGCCAAATATTTGACCTTGAAGACCGGTTCTAGCCAAAGTGGAATTCATTATGTCAATCTTTTAGTTTAATTCGTTCGCTTTATTTACAAAATGCTTAACAGATAAGCACTCCTAACTTGAGAATAATTTTAAATACATATTGATAAAAAAAAGGATTTTTGTAATTTATGATATAATTTGATAAATTTCTGCGCATTTTAACTATTTTAAAGTCGTAATTAATGGGGAACTCTTTCCCAAAGCGGAGCGTTACATTTTCTACCTTTTACAATACTGCCAAGTTAGGGCGAAACAGAGTATAGCAGTTGTTATAATTATTGTTGCCGCTATTAAGTCCTGTGAAAGCTACTTTGGTGGCATTTTTTTTTAAGTAACATTCCTAAGATGTATGGAATGAGTTTTCATAATTTCATTTGTGAGAAATACTCATTGTAAACTTTCGTCTTTTCCCCTGTTCCTTAATTTTTTAACTTTATAAATTCCTTAATATTTTAACTTAATATAATTTTGTAACTTTATAAAAATATATGGTTATAGTTGGGCCCATCTATTTGTCTAAATATTTGAACCAAGTATTTACTAGAAAGAGTTTACTAATCATTTGAACAAGAAGAATAACTTTTAAGTTTCATTTCTGACGGAATGGTATTATGAAAGTAATCGGCACCCTAGACAAATTGTTACTTCTTCGCTCCCATTCGTCACAATTGATGCAGAAACACTAAATGGAACCTCGGTTTCTTTTTTTTCACTCTGTCATTACATTTTGCATTGAAAAGTGACAAAACATTTTGTTTTGTCTTCATGCTTACCCCTCCCCCTCCCTTACTGAAACCTTGGGCATTTATACTTCCCAGTCACTAATGTATTAGTCTAACACAGTATTAAAAACGACCCACAATTTTTTTCAGCTTTAAATTTTACTTGAACTGGATACATTCCTGCTAAAAATACATTTTGGTTTTGATTTTTAAGTAAGGTGTCGGTTTCACCATTATTTTTCATAACTTATGAAATCGATTAATTTATTAATTTATAATTAATCATTCATTAAAAGTTATAATACTAATTTTAAAATATTGAAGGAGGTTCTTAAAATATATCAAAATAATAATTAGTAGTTTTTCTATATCAGAAGAGAAATATTAAAATCTTTATACTGTCTGTCTATCACAAGAATAGCTCTCGCCAAGAAGTCTATCTAGTGGCGGTCGCTGTAGTAACAAGACTAGTTCATTTCTAATGGGGATTAAGGGTATAGGGAATTGGCGGAATTAAAGGTTACATCACGTCATTCGTCTTCTTGGATTTAAAAGAGTTGCACTCGTTATCTTATCCTTGTGTTTATTTTGCTTTTGCTTTTAAAATTATTTGTTCCTTACTGGTTAAATTGATTTTGCTATTTTGCTAAACCTGCAAGATGGTCTTTAAGTTAAGGAAGGGTGGAATTTTGAAATCGCAGGCACGTAAAATTGTATATAATATTGCGGAATTTTGTTCCAATGAAGCTTCATCGAAATCTGCGTTAATTTCACTCCCACAAGCTCTGAAAAGGGCTTCTCAAGCAACTGGAATTTCTGAAGCTACAATAAAAAAAATAAGAAAGGAAGTTTCATCATCGGGCTCATCGACAGTTTTAAAATCACCCGGTAAATACCGTAAAAGACCTAGTAAGCGAAACTGTGAAATAGACAACTTTGACAAGTGTGTTATACGGCAAACAATTCAAGACTTTTACATAAAAGAAAGGAAAGTACCATCCCTCAGAAAATTACTACCCGTGTTGAAAGAAAAAATTGGATTTTCGTGGCAAAAAGACACATTGTGCAAAGTCTTACATTCAATGAATTTCCGATGGAAGAAGTGCGTGAATAATAGAAAAGTACTCATGGAAAGACCAAATATTGTTTTTTGGAGACACAGATATTTGAGAGAAATGAGATGTCACAGGAAAGCTGGACGACCGATTGTCTATATTGATGAAACTTGGGTAGACAGCAATTTGACATTTAAGAAATGCTGGCAAGATGATACAGTTTTGGGAGCTATAGCAAATGTTAATTCGAAAAATAGACTTATAGTTGTTCATACTGGGTCATCAACGGGTTTCCTTATGGGTGCTTTACTAGTATATAAAGCATCAACAAAAAGCGGCGACTATCACGGGCAAATGAACTATGAAAACTTTAAAAAATGGGTGTTGGAAAAACTTCTTCCAAATTTGCAACCAAACAGTGTCGCATGCATGGATAATGCATCGTATCATACAACTGTCGAAAACCCCACTCCAACGAAGTATTCTACAAAAAAAGTTATGATAGACTGGTTGAAAAACAACGGAATTACCCTGCGATCAAAAAATGCGAAAAGCGGAACTGTTCTCTCTTATAGACAGTAATCGTCCAAAGAAAATTGTCTATAAAATTGATAATTTAATAGAGAAAGAAGGACATGAAGTTATCCGACTACCCCTTTATCATTGCGATTTGAACGCAATCGAATTTGTGTGGTCCTCTGTAAAAAGAATAATAAAGGAACGAAATGTTACTGGCGATTTAAGTTTGAACAATCTGAAATCTCTTCTTCAAACAGCTATCACTGAAGTTACTTCGGCAGAATGGGCAGCGCATTGCAAAAACGTAGAAAAGCTTGAAAATAATTATTGGGAGAAAGATGGACTGTTAGAAGATTTAGTGGACGAACTGTCATTTCAAATTGATACCAATGATGATTCTGATTCAGAAGAAACCAAAACTTGTGAGAGTGATTTAGAGGATTTTGAAATGCTTGAATGAACATTATTTTCGAAAGATAGACGGTATTTTATTTTATTTTATTTTTAAAACTGTTTTGCCTTAAAAATTGTTGGAAAATACATGCTGAAAGTTTAATAATCAACGAAGTTCTGTCATTTTATTAATAATCTAAAGTCCTTGATAATTATTAATAGTTATGAAAATATTAAACAATTATTAAAAAGTTAAATAATTACTTTTTTATTGTAATAATTTTCATCTTTACTGCATATTCATTAATATTTCATTTTTATGTCTAAAAGTTTAAATATTATTATATAATTAATATATTAAACATTTTTTTTTTCATTCTTTATAAATCAATTAAAAAAAATCGCCAATACGTCATCAAGGCGATCAGTAAGCCAAAATGGATGCCTTTCTTTTTAAATCCCCCATTGAAAATAGAGCAGGTCTTGTTTCCACGGCAACAGACTATCGTAGACATATTGGCGGGAGCTATTCTTGAGGTAGACAAACAGTACCTTCATTTCAATCCACTGAGTAGTTACTAGACACTTAAATTATTCCAGAAATATTTGTATTGAAATAAAATCAAGTAGCTGCATAAAAAAGTCAGGAATTCTAGATTTAATTTGAAGCATTTCTGAAATATAATCTAAATTAGCTGCTAGTAAAACTTGTATTTAATAACGAATTCTGATCATTCAGAATGCCAGATATATTGTTTTAAGTTTTTTCAAAAAGTTTTTTGTTAATTACTTTTCAGCGTAATATTATCGCAATGTAATCTTATGTATCGAATTCTAAGTAAACTATATCTAATCTTACTTTTAAAAAATTAATTGTCTTAAATCTGGTGATTACCTACGTATTAGTAAATTTTTCTGCAGAAAAATAATTTTTTGTTATAATTCAGGTATTTATTGTCTGCAAAATTAAGCATAGTTTTCAAAAATACTGCCTGCAATAAGTAACTGAAATTCTCAACAACAACAAAAAAAAAAAAAAAAAAAGAATTACTATAAATTATAAGAATGGACAATAGAATAAGAAAACGTTACTAGTAATTATATTAAAAACCGTTGGAACTATGTTAGGAATAAAAATTATATTCGATTTCTGTGAGCACAATATATTAGCATTAATACATTCAAAGATATTTTAATCTGCAAAACAGCAGATGATTGTTATCTGTGTGATGCACAATGAATTGGGAATATTTTTAAAAAGGAAATATAAACAATTAGGATCTTTATGCATGATATATAAATCGTCACATTTTATAAAAATTGCAGAGTTAGAAGAATAACAAAATAAAATTAACAATGATATGTTCAAGCTTTATAAGAATTAAATTTACAGCTTCAGTAATGCTTCAGAAATTTATTTAATTACAAATATGATTGAAAATTTGAATATTTTGTTTAATGTGCTAAACAAAAATACAGAAGTCATCCTATTTACAATTTATTTAATGTCATAATATTTTATTCAAAACTTTCTCCTAAAAAGATAGTAAACTAATATCTCAGAAAAAAATAAAACTGTGATAAAAAGCTTTTTCTAGAGTGAAGACGTGGTAAAACCTCAAAAAAAGGCAACCTGGTTACAACGGAGAGAACAGATGACCAATTACCACTATGGGTGGTCGAAATCGGAAAGGCAATTTCCAAAAATTGTCTTTAAAAGAAAGGGAAACCATCTTCGAGCTTTTCTCCATGAAAGCGAAATTCAAAGTAAATTTTCTGAGTTCGGGCTGCCGAAGCATAAAGGCTAAGTTGAAGAAAACGAATTGAAAAAGCACACATTCTGAATAAAAATGAGGCGTTTTAATTGCATTGGCGGAAAAAGACTGAGTCAGACCTTTCGGATAGGCTGGCACTAGCTCCCCACTCACAGGCGCAATCCCGTTGCTACACGATGCGGGTACTTTTGCCTGCTCCGTTTCAGCCTTAGCCGATCCGCACCTCCTTAGTCGACCTGGTTAACCCGAGCTCCCCCAGATCAACCATATCGACACCGTGCTTAGCGCGGACGCCGGATCAACATGGGAAAGTCGAGGACAGAACCCCCAACCTCAAGCCATACTCAGCCTTGACCTCCAGAGTGGCTGGATTACAGGACCACGCCAACGGTCCCAGCCGATCGGGAACTTTTTGTCTGCTACATAAAGACGTAACAACAATTGAAATTCGAAGAATTTTTGACATTGCTTCAGTTTTCTATGAAACTTAAAAGATTCTGGACACTATAAATTATATTTTTATAGCCAACTGTGCATTTGCTTTGATGGAAACAGTATAAAGATTATTGATCTAGTGGCGCCATATAGTGGCGAAAAATGCATTAAAAATTCTTTTTCAAGAATCGGTTTAAAATATCGATTTTAGAACGTTTCTAATTTTTAAAATTTCACTGCAAAATCTGACAGAACGGAAGAGTACCAAGTTGAAGCCGACATTCATACAAAATCTCTTATCGTTAAATGCATTGATTTTAATTTCACTTGAAAAGAGACATTGTCCAACAATTAGTAGTACTATTTGCGATATTTTTTTGATATTGTTTTTCAATTTTTTTTTTCATGCCCGTGGCTTGTTCGGTTCATTGAGAATTTTCTCATTTTTCTAATTTTTATTGTTTGGGTTCCGATTTTTTTTTCTGTTAATTTTTACAGGAATTTTTTTTAGTATTTTTCTCTTTAGCTGACGGTGCATGCTTGAAAGGCGAAATACGATTATATTTGAATAATGTTATTTTTTTAGTGTCTCATAATTGTGTACTGCTTTGTAAGTTTCTACCGTTTCTGATTTATTTAAAGTAGCATTTGGAACAGGTATCTTCCTTTCTAAATATTTTGTTAACACTCTGGCAGGAATGAATTTAAGTTGAAGAAAACGAATTGAAAAAACCCAGATTGTGAATAAAAATGAGGCTTTTTAATTGCATTGGCGAAAAAAGACTGAGTCCAACCTTTCGGTTGGACTGGCACTCGCTCCCCACTAACTGGCGCAATCCCGTTACTTAACACTTAACACCTCTCCATGCCCCTGCGACTATAATCTTAACGATTATTTAAACAGTTGGGTGGACATGGAGAGTGAGAGTTGCAGATGGCTAAGCTAATGATGTGGAGGTAATGGTGATTGGGCTGATGATGTGGAGCTGATGTTGGCTGAGTTGTAGTTGGCTGGGTTAAAGATTTTTAGGCTGTAGTGGGTTGCATTGGAGTAGGCGAGCTGAATACGGTTAGACTGGTGAGGAGCTGACTTGGCTGGGTTAGAGCAGGAATGGTTGGTTTTAGGTTGGGTTGGAGCAGGGATGTCATGGGCTATGCAGGACTGAATGGAGTTGTCTGAGCTTGAGGATGCGCTGCGTTGGTGGTTGGAGTTTCCGGGCCTGGGTGGAGTCTTGTCGTGCAGGTGGTGAGATGGGTTTTCCGATGTTATAGGAGTGGTGGTCAGTATCTGAACAGCTGTGACTCTTCATGCAGGAATTGAACCATTTTTCTGATCTTGGCCCTGCTGAGAGAGTTATCTGCTACCCTGGAGAACCAGACCTGTTGAAGGTTAGCTGATGGTTTCGTTAGGTGATACGATGTAGTTAAAATGCATTCTGTTGCGTAGTGGAGTGGTGACCCCACTTCGCCGCAGGTGCAGTAAGGTTCGTCTGCTAAATTGAACCTTTTTAAGTAGGTGGGAAAGGGGCCATGGCCTGTGAAGAAGAGAATTTCTTCCCTTCTCCAGGGCGTAAGTTGTTGAGTGGCTTTTGGAAGAAGCTGGTAGATGAGTCTTCCAGTTTCGCCATTGTCCCATTCCGTTTGCCACTTTTCCAACATGGTTCGCCTTAGACTGGACTTTATGAATGAAATTGGGTATGGTTCGGGCTGGATAGGGCTGTCTGAATCAGCAGCTTGTTTGGCAAGTCTATCCGCTTTCTCATTACCTGCATATCCGGCGTGGGCTTTAATCCAGGATATCTTTATGTTTACATTTGTAGAAAGTATTGCAAAGATTTTCCTGGCACATTTGTTATTGGATTTTGGATTTTTTGCTGCTAAGATGCTGGCCCTATTGTCGACGTAGATGGTAGATGTTGTTGATGTGGACTTCAGGAATTCTGCGGCCTTGTATAGGGCCAGGATCTCAGCTTGGAATACTGTATTGTGGTGGGCCAGTTTTGTTGCCCAAGTTGTTGTAGTTACTCCATTGTTGAAGACACAGTACGCTGCTCCTACTCCCTTGTCCGTCTTCGATCCATCTGTGTAAATTCCATTCGGGTCCGATCTCAAGCCTCCGTCGTCAAGTGAAATCTGGTGATCTTCTAGGTGTACCGAGGGATGAGAAGTCCAGCCTGAAATCTTACGGTCTATTTCTAGTTGGCTAATTTGAAGGTCGCAGTTGTTGGTCGGGTTTTTGAGCCTATATAACGAGATGCCCTTTGCCTCTCTTTGTAGTTGGAGGTGCAGAGGGGGGATTCCCAAAATTATTTGTAGGGCTGCTGTTGAGGTAGTTCTATAGGCTCCCGATATGGCTAGTAGAAACGGTCGTTGGATGGTTGCAAGTTTCCGTTTCATCCTCTCGGTGGGATCTTGGCACCAGATGGCTGCGCCGTGTGCAAGTACTCTTTCTATTACAGTTGAGTAGAGGGTTTTTCTTTGTGCCTGCTTAATTCCCCAGGATTTCCCTGCTATTTTTAGGAGATTTTGGTGGAGGATAGCTGCTCTTGTTGCTTGATATCGAAGGTGTGCGTTCCAATTGAGTTTGTCGTCTATTTGAATTCCTAGGTATTTTATTGATTTTTTTCTTTTGATCGCTGTGCCGTTCCATTTTATTGATGGGCCTCTTACTATTTTACTGAGGAAGATATAATTGGTTTTATTAATGGATATTTCCAACTTGTTTTTATTTGCCCATTTGGAGAATTTTTCTATTGCTGCGTGTGTTTGGTTCTCAATTTCTTTCCTGGTTGAGGCGTGAGTTATTATAGCAAAGTCGTCCGCAAAAGCCTGGATGGTGGTGTTGCGTGGCCAATCCTGCTGAAGGATTTCGTTTGCTACCAGGTTCCAGAGAGCAGGGCCACTGCAGGATCCCTGTGGGCAGCCTTGTTTCTGTTCTCTTTCTACTGGTCCTTCTGCTGTGTTGAGGACGACTTTTCTATTTTTAAGTATGTCTTTGAAAATTTCTATCAAGTTGGCAGGGCTATTGCTATTATTTAGGTAATCTTCGATTGCAGCATGTTGAATGTTGTCGAACGCACCCTTGATATCAATTGAGAGCAGGAGGACGTGGTTCTTGTTTTGTTTTGCCAGTTTGATTTCCCTCATTAAGTTGTCAATGGCCATGTCTACTGATTTCCCTTCACGGAATCCATATTGTCTATTGCCTATATGGTTGTTCTTTTCTAGGTGGTAGGTGAGTCTTTGGGTTAGGAGCTTCTCCAAGACTTTGCCTATTGTTGGGAGGAGTGATATTGGACGGTAAGAGGTTGCTTCATTAATAGGTTTTCCTGGCTTACGGAATAAGATGATGTTTCCTATTTTTAGTGAATCTGGGAATTTCTTTAATGTTAGGCATTTATTGAAAAAATCCGTGAAGAGCTGTGGAAATTTTTGGTTGATTTGCTGGATGACTATGTTGTCAATGCCATCCAACCCTGGGGCTTTACCTTTTGGGAGGCCGTTAATCGTTCTAGCTACCTCCTGTGGAGAGAAAGGGCAGTCATCTGGTGAGTAATTTACACTTGTTGCCTGGTTCGGGGTTGAGACAGGGTGTGGGAAAATTTCTTCGAGGATTCCTGCTGCTATTTGGAGTTGGCCTCCTGTCGCTTCCTTTTCTTTCAGTAGTATCAGTTGAGCTGGGGTAACTGAGTTTCGGAATGCAGCTTTATAGTGCTTGCCATAAGGGTTTTTTGCCTGGGAGCAGAATCCTTTCCATCCCAAGTTCCTTGCTTGCCTGACGTTCTTCATGTAGATGGCTGTCTCCCTTTTGAGGAGCAGGAACTGGGCTGGTCGGTTTTCTCCTGATCTTTGAGCTCGTCTCCTCAGTGCTTTTAGCCTATTTTTTTGTATTTCCAATTCGCTGGTGTACCAGTTGGGTTGGAGTATTTGTGGTTGTTTTTTGATTTTGTAGCTATTCTTGCAAGCTGTTGTGATTTTGTCTTGCAAGATCATAGTTGTTTCGTTTAATTGCTGTGGAGTGTTGCTTTTGTTAATTGCTTGTTGAATTTTGATTACGTGTGGTAGGAGGTGATTTAGCATTTTTCTATGGTTTCCGTGTTTTGTTTTAAATCTTGTTGTTATGGAGCACTGCTGGTTGATAGCTATTGTTGTTTCTATGAATTTATGGTCACTGAGGGACGGCTCTTCTAGCACTTCCCATTTAGAAATGGTGTCTATCAGGTTTTGGCTGCAGAGGGTGAGGTCCGGCCATCCTCTTTTTCCGCAGTGGGAAAAGGTTGGAGGAGCATCTTGTTTGTTGATGATATACAGACTGCATCCGAGGGCGAAGTCTAGTATTTGGTTTCCTCTGAGGTCATTGTGTTCATAACCCCAGAGGTTGTTATGCCCGTTTAGGTCAGCTGTGATAATGATTTGTTCCCTTGGCAAGGTGTTAATTATCTCTTGTAATTCTTGGAGCGTTTCTTGAATGTTGGAGGCTGGAGATGAGTAGGCTGAGATTATTGTTGTCGGTTGTGGGGTTGTTTGAATTTTAATTGCTATTGTGTTTATCTTGATTGCAATAATTGCTATTTTGATGGTGGGTTTTGGAATGGCTATTGCTGCTTTTCTTGATGTTGAACAAAACAATGACCAGGAGCTTGGTATTCCTTTTATTCGGTCATTGTTTTGATATGGCTCTTGAATAGCTATTATGTCTGGTTGGAGTTTTGCTGCCATTGGGTGGAGGTTATCTGTTGCCGCTTTTGCCCTGCCTAGGTTTATTTGTATGATCTTGAGACCTTTTGATGATATAAAATTGTGGCCATGGTTTGTTTGCTGATCCTGCATCCTTACTTGCACTAATAGATGGTGTTTCTTTTGGCTGCGTTGAGTTTTGAGCTTAGAATTAGGCAATCTTGATGGTATGATGGATGGTTAACCGGTGCTCTCCGATTCAATCTGTGGTTGGCGTCCATACAGTTGATGCACTTGGGCAGCCTACTAGTGCAATTGTGCATTAGATGGGGACCTGCACAGAAGGCGCAGTACAAGTATTTAGCGTCGCATTTGGAGGCCGTGTGGTCAAATGCCTGGCATTTTGAGCATCGCAATCCCGTTACTACACGATTAGGGAACTTTTGCCTGCTCCGTTTCCGGAGTGGGCCGATCCGCCCCTCCTTAGTCGACCTGGTTAACCCGAGCTCCCCCAGATCAACCATATCGACACCGTGCTTAGCGCGGACGCCGGATCAACATGATAAAGTCGAGGACAGAACCCCCAACCTCAAGCCATCCTCAGCCTTGACCTCCAGAGTGGCTGGATTACAGGACCACGCCAACGGTCCCAGTCGATTGGGAACTTTTTCTCTACTACATAAAGACGTAACAACACTTGAAATTCGAAGAATTTTTGACATTGCTTCAGTTTTCTGTGAAACTTAAAAGATCCTGGACACTATAAATTATATTTTTATAGCCAACTGTGCATTTGCTTTGATGGAAACAGTATAAAGATTATTGATCTGGTGGCGCCATCTAGTGCCGAAAAATGCATTAAAAGATCTTTTTCAAGAATCGGTTTAAAATATCGATTTCAGAACGTTTCTTTTTTTTAAAATTTTGTCTGCAAAATCTGACAGAACGGAAGAGTACCAAGTTGAAGCCGACATTCATACAAAATCTCTTATCGTTAAATGCATTGATTTTAATTTCACTTGAAAAGAGGCATTGTCCAACAATTAGTAGTAGTATTTGCGATTTTTTTTTTTTAATATTGTTTTTCAATTTATTTTTTTTTTCATGCCCGTGGCTTGTTCGGTTCATTGAGAATTTTCTCATTTTTTTAAATTTTTATTGTTTGGGTTCCGATTTTTTTTTCTCTTAATTTTTACAGGAATTTTTTTTAGTATTTTTCTCTTTAGCTGACGGTGCATGCTTGAAAGGCAAAATACGATTATATTTGAATAATGTTATTTTTTTAGTGTCTCATAATTGTGTAATGCTTTGTAAGTTTCTACCGTTACTGATTTATTTAAAGTAGCATTTGGAACAGATATCTTCCTTTCTAAATATTTTGTTAACACTCTGGCAGGAATGTATTTAAGTTGAAGAAAACGATTTGAAAAAACCCAGATTGTGAATATAAATGAGGCTTTTTAATTGCATTGGCGAAAAAAGACTGAGTCCAACCTTTCGGTTGGGCTGGCACTCGCTCCCCACTCACAGGCGCAATCCCGTTACTACACGATGCGGGGACTTTTGCCTGCTCCGTTTCCGGCCTGGGCCGATCCGCCCCTCCTTAGTCGACCTGGTTAACCCGAGCTCCCCCAGATCAACCATATCGACACCGTGCTTAGCGCGGACGCCGGATCAACATGGGAAAGTCGAGGACAGAACCCCCAACCTCAAGCCATCCTCAGCCTTGACCTCCAGAGTGGCTGGATACAGGACCACGCCAACGGTCCCAGTCGAGCGGGAACTTTTTCTCTGCTACATAAAGACGTAACAACACTTGAAATTGGAAGAATTTTTGACATTGCTTCAGTTTTCTGTGAAACTTAAAAGATTCTGGACATTATAAATTATATTTTTATAGCCAACTGTGCATTTGCTTTGATGGAAACAATATAAAGATTATTGAATTGGTGGCGCCATCTAGTGGCAAATAAATGCCTTAAAAGTTCTTTTTCAAGAATCGGTTTAAAATATCGATTTTAGAACGTTTCTAATTTTTAAAATTTCACTGCAAAATCTGACAGCACGGAAGAGTACGAAGTTGAAGCCGACATTCATACAAAATCTCTTATCGTAAAATGCATTGATTTTAATTTCACTTGAAAAGAGACATTGTCCAACAATTAGTAGTAGTATTTGCGATTTTTTTTTAATATTGTTTTTCAATTTTTTTTTCATGCCCGTGGCTTGTTCGGTTCATTGAGAATTTTCTCATTTTTTTAATTTTTATTGTTTGGGTTCTGATTTTTTTTCGGTTAATTTTTACAGGAATTTTTTTTAGTATTTTTCTCTTTAGCTGACGCTGCTTGCTTGAAAGGCGAAATACGATTATATTTGAATAATGTTATTTTTTTAGTGTCTCATAATTGTGTAATGCTTTGTAAGTTTCTACCGTTTCTGATTTATTTAAAGTAGCATTTGGAACAGGTATCTTCCTTTCTAAATATTTTGTTAACACTCTGGCAGGAATGAATTTAAGTTGAAGAAAACGATTTGAAAAAACCCAGATTGTGAATAAAAATGAGGCTTTTTAATTGCATGGCGAAAAACGACTGAGTCCAACCTTTAGGTTGGGCTGGCACTCGCTCCCCACTCACTGGCGCAATCCCGTTACTACACGATGCGGGGACTTTTGCCTGCTCCGTTTCCGGCCTGGGCCGATCCGCCCCTCCTTAGTCGACCTGGTTAAATCGAGCTCCCCCAGATCAACCATATCGACACCGTGCGTAGCGCAGACGCCGGATCAACATGGGAAAGTCGAGGACAGAACCCCCAACCTTAAGCCATCCTCAGCCTTGACCTCCATAGAAGCTGGATTACAGGACCACGCCAACGGCCCCAGTCGACCGGGAGCTTTTTCTCTGCTACATAAAGACGTAACAACACTTGAAATTCGAAGAATTTTTGACACTGCTTCAGTTTTCTCTGAAACTTAAAAGATTCTGGACACTATAAATTATATTTTTATAGCCAACTGTGCATTTGCTTTGATGGAAACAGTATAAAGATTATTGAACTGGTGGCGCCATCTAGTAGTGAAAAATGCATTAAAAGTTCTTTTTCAAGAATCGGTTTAAAATATCGATTTTAGAACGTTTCTAATTTTTAAAATTTCACTGCAAAATCTGACAGCACGGAAGAGTACGAAGTTGAAGCCGACATTCATACAAAATCTCTTATCGTAAAATGCATTGATTTTAATTTCACTTGAAAAGAGACATTGTCCAACAATTAGTAGTAGTATTTGCGATTTTTTTTTAATATTGTTTTTCAATTTTTTTTTTCATGCCCGTGGCTTGTTCGGTTCATTGAGAATTTTCTCATTTTTTTAATTTTTATTGTTTGGGTTCTGATTTTTTTTCGGTTAATTTTTACAGGAATTTTTTTTAGTATTTTTCTCTTTAGCTGACGGTGCATGGTTGAAAGGCGAAATACGATTATATTTGAATAATGTTATTTTTTTAGTGTCTCATAATTGTGTAATGCTTTGTAAGTTTCTACCGTTTCTGATTTATTTAAAGTAGCATTTGGAACAGGTATCTTCCTTTCTAAATATTTTGTTAACACTCTGGCAGGAATGAATTTAAGTTGAAGAAAACGAATTGAAAAAACCCAGATTGTGAATAAAAATGAGGCTTTTTAATTGCATGGCGAAAAACGACTGAGTCCAACCTTTCGGTTGGGCTGGCACTCGCTCCCCACTCACTGGCGCAATCCCGTTACTACACGATGCGGGGACTTTTGCCTGCTCCGTTTCCGGCCTGGGCCGATCCGCCCCTCCTTAGTCGACCTGGTTAAATCGAGCTCCCCCAGATCAACCATATCGACACCGTGCGTAGCGCAGACGCCGGATCAACATGGGAAAGTCGAGGACAGAACCCCCAACCTCAAGCCATCCTCAGCCTTGACCTCCAGAGAAGCTGGATTACAGGACCACGCCAACGGCCCCAGTCGACCGGGAGCTTTTTCTCTGCTACATAAAGACGTAACAACACTTGAAATTCGAAGAATTTTTGACACTGCTTCAGTTTTCTCTGAAACTTAAAAGATTCTGGACACTATAAATTATATTTTTATAGCCAACTGTGCATTTGCTTTGATGGAAACAGTATAAAGATTATTGAACTGGTGGCGCCATCTAGTAGTGAAAAATGCATTAAAAGTTCTTTTTCAAGAATCGGTTTAAAATATCGATTTCAGAACGTTTCTAATTTTTAAAATTTCACTGCAAAATCTGACAGCACGGAAGAGTACGAAGTTGAAGCCGACATTCATACAAAATCTCTTATCGTAAAATGCATTGATTTTAATTTCACTTGAAAAGAGACATTGTCCAACAATTAGTAATAATATTTGCGATTTTTTTTTTTTTAATATTGTTTTTCAATTTTTTTTTTCATGCCCGTGGCTTGTTCGGTTCATTGAGAATTTTCTCATTTTTTTAAATTTTTATTGTTTGGGTTCCGATTTTTTTTTCTGTTAATTTTTACAGGAATTTTTTTTAGTATTTTTCTCTTTAGCTGACGCTGCTTGCTTGAAAGGCGAAATACGATTATATTTGAATAATGTTATTTTTTTAGTGTCTCATAATTGTGTAATGCTTTGTAAGTTTCTACCGTTTCTGATTTATTTAAAGTAGCATTTGGAACAGGTATCTTCCTTTCTAAATATTTTGTTAACACTCTGGCAGGAATGAATTTAAGTTGAAGAAAACGAATTGAAAAAACCCAGATTGTGAATAAAAATGAGGCTTTTTAATTGCATGGCGAAAAACGACTGAGTCCAACCTTTCGGTTGGGCTGGCACTCGCTCCCCACTCACTGGCGCAATCCCGTTACTACACGATGCGGGGACTTTTGCCTGCTCCGTTTCCGGCCTGGGCCGATCCGCCCCTCCTTAGTCGACCTGGTTAAATCGAGCTCCCCCAGATCAACCATATCGACACCGTGCGTAGCGCAGACGCCGGATCAACATGGGAAAGTCGAGGTCAGAACCCCCAACCTCAAGCCATCCTCAGCCTTGACCTCCAGAGAAGCTGGATTACAGGACCACGCCAACGGCCCCAGTCGACCGGGAGCTTTTTCTCTGCTACATAAAGACGTAACAACACTTGAAATTCGAAGAATTTTTGACACTGCTTCAGTTTTCTCTGAAACTTAAAAGATTCTGGACACTATAAATTATATTTTTATAGCCAACTGTGCATTTGCTTTGATGGAAACAGTATAAAGATTATTGAACTGGTGGCGCCATCTAGTAGTGAAAAATGCATTAAAAGTTCTTTTTCAAGAATCGGTTTAAAATATCGATTTCAGAACGTTTCTAATTTTTAAAATTTCACTGCAAAATCTGACAGCACGGAAGAGTACGAAGTTGAAGCCGACATTCATACAAAATCTCTTATCGTAAAATGCATTGATTTTAATTTCACTTGAAAAGAGACATTGTCCAACAATTAGTAGTAATATTTGCGATTTTTTTTTTTTTAATATTGTTTTTCAATTTTTTTTTTTCATGCCCGTGGCTTGTTCGGTTCATTGAGAATTTTCTCATTTTTTTAAATTTTTATTGTTTGGGTTCCGATTTTTTTTTCTGTTAATTTTTACAGGAATTTTTTTTAGTATTTTTCTCTTTAGCTGACGCTGCTTGCTTGAAAGGCGAAATACGATTATATTTGAATAATGTTATTTTTTTAGTGTCTCATAATTGTGTAATGCTTTGTAAGTTTCTACCGTTTCTGATTTATTTAAAGTAGCATTTGGAACAGGTATCTTCCTTTCTAAATATTTTGTTAACACTCTGGCAGGAATGAATTTAAGTTGAAGAAAACGAATTGAAAAAACCCAGATTGTGAATAAAAATGAGGCTTTTTAATTTGCATTGGCGAAAAACGACTGAGTCCAACCTTTCGGTTGGGCTGGCACTCGCTCCCCACTCACTGGCGCAATCCCGTTACTACACGATGCGGGGTCTTTTGCCTGCTCCGTTTCCGGCCTGGGCCGATCCGCCCCTCCTTACTCGACCTGGTTATCCCGAGCTCCCCCAGATCAACCATATCGACACCGTGCTTAGCGCGGACGCCGGATCAACATGGGAAAGTCGAGGACAGAACCCCCAACCTCAAGCCATCCTCAGCCTTGACCTCCAGAGTAGCTGGATTACAGGACCACGCCAACGGCCCCAGTCGATCGGGAGCTTTTTCTCTGCTACATAAAGACGTAACAACACTTGAAATTCGAAGAATTTTTGACACTGCTTCAGTTTTCTCTGAAACTTAAAAGATTCTGGACACTATAAATTATATTTTTATAGCCAACTGTGCATTTGCTTTGATGGAAACAGTATAAAGATTATTGATCTGTTTGCGCCATCTAGTGGCGAAAAATGCATTAAAAGTTCTTTTTCAAGAATCGGTTTAAAATATCGATTTCAGAACGTTTCTAATTTTTAAAATTTCACTGCAAAATCTGACAGCACGGAAGAGTACGAAGTTGAAGCCGACATTCATACAAAATTTCTTATCGTAAAATGCATTGATTTTAATTTCACTTGAAAAGAGACATTGTCCAACAATTAGTAGTAGTATTTGCGATTTTTTTTTAATATTGTTTTTCAATTTTTTTTATTCATGCCCGTGGCTTGTTCGGTTCATTGAGAATTTTCTCATTTTTTTAATTTTTATTGTTTGGGTTCTGATTTTTTTTCGGTTAATTTTTACAGGAATTTTTTTTAGTATTTTTCTCTTTAGCTGACGGTGCATGCTTGAAAGGCGAAATACGATTATATTTGAATAATGTTATTTTTTTAGTGTCTCATAATTGTGTAATGCTTTGTAAGTTTCTACCGTTTCTGATTTATTTAAAGTAGCATTTGGAACAGGTATCTTCCTTTCTAAATATTTTGTTAACACTCTGGCAGGAATGAATTTAAGTTGAAGAAAACGAATTGAAAAAACCCAGATTGTGAATAAAAATGAGGCTTTTTAATTGCATGGCGAAAAACGACTGAGTCCAACCTTTCGGTTGGGCTGGCACTCGCTCCCCACTCACTGGCGCAATCCCGTTACTACACGATGCGGGGACTTTTGCCTGCTCCGTTTCCGGCCTGGGCCGATCCGCCCCTCCTTAGTCGACCTGGTTAACCCGAGCTCCCCCAGATCAACCATATCGACACCGTGCATAGCGCGGACGCCGGATCAACATGGGAAAGTCGAGGACAGAACCCCCAACCTCAAGCCATCCTCAGCCTTGACCTCCAGAGTAGCTGGATTACAGGACCACGCCAACGGCCCCATTCGATCGGGAGCTTTTTCTCTGCTACATAAAGACGTAACAACACTTGAAATTCGAAGAATTTTTGACACTGCTTCAGTTTTCTCTGAAACTTAAAAGATTCTGGACACTATAAATTATATTTTTATAGCCAACTGTGCATTTGCTTTGATGGAAACAGTATAAAGATTATTGAACTGGTGGCGCCATCTAGTAGTGAAAAATGCATTAAAAGTTCTTTTTCAAGAATCGGTTTAAAATATCGATTTTAGAACGTTTCTAATTTTTAAAATTTCACTGCAAAATCTGACAGCACGGAAGAGTACGAAGTTGAAGCCGACATTCATACAAAATCTCTTATCGTAAAATGCATTGATTTTAATTTCACTTGAAAAGAGACATTGTCCAACAATTAGTAGTAGTATTTGCGATTTTTTTTTAATATTGTTTTTCAATTTTTTTTTTCATGCCCGTGGCTTGTTCGGTTCATTGAGAATTTTCTCATTTTTTTAATTTTTATTGTTTGGGTTCTGATTTTTTTTCGGTTAATTTTTACAGGAATTTTTTTTAGTATTTTTCTCTTTAGCTGACGGTGCATGGTTGAAAGGCGAAATACGATTATATTTGAATAATGTTATTTTTTTAGTGTCTCATAATTGTGTAATGCTTTGTAAGTTTCTACCGTTTCTGATTTATTTAAAGTAGCATTTGGAACAGGTATCTTCCTTTCTAAATATTTTGTTAACACTCTGGCAGGAATGAATTTAAGTTGAAGAAAACGAATTGAAAAAACCCAGATTGTGAATAAAAATGAGGCTTTTTAATTGCATGGCGAAAAACGACTGAGTCCAACCTTTCGGTTGGGCTGGCACTCGCTCCCCACTCACTGGCGCAATCCCGTTACTACACGATGCGGGGACTTTTGCCTGCTCCGTTTCCGGCCTGGGCCGATCCGCCCCTCCTTAGTCGACCTGGTTAAATCGAGCTCCCCCAGATCAACCATATCGACACCGTGCGTAGCGCAGACGCCGGATCAACATGGGAAAGTCGAGGACAGAACCCCCAACCTCAAGCCATCCTCAGCCTTGACCTCCAGAGAAGCTGGATTACAGGACCACGCCAACGGCCCCAGTCGACCGGGAGCTTTTTCTCTGCTACATAAAGACGTAACAACACTTGAAATTCGAAGAATTTTTGACACTGCTTCAGTTTTCTCTGAAACTTAAAAGATTCTGGACACTATAAATTATATTTTTATAGCCAACTGTGCATTTGCTTTGATGGAAACAGTATAAAGATTATTGAACTGGTGGCGCCATCTAGTAGTGAAAAATGCATTAAAAGTTCTTTTTCAAGAATCGGTTTAAAATATCGATTTCAGAACGTTTCTAATTTTTAAAATTTCACTGCAAAATCTGACAGCACGGAAGAGTACGAAGTTGAAGCCGACATTCATACAAAATCTCTTATCGTAAAATGCATTGATTTTAATTTCACTTGAAAAGAGACATTGTCCAACAATTAGTAATAATATTTGCGATTTTTTTTTTTTTAATATTGTTTTTCAATTTTTTTTTTCATGCCCGTGGCTTGTTCGGTTCATTGAGAATTTTCTCATTTTTTTAAATTTTTATTGTTTGGGTTCCGATTTTTTTTTCTGTTAATTTTTACAGGAATTTTTTTTAGTATTTTTCTCTTTAGCTGACGCTGCTTGCTTGAAAGGCGAAATACGATTATATTTGAATAATGTTATTTTTTTAGTGTCTCATAATTGTGTAATGCTTTGTAAGTTTCTACCGTTTCTGATTTATTTAAAGTAGCATTTGGAACAGGTATCTTCCTTTCTAAATATTTTGTTAACACTCTGGCAGGAATGAATTTAAGTTGAAGAAAACGAATTGAAAAAACCCAGATTGTGAATAAAAATGAGGCTTTTTAATTGCATGGCGAAAAACGACTGAGTCCAACCTTTCGGTTGGGCTGGCACTCGCTCCCCACTCACTGGCGCAATCCCGTTACTACACGATGCGGGGACTTTTGCCTGCTCCGTTTCCGGCCTGGGCCGATCCGCCCCTCCTTAGTCGACCTGGTTAAATCGAGCTCCCCCAGATCAACCATATCGACACCGTGCGTAGCGCAGACGCCGGATCAACATGGGAAAGTCGAGGTCAGAACCCCCAACCTCAAGCCATCCTCAGCCTTGACCTCCAGAGAAGCTGGATTACAGGACCACGCCAACGGCCCCAGTCGACCGGGAGCTTTTTCTCTGCTACATAAAGACGTAACAACACTTGAAATTCGAAGAATTTTTGACACTGCTTCAGTTTTCTCTGAAACTTAAAAGATTCTGGACACTATAAATTATATTTTTATAGCCAACTGTGCATTTGCTTTGATGGAAACAGTATAAAGATTATTGAACTGGTGGCGCCATCTAGTAGTGAAAAATGCATTAAAAGTTCTTTTTCAAGAATCGGTTTAAAATATCGATTTCAGAACGTTTCTAATTTTTAAAATTTCACTGCAAAATCTGACAGCACGGAAGAGTACGAAGTTGAAGCCGACATTCATACAAAATCTCTTATCGTAAAATGCATTGATTTTAATTTCACTTGAAAAGAGACATTGTCCAACAATTAGTAGTAATATTTGCGATTTTTTTTTTTTTAATATTGTTTTTCAATTTTTTTTTTTCATGCCCGTGGCTTGTTCGGTTCATTGAGAATTTTCTCATTTTTTTAAATTTTTATTGTTTGGGTTCCGATTTTTTTTTCTGTTAATTTTTACAGGAATTTTTTTTAGTATTTTTCTCTTTAGCTGACGCTGCTTGCTTGAAAGGCGAAATACGATTATATTTGAATAATGTTATTTTTTTAGTGTCTCATAATTGTGTAATGCTTTGTAAGTTTCTACCGTTTCTGATTTATTTAAAGTAGCATTTGGAACAGGTATCTTCCTTTCTAAATATTTTGTTAACACTCTGGCAGGAATGAATTTAAGTTGAAGAAAACGAATTGAAAAAACCCAGATTGTGAATAAAAATGAGGCTTTTTAATTTGCATTGGCGAAAAACGACTGAGTCCAACCTTTCGGTTGGGCTGGCACTCGCTCCCCACTCACTGGCGCAATCCCGTTACTACACGATGCGGGGTCTTTTGCCTGCTCCGTTTCCGGCCTGGGCCGATCCGCCCCTCCTTACTCGACCTGGTTATCCCGAGCTCCCCCAGATCAACCATATCGACACCGTGCTTAGCGCGGACGCCGGATCAACATGGGAAAGTCGAGGACAGAACCCCCAACCTCAAGCCATCCTCAGCCTTGACCTCCAGAGTAGCTGGATTACAGGACCACGCCAACGGCCCCAGTCGATCGGGAGCTTTTTCTCTGCTACATAAAGACGTAACAACACTTGAAATTCGAAGAATTTTTGACACTGCTTCAGTTTTCTCTGAAACTTAAAAGATTCTGGACACTATAAATTATATTTTTATAGCCAACTGTGCATTTGCTTTGATGGAAACAGTATAAAGATTATTGATCTGTTTGCGCCATCTAGTGGCGAAAAATGCATTAAAAGTTCTTTTTCAAGAATCGGTTTAAAATATCGATTTCAGAACGTTTCTAATTTTTAAAATTTCACTGCAAAATCTGACAGCACGGAAGAGTACGAAGTTGAAGCCGACATTCATACAAAATTTCTTATCGTAAAATGCATTGATTTTAATTTCACTTGAAAAGAGACATTGTCCAACAATTAGTAGTAGTATTTGCGATTTTTTTTTAATATTGTTTTTCAATTTTTTTTATTCATGCCCGTGGCTTGTTCGGTTCATTGAGAATTTTCTCATTTTTTTAATTTTTATTGTTTGGGTTCTGATTTTTTTTCGGTTAATTTTTACAGGAATTTTTTTTAGTATTTTTCTCTTTAGCTGACGGTGCATGCTTGAAAGGCGAAATACGATTATATTTGAATAATGTTATTTTTTTAGTGTCTCATAATTGTGTAATGCTTTGTAAGTTTCTACCGTTTCTGATTTATTTAAAGTAGCATTTGGAACAGGTATCTTCCTTTCTAAATATTTTGTTAACACTCTGGCAGGAATGAATTTAAGTTGAAGAAAACGAATTGAAAAAACCCAGATTGTGAATAAAAATGAGGCTTTTTAATTGCATGGCGAAAAACGACTGAGTCCAACCTTTCGGTTGGGCTGGCACTCGCTCCCCACTCACTGGCGCAATCCCGTTACTACACGATGCGGGGACTTTTGCCTGCTCCGTTTCCGGCCTGGGCCGATCCGCCCCTCCTTAGTCGACCTGGTTAACCCGAGCTCCCCCAGATCAACCATATCGACACCGTGCATAGCGCGGACGCCGGATCAACATGGGAAAGTCGAGGACAGAACCCCCAACCTCAAGCCATCCTCAGCCTTGACCTCCAGAGTAGCTGGATTACAGGACCACGCCAACGGCCCCATTCGATCGGGAGCTTTTTCTCTGCTACATAAAGACGTAACAACACTTGAAATTCGAAGAATTTTTGACACTGCTTCAGTTTTCTCTGAAACTTAAAAGATTCTGGACACTATAAATTATATTTTTATAGCCAACTGTGCATTTGCTTTGATGGAAACAGTATAAAGATTATTGAACTGGTGGCGCCATCTAGTAGTGAAAAATGCATTAAAAGTTCTTTTTCAAGAATCGGTTTAAAATATCGATTTCAGAACGTTTCTAATTTTTAAAATTTCACTGCAAAATCTGACAGCACGGAAGAGTACGAAGTTGAAGCCGACATTCATACAAAATCTCTTATCGTAAAATGCATTGATTTTAATTTCACTTGAAAAGAGACATTGTCCAACAATTAGCAGTAATATTTGCGATTTTTTTTTTAATATTGTTTTTCAATTTTTTTTTTCATGCCCGTGGCTTGTTCGGTTCATTGAGAATTTTCTCATTTTTTTAAATTTTTATTGTTTGGGTTCCGATTTTTTTTTCTGTTAATTTTTACAGGAATTTTTTTTAGTATTTTTCTCTTTAGCTGACGGTGCTTGCTTGAAAGGCGAAATACGATTATATTTGAATAATGTTATTTTTTTAGTGTCTCATAATTGTGTAATGCTTTGTAAGTTTCTACCGTTTCTGATTTATTTAAAGTAGCATTTGGAACAGGTATCTTCCTTTCTAAATATTTTGTTAACACTCTGGCAGGAATGAATTTAAGTTGAAGAAAACGAATTGAAAAAACCCAGATTGTGAATAAAAATGAGGCTTTTTAATTTGCATTGGCGAAAAACGACTGAGTCCAACCTTTCGGTTGGGCTGGCACTCGCTCCCCACTCACTGGCGCAATCCCGTTACTACACGATGCGGGGTCTTTTGCCTGCTCCGTTTCCGGCCTGGGCCGATCCGCCCCTCCTTACTCGACCTGGTTATCCCGAGCTCCCCCAGATCAACCATATCGACACCGTTCTTAGCGCGGACGCCGGACAAACATGGGAAAGTCGAGGACAGAACCCCCAACCTCAATCCATCCTCAGCCTTGACCTCCAGAGTGGCTGGATTATAGGACCACGCCAACGGTCCCAGTCGATCGGGAACTTTTTCTCTGCTACATAAAGACGTAACAACACTTGAAATTCGAAGAATTTTTGACATTGCTTCAGTTTTCTGTGAAACTTAAAAGATTCTGGACATTATAAATTATATTTTTATAACGAACTGTGCATTTGCTTTGATGGAAACAGTATAAAGATTATTGAATTGGTGGCGCCATCTAGTGGCGAATAAATGCATTAAAAGTTCTTTTTCAAGAATCGGTTTGAAATATCGATTTTAGAACGTTTCTAATTTTTAAAATTTCACTGCAAAATCTGACAGCACGGAAGAGTACCAAGTTGAAGCCGACATTCATACAAAATCTCTTATCGTAAAATGCATTGATTTTAATTTCACTTGAAAAGAGACATTGTCCAACAATTAGTAGTAGTATTTGCGATTTTTTTTTTAACATTGTTTTTCAATTTTTTTTTTTTCATGCCCGTGGCTTGTTCGGATCATTGAGAATTTTCTCATTTTTTTAAATTTTTATTGTTTGGGTTCCGATTTTTTTTTCTGTTAATTTTTACAGGAATTTTTTTTAGTATTTTTCTCTTTAGCTGACGGTGCATGCTTGAAAGGCGAAATACGATTATATTTGAATAATGTTATTTTTTTAGTGTCTCATAGTTGTGTAATGCTTTGTAAGTTTCTACCTTTTCTGATTTATTTAAAGTAGCATTTGGAACAGGTATCTTCCTTTCTAAATATTTTGTTAACACTCTGGCAGGAATGAATTTAAGTTGAAGAAAACGAATTGAAAAAACCCAGATTGTGAATAAAAATGAGGCTTTTTAATTGCATTGGCGAAAAAAGACTGAGTCCAACCTTTCGGTTGGGCTGGCACTCGCTCCCCACTCACTGGCGCAATCCCGTTACTACACGATGCGGGGACTTTTGCCTGCTCCGTTTCCGGCCTGGTCCGATCCGCCCCTCCTTAGTCGACCTGGTTAACCCGAGCTCCCCCAGATCAACCATATCGACACCGTTCTTAGCGTGGACGCCGGACAAACATGGGAAAGTCGAGGACAGAACCCCCAACCTCAATCCATCCTCAGCCTTGACCTCCAGAGTGGCTGGATTATAGGACCACGCCAACGGTCCCAGTCGATCGGGAACTTTTTCTCTGCTACATAAAGACGTAACAACACTTGAAATTCGAAGAATTTTTGACACTGCTTCAGTTTTCTCTGAAACTTAAAAGATTCTGGACACTATAAATTATATTTTTATCGCCAACTGTGCATTTGCTTTGATGGAAACAGTATAAAGATTATTGAACTGGTTTCGCCATCTAGTAGTGAAAAATGCATTAAAAGTTCTTTTTCAAGAATCGGTTTAAAATATCGATTTCAGAACGTTTCTAATTTTTAAAATTTCACTGCAAAATCTGACAGCACGGAAGAGTACGAAGTTGAAGCCGACATTCATACAAAATCTCTTATCGTAAAATGCATTGATTTTAATTTCACTTGAAAAGAGACATTGTCCAACAATTAGCAGTAATATTTGCGATTTTTTTTTTTAATATTGTTTTTCAATTTTTTTTTTCATGCCCGTGGCTTGTTCGGTTCATTGAGAATTTTCTCATTTTTTTAAATTTTTATTGTTTGGGTTCCGATTTTTTTTTCTGTTAATTTTTACAGGAATTTTTTTTAGTATTTTTCTCTTTAGCTGACGGTGCTTGCTTGAAAGGCGAAATACGATTATATTTGAATAATGTTATTTTTTTAGTGTCTCATAATTGTGTAATGCTTTGTAAGTTTCTACCGTTTCTGATTTATTTAAAGTAGCATTTGGAACAGGTATCTTCCTTTCTAAATATTTTGTTAACACTCTGGCAGGAATGAATTTAAGTTGAAGAAAACGAATTGAAAAAACCCAGATTGTGAATAAAAATGAGGCTTTTTAATTTGCATTGGCGAAAAACGACTGAGTCCAACCTTTCGGTTGGGCTGGCACTCGCTCCCCACTCACTGGCGCAATCCCGTTACTACACGATGCGGGGTCTTTTGCCTGCTCCGTTTCCGGCCTGGGCCGATCCGCCCCTCCTTACTCGACCTGGTTATCCCGAGCTCCCCCAGATCAACCATATCGACACCGTTCTTAGCGCGGACGCCGGACAAACATGGGAAAGTCGAGGACAGAACCCCCAACCTCAATCCATCCTCAGCCTTGACCTCCAGAGTGGCTGGATTATAGGACCACGCCAACGGTCCCAGTCGATCGGGAACTTTTTCTCTGCTACATAAAGACGTAACAACACTTGAAATTCGAAGAATTTTTGACACTGCTTCAGTTTTCTCTGAAACTTAAAAGATTCTGGACACTATAAATTATATTTTTATAGCCAACTGTGCATTTGCTTTGATGGAAACAGTATAAAGATTATTGAACTGGTTTCGCCATCTAGTAGTGAAAAATGCATTAAAAGTTCTTTTTCAAGAATCGGTTTAAAATATCGATTTCAGAACGTTTCTAATTTTTAAAATTTCACTGCAAAATCTGACAGCACGGAAGAGTACGAAGTTGAAGCCGACATTCATACAAAATCTCTTATCGTAAAATGCATTGATTTTAATTTCACTTGAAAAGAGACATTGTCCAACAATTAGCAGTAATATTTGCGATTTTTTTTTTTAATATTGTTTTTCAATTTTTTTTTTCATGCCCGTGGCTTGTTCGGTTCATTGAGAATTTTCTCATTTTTTTAAATTTTTATTGTTTGGGTTCCGATTTTTTTTTCTGTTAATTTTTACAGGAATTTTTTTTAGTATTTTTCTCTTTAGCTGACGGTGCTTGCTTGAAAGGCGAAATACGATTATATTTGAATAATGTTATTTTTTTAGTGTCTCATAATTGTGTAATGCTTTGTAAGTTTCTACCGTTTCTGATTTATTTAAAGTAGCATTTGGAACAGGTATCTTCCTTTCTAAATATTTTGTTAACACTCTGGCAGGAATGAATTTAAGTTGAAGAAAACGAATTGAAAAAACCCAGATTGTGAATAAAAATGAGGCTTTTTAATTTGCATTGGCGAAAAACGACTGAGTCCAACCTTTCGGTTGGGCTGGCACTCGCTCCCCACTCACTGGCGCAATCCCGTTACTACACGATGCGGGGTCTTTTGCCTGCTCCGTTTCCGGCCTGGGCCGATCCGCCCCTCCTTACTCGACCTGGTTATCCCGAGCTCCCCCAGATCAACCATATCGACACCGTTCTTAGCGCGGACGCCGGACAAACATGGGAAAGTCGAGGACAGAACCCCCAACCTCAATCCATCCTCAGCCTTGACCTCCAGAGTGGCTGGATTATAGGACCACGCCAACGGTCCCAGTCGATCGGGAACTTTTTCTCTGCTACATAAAGACGTAACAACACTTGAAATTCGAAGAATTTTTGACATTGTTTCAGTTTTCTGTGAAACTTAAAAGATTCTGGACATTATAAATTATATTTTTATAACGAACTGTGCATTTGCTTTGATGGAAACAGTATAAAGATTATTGAACTGGTGGCGCCATCTAGTGGCGAATAAATGCATTAAAAGTTCTTTTTCAAGAATCGGTTTGAAATATCGATTTTAGAACGTTTCTAATTTTTAAAATTTCACTGCAAAATCTGACAGCACGGAAGAGTACCAAGTTGAAGCCGACATTCATACAAAATCTCTTATCGTAAAATGCATTGATTTTAATTTCACTTGAAAAGAGACATTGTCCAACAATTAGTAGTAGTATTTGCGATTTTTTTTTTTAACATTGTTTTTCAATTTTTTTTTTTTTTCATGCCCGTGGCTTGTTCGGATCATTGAGAATTTTCTCATTTTTTTAAATTTTTATTGTTTGGGTTCCGATTTTTTTTTCTGTTAATTTTTACAGGAATTTTTTTTAGTATTTTTCTCTTTAGCTGACGGTGCATGCTTGAAAGGCGAAATACGATTATATTTGAATAATGTTATTTTTTTAGTGTCTCATAGTTGTGTAATGCTTTGTAAGTTTCTACCTTTTCTGATTTATTTAAAGTAGCATTTGGAACAGGTATCTTCCTTTCTAAATATTTTGTTAACACTCTGGCAGGAATGAATTTAAGTTGAAGAAAACGAATTGAAAAAACCCAGATTGTGAATAAAAATGAGGCTTTTTAATTGCATTGGCGAAAAAAGACTGAGTCCAACCTTTCGGTTGGGCTGGCACTCGCTCCCCACTCACTGGCGCAATCCCGTTACTACACGATGCGGGGACTTTTGCCTGCTCCGTTTCCGGCCTGGTCCGATCCGCCCCTCCTTAGTCGACCTGGTTAACCCGAGCTCCCCCAGATCAACCATATCGACACCGTTCTTAGCGTGGACGCCGGACAAACATGGGAAAGTCGAGGACAGAACCCCCAACCTCAATCCATCCTCAGCCTTGACCTCCAGAGTGGCTGGATTACAGGACCACGCCAACGGTCCCAGTCGATCGGGAACTTTTTCTCTGCTACATAAAGACGTAACAACACTTGAAATTCGAAGAATTTTTGACATTGCTTCAGTTTTCTGTGAAACTTAAAAGATTCTGGACATTATAAATTATATTTTTATAACGAACTGTGCATTTGCTTTGATGGAAACAGTATAAAGATTATTGAATTGGTGGCGCCATCTAGTGGCGAATAAATGCATTAAAAGTTCTTTTTCAAGAATCGGTTTGAAATATCGATTTTAGAACGTTTCTAATTTTTAAAATTTCACTGCAAAATCTGACAGCACGGAAGAGTACCAAGTTGAAGCCGACATTCATACAAAATCTCTTATCGTAAAATGCATTGATTTTAATTTCACTTGAAAAGAGACATTGTCCAACAATTAGTAGTAGTATTTGCGATTTTTTTTTTTTTTAACATTGTTTTTCAATTTTTTTTTTTTTCATGCCCGTGGCTTGTTCGGATCATTGAGAATTTTCTCATTTTTTTAAATTTTTTTTGTTTGGGTTCCGATTTTTTTTTCTGTTAATTTTTACAGGAATTTTTTTTAGTATTTTTCTCTTTAGCTGACGGTGCATGCTTGAAAGGCGAAATACGATTATATTTGAATAATGTTATTTTTTTAGTGTCTCATAATTGTGTAATGCTTTGTAAGTTTCTACCGTTTCTGATTTATTTAAAGTAGCATTTGGAACAGGTATCTTCCTTTCTAAATATTTTGTTAACACTCTGGCAGGAATGAATTTAAGTTGAAGAAAACGAATTGAAAAAACCCAGATTGTGAATAAAAATGAGGATTTTTAATTTCATTGGCGAAAAAAGACTGATTCTAACCTTTCGGTTGGGCTGGCACTCGCTCCCCACTCACTGGCGCAATCCCGTTACTACACGATGCGGGGACTTTTGCCTGCTCCGTTTCCGGCCTGGGCCGATCCGCCCCTCCTTAGTCGACCTGGTTAACCCGAGCTCCCCCAGATCAACCATATCGACACCGTGCTTAGCGCGGACGCCGGATCAACATGGGAAAGTCGAGGACAGAACCCCCAACCTCAAGCAATCCTCAGCCTTGACCTCCAGAGTAGCTGGATTACAGGACCACGCCAACGGCCCCAGTCGATCGGGAGCTTTTTCTCTGCTACATAAAGACGTAACAACACTTGAAATTCGAAGAATTTTTGACACTGCTTCAGTTTTCTCTGAAACTTAAAAGATTCTGGACACTATAAATTATATTTTTATAGCCAACTGTGCATTTGCTTTGATGGAAACAGTATAAAGATTATTGAACTGGTGGCGCCATCTAGTGGCGAAAAATGCATTAAAAGTTCTTTTTCAAGAATCGTTTTAAAATATCGATTTCAGAACGTTTCTAATTTTTAAAATTTCACTGCAAAATCTGACAGCACGGAAGAGTACGAAGTTGAAGCCGACATTCATACAAAATGTCTTATCGTAAAATGCATTGATTTTAATTTCACTTGAAAAGAGACATTGTCCAACAATTAGTAGTAGTTTTTGCGATTTTTTTTTTTTTAATATTGTTTTTCAATTTTTTTTTTTTTCATGCCCGTGGCTTGTTAGGTTCATTGAGAATTTTCTCATTTTTTAAAATTTTTATTGTTTGGGTTCCGATTTTTTTTTCTGTTAATTTTTACAGGAATTTTTTTTAGTATTTTTCTCTTTAGCTGACGGTGCATGCTTGAAAGGCGAAATACGATTATATTTGAATAATGTTATTTTTTTAGTGTCTCATAATTGTGTAATGCTTTGTAAGTTTCTACCGTTTCTGATTTATTTAAAGTAGCATTTGGAACAGGTATCTTCCTTTCTAAATATTTTGTTAACACTCTGGCAGGAATGAATTTAAGTTGAAGAAAACGAATTGAAAAAACCCAGATTGTGAATAAAAATGAGGCTTTTTAATTGCATTGGCGAAAAAAGACTGAGTCCAACCTTTCGGTTGGGCTGGCACTCGCTCCCCACTCACTGGCGCAATCCCGTTACTACACGATGCGGGGACTTTTGCCTGCTCCGTTTCCGGCCTGGGCCGATCCGCCCCTCCTTAGTCGACCTGGTTAACCCGAGCTCCCCCAGATCAACCATATCGACACCGTACTTAGCGCGGACGCCGGATCAACATGGGAAAGTCGATGACAGAACCCCCAACCTCAAGCCATCCTCAGCCTTGCCCTCCAGAGTAGCTGGATTACAGGACCACGCCAACGGCCCCAGTCGATCGGGAGCTTTTTCTCTGCTACATAAAGACGTAACAACACTTGAAATTCGAAGAATTTTTGACACTGCTTCAGTTTTCTCTGAAACTTAAAAGATTCTGGACACTATAAATTATATTTTTATAGCCAACTGTGCATTTGCTTTGATGGAAACAGTATAAAGATTATTGAACTGGTGGCGCCATCTAGTGGCGAAAAATGCATTAAAAGTTCTTTTTCAAGAATCGGTTTAAAATATCGATTTCAGAACGTTTCTAATTTTTAAAATTTCACTGCAAAATCTGACAGCACGGAAGAGTACGAAGTTGAAGCCGACATTCATACAAAATCTCTTATCGTAAAATGCATTGATTTTAATTTCACTTGAAAAGAGACATTGTCCAACAATTAGTAGTAGTATTTGCGATTTTTTTTTTTTTAATATTGTTTTTCAATTTTTTTTTTCATGCCCGTGGCTTGTTCGGTTCATTGAGAATTTTCTCATTTTTTTAAATTTTTATTGTTTGGGTTCCGATTTTTTTTTTTCTGTTAATTTTTACAGGAATTTTTTTTAGTATTTTTCTCTTTAGCTGACGGTGCATGCTTGAAAGGCGAAATACGATTATATTTGAATAATGTTATTTTTTTAGTGTCTCATAATTGTGTAATGCTTTGTAAGTTTCTACCGTTTCTGATTTATTTAAAGTAGCATTTGGAACAGGTATCTTCCTTTCTAAATATTTTGTTAACACTCTGGCAGGAATGGATTTAAGTTGAAGAAAACGAATTGAAAAAACCCAGATTGTGAATAAAAATGAGGCTTTTTAATTGCATTGGCGAAAAAAGACTGAGTCCAACCTTTCGGTTGGGCTGGCACTCGCTCCCCACTCACTGGCGCAATCCCGTTACTACACGATGCGGGGACTTTTGCCTGCTCCGTTTCCGGCCTGGGCCGATCCGCCCCTCCTTAGTCGACCTGGTTAACCCGAGCTCCCCCAGATCAACCATATCGACACCGTGCTTAGCGCGGACGCCGGATCAACATGGGAAAGTCGAGGACAGAACCCCCAACCTCAAGCCATCCTCAGCCTTGACCTCCAGAGTGGCTGGATTATAGGACCACGCCAACGGTCCCAGTCGATCGGGAACTTTTTCTCTGCTACATAAAGACGTAACAACACTTGAAATTCGAAGAATTTTTGACATTGCTTCAGTTTTCTCTGAAACTTAAAAGATTCTGGACACTATAAATTATATTTTTATAGCCAACTGTGCATTTGCTTTGATGGAAACAGTATAAAGATTATTGAACTGGTGGCGCCATCTAGTGGCGAAAAATGCATTAAAAGTTCTTTTTCAAGAATCGGTTTAAAATATCGATTTCAGAACGTTTCTAATTTTTAAAATTTCACTGCAAAATCTGACAGCACGGAAGAGTACGAAGTTGAAGCCGACATTCATACAAAATCTCTTATCGTAAAATGCATTGATTTTAATTTCACTTGAAAAGAGACATTGTCCAACAATTAGTAGTAGTATTTGCGATTTTTTTTTTTTAATATTGTTTTTCAATTTTTTTTTTCATGCCCGTGGCTTGTTCGGTTCATTGAGAATTTTCTCATTTTTTTAAATTTTTATTGTTTGGGTTCCGATTTTTTTTTTCTGTTAATTTTTACAGGAATTTTTTTTAGTATTTTTCTCTTTAGCTGACGGTGCATGCTTGAAAGGCGAAATACGATTATATTTGAATAATGTTATTTTTTTAGTGTCTCATAATTGTGTAATGCTTTGTAAGTTTCTACCGTTTCTGATTTATTTAAAGTAGCATTTGGAACAGGTATCTTCCTTTCTAAATATTTTGTTAACACTCTGGCAGGAATGGATTTAAGTTGAAGAAAACGAATTGAAAAAACCCAGATTGTGAATAAAAATGAGGCTTTTTAATTGCATTGGCGAAAAAAGACTGAGTCCAACCTTTCGGTTGGGCTGGCACTCGCTCCCCACTCACTGGCGCAATCCCGTTACTACACGATGCGGGGACTTTTGCCTGCTCCGTTTCCGGCCTGGGCCGATCCGCCCCTCCTTAGTCGACCTGGTTAACCCGAGCTCCCCCAGATCAACCATATCGACACCGTGCTTAGCGCGGACGCCGGATCAACATGGGAAAGTCGAGGACAGAACCCCCAACCTCAAGCCATCCTCAGCCTTGACCTCCAGAGTGGCTGGATTATAGGACCACGCCAACGGTCCCAGTCGATCGGGAACTTTTTCTCTGCTACATAAAGACGTAACAACACTTGAAATTCGAAGAATTTTTGACATTGCTTCAGTTTTCTGTGAAACTTAAAAGATTCTGGACATTATAAATTATATTTTTATAACCAACTGTGCATTTGCTTTGATGGAAACAGTATAAAGATTATTGAATTGGTGGCGCCATCTAGTGGCGAATAAATGCATTAAAAGTTCTTTTTCAAGAATCGGTTTGAAATATCGATTTTAGAACGTTTCTAATTTTTAAAATTTCACTGCAAAATCTGACAGCACGGAAGAGTACCAAGTTGAAGCCGACATTCATACAAAATCTCTTATCGTAAAATGCATTGATTTTAATTTCACTTGAAAAGAGACATTGTCCAAGAATTAGTAGTAGTATTTGCGATTTTTTTTTTTAACATTGTTTTTCAATTTTTTTTTTCATGCCCGTGGCTTGTTCGGATCATTGAGAATTTTCTCATTTTTTTAAATTTTTATTGTTTGGGTTCCGATTTTTTTTTCTGTTAATTTTTACAGGAATTTTTTTTAGTATTTTTCTCATTAGCTGACGGTGCATGCTTGAAAGGCGAAATACGATTATATTTGAATAATGTTATTTTTTTAGTGTCTCATAATTGTGTAATGCTTTGTAAGTTTCTACCGTTTCTGATTTATTTAAAGTAGCATTTGGAACAGGTATCTTCCTTTCTAAATATTTTGTTAACACTCTGGCAGGAATGAATTTAAGTTGAAGAAAACGAATTGAAAAAACCCAGATTGTGAATAAAAATGAGGCTTTTTAATTGCATTGGCGCAAAAAGACTGAGTCCAACCTTTCTGTTGGGCTGGCACTCGCTCCCCACTAACTGGCACAATCCCGTTACTACACGATTCGGGAACTTCTGCCTGCTCCGTTTCCGGACTGGGCCGATCCGCCCCTCCTTAGTCGACCTGGTTTACCCGAGCTCCCCCAGATCAACCATATCGACACCGTGCTTAGCGCGGACGCCGGATCAACATGGGAAAGTCGAGGACAGAACCCCCAACCTCAAGCCATCCTCAGCCTTGACCTCCAGAGTAGCTGGATTACAGGACCACGCCAACGGCCCCAGTCGATCGGGAGCTTTTTCTCTGCTACATAAAGACGTAACAACACTTGAAATTCGAAGAATTTTTGACACTGCTTCAGTTTTCTCTGAAACTTAAAAGATTCTGGACACTATAAATTATATTTTTATAGCCAACTGTGCATTTGCTTTGATGGAAACAGTATAAAGATTATTGAACTGGTGGCGCCATCTAGTGGCGAAAAATGCATTAAAAGTTCTTTTTCAAGAATCGTTTTAAAATATCGATTTCAGAACGTTTCTAATTTTTAAAATTTCACTGCAAAATCTGACAGCACGGAAGAGTACGAAGTTGAAGCCGACATTCATACAAAATGTCTTATCGTAAAATGCATTGATTTTAATTTCACTTGAAAAGAGACATTGTCCAACAATTAGTAGTAGTTTTTGCGATTTTTTTTTTTTTTAATATTGTTTTTCAATTTTTTTTTTTTTTTCATGCCCGTGGCTTGTTCGGTTCATTGAGAATTTTCTCATTTTTTAAAATTTTTATTGTTTGGGTTCCGATTTTTTTTTCTGTTAATTTTTACAGGAATTTTTTTTAGTATTTTTCTCTTTAGCTGACGGTGCATGCTTGAAAGGCGAAATACGATTATATTTGAATAATGTTATTTTTTTAGTGTCTCATAATTGTGTAATGCTTTGTAAGTTTCTACCGTTTCTGATTTATTTAAAGTAGCATTTGGAACAGGTATCTTCCTTTCTAAATATTTTGTTAACACTCTGGCAGGAATGAATTTAAGTTGAAGAAAACGAATTGAAAAAACCCAGATTGTGAATAAAAATGAGGCTTTTTAATTGCATTGGCGAAAAAAGACTGAGTCCAACCTTTCGGTTGGGCTGGCACTCGCTCCCCACTCACTGGCGCAATCCCGTTACTACACGATACGGGGACTTTTGCCTGCTCCGTTTCCGGCCTGGGCCGATCCGCCCCTCCTTAGTCGACCTGGTTAACCCGAGCTCCCCCAGATCAACCATATCGACACCGTACTTAGCGCGGACGCCGGATCAACATGGGAAAGTCGAGGACAGATCCCCCAACCTCAAGCCATCCTCAGCCTTGCCCTCCAGAGTAGCTGGATTACAGGACCACGCCAACGGCCCCAGTCGATCGGGAGCTTTTTCTCTGCTACATAAAGACGTAACAACACTTGAAATTCGAAGAATTTTTGACACTGCTTCAGTTTTCTCTGAAACTTAAAAGATTCTGGACACTATAAATTATATTTTTATAGCCAACTGTGCATTTGCTTTGATGGAAACAGTATAAAGATTATTGAACTGGTGGCGCCATCTAGTGGCGAAAAATGCATTAAAAGTTCTTTTTCAAGAATCGGTTTAAAATATCGATTTCAGAACGTTTCTAATTTTTAAAATTTCACTGCAAAATCTGACAGCACGGAAGAGTACGAAGTTGAAGCCGACATTCATACAAAATCTCTTATCGTAAAATGCATTGATTTTAATTTCACTTGAAAAGAGACATTGTCCAACAATTAGTAGTAGTATTTGCGATTTTTTTTTTTTAATATTGTTTTTCAATTTTTTTTTTCATGCCCGTGGCTTGTTCGGTTCATTGAGAATTTTCTCATTTTTTTAAATTTTTATTGTTTGGGTTCCGATTTTTTTTTTCTGTTAATTTTTACAGGAATTTTTTTTAGTATTTTTCTCTTTAGCTGACGGTGCATGCTTGAAAGGCGAAATACGATTATATTTGAATAATGTTATTTTTTTAGTGTCTCATAATTGTGTAATGCTTTGTAAGTTTCTACCGTTTCTGATTTATTTAAAGTAGCATTTGGAACAGGTATCTTCCTTTCTAAATATTTTGTTAACACTCTGGCAGGAATGAATTTAAGTTGAAGAAAACGAATTGAAAAAACCCAGATTGTGAATAAAAATGAGGCTTTTTAATTGCATTGGCGAAAAAAGACTGAGTCCAACCTTTCGGTTGGGCTGGCACTCGCTCCCCACTCACTGGCGCAATCCCGTTACTACACGATGCGGGGACTTTTGCCTGCTCCGTTTCCGGCCTGGGTCGATCCGCCCCTCCTTAGTCGACCTGGTTAACCCGAGCTCCCCCAGATCAACCATATCGACACCGTGCTTAGCGCGGACGCCGGATCAACATGGGAAAGTCGAGGACAGAACCCCCAACCTCAAGCCATCCTCAGCCTTGACCTCCAGAGTGGCTGGATTATAGGACCACGCCAACGGTCCCAGTCGATCGGGAACTTTTTCTCTGCTACATAAAGACGTAACAACACTTGAAATTCGAAGAATTTTTGACATTGCTTCAGTTTTCTGTGAAACTTAAAAGATTCTGGACATTATAAATTATATTTTTATAACCAACTGTGCATTTGCTTTGATGGAAACAGTATAAAGATTATTGAATTGGTGGCGCCATCTAGTGGCGAATAAATGCATTAAAAGTTCTTTTTCAAGAATCGGTTTGAAATATCGATTTTAGAACGTTTCTAATTTTTAAAATTTCACTGCAAAATCTGACAGCACGGAAGAGTACGAAGTTGAAGCCGACATTCATACAAAATCTCTTATCGTAAAATGCATTGATTTTAATTTCACTTGAAAAGAGACATTGTCCAACAATTAGTAGTAGTATTTGCGATTTTTTTTTTTTAATATTGTTTTTCAATTTTTTTTTCATGCCCGTGGCTTGTTCGGTTCATTGAGAATTTTCTCATTTTTTTAAATTTTTATTGTTTGGGTTCCGATTTTTTTTTTCTGTTAATTTTTACAGGAATTTTTTTTAGTATTTTTCTCTTTAGCTGACGGTGCATGCTTGAAAGGCGAAATACGATTATATTTGAATAATGTTATTTTTTTAGTGTCTCATAATTGTGTAATGCTTTGTAAGTTTCTACCGTTTCTGATTTATTTAAAGTAGCATTTGGAACAGGTATCTTCCTTTCTAAATATTTTGTTAACACTCTGGCAGGAATGAATTTAAGTTGAAGAAAACGAATTGAAAAAACCCAGATTGTGAATAAAAATGAGGCTTTTTAATTGCATTGGCGAAAAAAGACTGAGTCCAACCTTTCGGTTGGGCTGGCACTCGTTCCCCACTCACTGGCGCAATCCCGTTACTACACGATGCGGGGACTTTTGCCTGCTCCGTTTCCGGCCTGGGCCGATCCGCCCCTCCTTAGTCGACCTGGTTAACCCGAGCTCCCCCAGATCAACCATATAGACACCGTGCTTAGCGCGGACGCCGGATCAACATGGGAAAGTCGAGGACAGAACCCCCAACCTCAAGCAATCCTCAGCCTTGACCTCCAGAGTAGCTGGATTACAGGACCACGCCAACGGCCCCAGTCGATCGGGAGCTTTTTCTCTGCTACATAAAGACGTAACAACACTTGAAATTCGAAGAATTTTTGACACTGCTTCAGTTTTCTCTGAAACTTAAAAGATTCTGGACACTATAAATTATATTTTTATAGTCAACTGTGCATTTGCTTTGATGGAAACAGTATAAAGATTATTGAACTGGTGGCGCCATCTAGTGGCGAAAAATGCATTAAAAGTTCTTTTTCAAGAATCGTTTTAAAATATCGATTTCAGAACGTTTCTAATTTTTAAAATTTCACTGCATAATCTGACAGCACGGAAGAGTACGAAGTTGAAGCCGACATTCATACAAAATGTCTTATCGTAAAATGCATTGATTTTAATTTCACTTGAAAAGAGACATTGTCCAACAATTAGTAGTAGTTTTTGCGATTTTTTTTTTTTAATATTGTTTTTCAATTTTTTTTTTCATGCCCGTGGCTTGTTCGGTTCATTGAGAATTTTCTCATTTTTTTATATTTTTATTGTTTGGGTTCCAATTTTTTTTTCTGTTAATTTTTACAGGAATTTTTTTTAGTATTTTTCTCTTTAGCTGACGGTGCATGCTTGAAAGGCGAAATACGATTATATTTGAATAATGTTATTTTTTTAGTGTCTCATAATTGTGTAATGCTTTGTAAGTTTCTACCGTTTCTGATTTATTTAAAGTAGCATTTGGAACAGGTATCTTCCTTTCTAAATATTTTGTTAACACTCTGGCAGGAATGAATTTAAGTTGAAGAAAACGAATTGAAAAAACCCAGATTGTGAATAAAAATGAGGCTTTTTAATTGCATTGGCGAAAAAAGACTGAGTCCAACCTTTCGGTTGGGCTGGCACTCGCTCCCCACTCACTGGCGCAATCCCGTTACTACACGATGCGGGGACTTTTGCCTGCTCTGTTTCCGGCCTGGGCCGATCCGCCCCTCCTTAGTCGACCTGGTTAACCCGAGCTCCCCCAGATCAACCATATCGACACCGTGCTTAGCGCGGACGCCGGATCAACATGGGAAAGTCGAGGACAGAACCCCCAACCTCAAGCCATCCTCAGCCTTGACCTCCAGAGTAGCTGGATTACAGGACCACGCCAACGGCCCCAGTCGATCGGGAGCTTTTTCTCTGCTACATAAAGACGTAACAACACTTGAAATTGGAAGAATTTTTGACACTGCTTCAGTTTTCTCTGAAACTTAAAAGATTCTGGACACTATAAATTATATTTTTATAGCCAACTGTGCATTTGCTTTGATGGAAACAGTATAAAGATTATTGAACTGGTGGCGCCATCTAGTGGCGAAAAATGCATTAAAAGTTCTTTTTAAGAATCGGTTTAAAATATCGATTTTAGAACGTTTCTAATTTTTAAAATTTCACAGCAAAATCTGACAGCACGGAAGAGTACGAAGTTGAAGCCGACATTCATACAAAATCTATTATCATAAAATGCATTGATTTTAATTTCACTTGAAAAGAGACATTGTCCAACAATTAGTAGTAGTATTTGCGATTTTTTTTTTTTAATATTGTTTTTCAATTTTTTTTTTTTTCATGCCCGTGGCTTGTTCGGTTCATTGAGAATTTTCTCATTTTTTTAAATTTTTATTGTTTGGGTTCCGATTTTTTTTCTGTTAATTTTTACAGGAATTTTTTTTAGTATTTTTCTCTTTAGCTGACGGTGCTTGCTTGAAAGGCGAAATACGATTATATTTGAATAATGTTATTTTTTTAGTGTCTCATAATTGTGTAATGCTTTGTAAGTTTCTACCGTTTCTGATTTATTTAAAGTAGCATTTGGAACAGGTATCTTCCTTTCTAAATATTTTGTTAACACTCTGGCAGGAATGAATTTAAGTTGAAGAAAACGAATTGAAAAAACCCAGATTGTGAATAAAAATGAGGATTTTTAATCTCATTGGCGAAAAAAGACTGATTCTAAACTTTCGGTTGGGCTGGCACTCGCTCCCCACTCACTGGCGCAATCCCGTTACTACACGATGCGGGAACTTTTGCCTGCTCCGTTTCCGGCCTGGGCCGATCCGCCCCTCCTTAGTCGACCTGGTTAACCCGAGCTCCCCCAGATCAACCATATCGACACCGTGCTTGGCGCGGACGCCGAATCAACATGGGAAAGTCGAGGACAGAACCCCCAACCTCAAGCCATCCTCAGCCTTGACCTCCAGAGTAGCTGGATTACAGGACCACGCCAACGGCCCCAGTCGATCGGGAGCTTTTTTTCTGCTACATAAAGACGTAACAACACTTGAAATTCGAAGAATTTTTGACACTGCTTCAGTTTTCTCTGAAACTTAAAAGATTCTGGACACTATAAATTATATTTTTATAGCCAACTGTGCATTTGCTTTGATGGAAACAGTATAAAGATTATTGAACTGGTGGCGCCATCTAGTGGCGAAAAATGCATTAAAAGTTCTTTTTCAAGAATCGGTTTAAAATATCGATTTCAGAACGTTTCTAATTTTTAAAATTTCACTGCAAAATCTGACAGCACGGAAGAGTACGAAGTTGAAGCCGACATTCATACAAAATCTCTTATCGTAAAATGCATTGATTTTAATTTCACTTGAAAAGAGACATTGTCCAACAATTAGTAGTAGTATTTGCGATTTTTTTTTTTTTTAATATTGTTTTTCATTTTTTTTTCATGCCCGTGGCTTGTTCGGTTCATTGAGAATTTTCTCATTTTTTTAAATTTTTATTGTTTGTGTTCCGATTTTTTTTTCTGTTAATTTTTACAGGAATTTTCTTAGTATTTTTCTCTTTAGCTGACGGTGCATGCTTGAAAGGCGAAATACGATTATATTTGAATAATGTTATTTTTTTAGTGTCTCATAATTGTGTAATGCTTTGTAAGTTTCTACCGTTTCTGATTTATTTAAAGTAGCATTTGGAACAGGTATCTTCCTTTCTAAATATTTTGTTAACACTCTGGCAGGAATGAATTTAAGTTGAAGAAAACGAATTGAAAAAACCCAGATTGTGAATAAAAATGAGGCTTTTTAATTGCATTGGCGAAAAAAGACTGAGTCCAACCTTTCGGTTGGGCTGGCACTCGCTCCCCACTCACTGGCGCAATCCCGTTACTACACGATGCGGGGACTTTTGCCTGCTCCGTTTCCGGCCTGGGCCGATCCGCCCCTCCTTAGTCGACCTGGTTAACCCGAGCTCCCCCAGATCAACCATATCGACACCGTGCTTAGCGCGGACGCCGGATCAACATGGGAAAGTCGAGGACAGAACCCCCAACCTCAAGCCATCCTCAGCCTTGACCTCCAGAGTAGCTGGATTACAGGACCACGCCAACGGCCCCAGTCGATCGGGAGCTTTTTCTCTGCTACATAAAGACGTAACAACACTTGAAATTGGAAGAATTTTTGACACTGCTTCAGTTTTCTCTGAAACTTAAAAGATTCTGGACACTATAAATTATATTTTTATAGCCAACTGTGCATTTGCTTTGATGGAAACAGTATAAAGATTATTGAACTGGTGGCGCCATCTAGTGGCGAAAAATGCATTAAAAGTTCTTTTTCAAGAATCGTTTTAAAATATCGATTTCAGAACGTTTCTAATTTTTAAAATTTCACTGCAAAATCTGACAGCACGGAAGAGTACGAAGTTGAAGCCGACATTCATACAAAATGTCTTATCGTAAAATGCATTGATTTTAATTTCACTTGAAAAGAGACATTGTCCAACAATTAGTAGTAGTTTTTGCGATTTTTTTTTTTTTTTAATATTGTTTTTCAATTTTTTTTTTCATGCCCGTGGCTTGTTCGGTTCATTGAGAATTTTCTCATTTTTTTAAATTTTTATTGTTTGGGTTCCGATTTTTTTTTCTGTTAATTTTTACAGGAATTTTTTTTAGTATTTTTCTCTTTAGCTGACGGTGCATGCTTGAAAGGCGAAATACGATTATATTTGAATAATGTTATTTTTTTAGTGTCTCATAATTGTGTAATGCTTTGTAAGTTTCTACCGTTTCTGATTTATTTAAAGTAGCATTTGGAACAGGTATCTTCCTTTCTAAATATTTTGTTAACA